>NW_022900926.1:4210465-4254706 GCF_012274545.1 Fukomys damarensis
TTTTTTTTTTTTTTTTTTTTCAGTCACTGTATTTTTATACTAAGTTTCCAATGTGTTTTTTGTTTTGTGTATGGTTTCCAAGATAGTGCTCTGCTGTGTAGCCCAGGAAGGTCTGGAACTGGCAGCAACCCTCCTGCCTCAGCTTCCTAAGTGTAACTCTTTTTCTTATTTAATGGACTTCTATTTTACCACAGAATATAATGCTTCTTTCCATTTGAGGTTGACATCAGAAAGCTTCATTGCCCTTTGGCCCTGGATTGCAGTTTGGTTTTGTTGCCTCCATCAGAGTAGAGGTGGTGGGTGAAGCTCTGTTGTAGGACTGCAGGCTTTGAACTCGTGCTGGCTGTACATCAGAGGACCTCAACTAACTGACCTTTTCTGGTTTCTCTTCAGAATGGTCAGAGTTTTTTGGTCTTGGATGAACAAAGATTTGCGAAAGAAATTCTTCCCAAATACTTCAAGCACAATAACATGGCGAGCTTTGTGAGGCAGCTGAATATGTGTGAGTATGGGCAGCTTGCTTGTGGTGCCTCTAGCAAGCCCTTGTAGGATGAGAGAGGGAAACATTGGCAGTACGAGCATCATTCATTTTCACCTCAGTCTCATTTTGGTCGTGTGAATGTTGAATCTCTTCCAGATGGTTTCCGTAAAGTGGTGCACATGGACTCTGGAGTTGTAAAGCAGGAAAGAGATGGTCCTGTTGAGTTTCAGCACCCTTACTTCAGACAAGGCCAGGATGACCTGCTGGAGAACATCAAAAGGAAGGTGAGCTTCTGGGCACGGGATCTGATAGGGCCACCAGCTGATGAATGTGTTAGCTACATCCTGCGCCTGCCTGTGCTCAGCTATGCCAGGCTGCTCTTTGCTCTTACAGTGTTCTGACCATGGGGTTCCCTGTTGTGCCTCCTACATCAGCTCTCTGGGATCTCAGCTCCAAGGAAGATGGTCCTTGGAGATCACCATTACATCCTGTGTGCCCAGAATGCGTCCTTTTCGCACAGCGGTCTTGCATACCAGGTCACATTTGCTAGTGAATGGTACCTTGTGCTGGGGATAGCTTCCATGTGCTGTTACGTTTAATTAAATGTGGAAGAACCTTGGAGGAATTTTGGACGGTTTAGCAGAATGGGAAACAAAAAGGACCCTAAGATGTTCTGCTTTTGGGAACTTTAGTTTTAGAATGGTTACTCCTTGCTTCCTCTCCCTGTGAGCTGTGTTTACTCTCTTCCTAGAATTCTGTCTTGGGGGGGGGAATTGTAAAAAGGGCTGAGTATTTAGCTCAGTGGTTTCTCCACCTGCCTTGCAAGCGCAAGGTCCCAAGTTGGATCCCCAGTACCAAAACAAACAAAAAAATTTTAAAGAATTCTGTCCTGGCCTTTTTGGAACCAGAATTCACTTCCTGAATAGGCTGCAAAAACCTTTTCTAGCAGGGAAGATTTAAATTGTAATTGTCGATGTGCAGTGTATGTTTGACTTTTCTACGTTTGTTTCTTGGAAGGTTTCAGCTTCAAAACCTGAAGAAAATAAAATTAGTCAGGAAGATTTAACAAAAATTATGACTAGTGCTCAGAAGGTTCAAATAAAACAAGAAACTATTGAGTCCAGGCTTTCAGAATTAAAAAGGTAAAGTATTTCCAAATACAAAATGCATGTTGGGGTTAAGGCTGTGTGATATTTCAAGTAGTCACTCTGTTGAAGCCAAATCAAGGGCCATTTTTCTGCAAGTAGTGGTGCTTTTTGATCAGTGGCCATAGACTGTACCCTAATTAAATATTTTAATTGGTGTCATCAAAAGAATATGTAAAAGTAAGTTATCAGAATAACTTGATATGTAAGTTTACTGAGGAGACAGTAGTACATTTTTAAGTTAGGGTAAGAAATACATTTCTGCTTAGGTAAGCTTTCACACAAATAAGGGCATACATTAAAAATACTATATGTTGCCCATCATTGCTTTTATGACTGTTTCTTAAATCCTTTGTGTGGCCTCTCTCTTAGGGGAAAGGAGGACGCAGAAAATAGAGAAAGATCGCAAGAGGCTTGCCCTACTTCATACTTAACTTCACACAGGCCTAGAAAGTGTTCTTTGATCTTTAGAAAGTTGCTTAATTTTATTTTACTGCTTTACTTGGTAGCATTTTACTAACCTGCTAATAACTTGTATTTTTTTCTTATTAAGTAGTTGGTATTTTCCCTCAGTGGTTGCCAAGGACTTGAGGAAGGATTTCTTATGTATTCTTTCTCCCATTTTAAATGTGGGACATTGGTTATTCCTAACTGAAATATCATCATGAATAATAACCTTGGGCCAGGCATGGTGGCACACGCCTGTGATCCCATCACTCCGGAGGCTGAGGCAGGAGGATCGCTATAAGTTTGAGACCAGCCTGGGCTACATAGTGAGTTCAAGGTCAGTCTCAATTACATAGTGAGACCCTGTCTTAAAAAACAAAACAAAACAAAAAAAACCTTGGAATTTGAATCCCTTTTTTCAGTAAGCATTATGTTTCATAATTTTTTCATACTTTATATAAATGCTATTTATTTCTTTTGTGTTTGCAAGCTGCCCCTTGATCCAATACTTTGCATCTCAGTTTAGCCCTTCAGGAAATGGACTCTCAAATTATCCTTTCAGATTTTATCTCCTGTGCTTGTAAGCAGATAAAACTCATCTTTAATATGGGTCCAAAAATATAGCAGTTAGTAAAGTATTATTAAAATCTCTACCACCGGGCGTGGTGGCGCATGCCTGTAATCCCAGCACTTGGGAGGCTGAGGCAGGAGGATCGCTATGAGTTCGAGACCAGCCTGGTCTACATAGTGAGTTCCAGGTCAGTCCCAACTACATAGTGAGACCCTGTCTCAAAAAAACCCCCAAAAAAACAAAAACAAAAATCTCCACCTGTGTATGTAAATCCACTGTCATTTTTGTAAAGTCCAGGTTAGGGATTGATGGCGTTTGTGAAGGTTTTCAAAATACTGAAAATTAAAACTTTTAATAGTTGGATTATCTTTTGCACCTCAGCATTATCAGCTCTACTAATAATTAATATTTAATTGAAGTTTCAGTTACAAAAATGATAAGTGAAAAAAAAGAAACTGTTAGTATTGGGCAAGTTACTGGTTTGCTATATCATCGGATATGCTTTAACAAAAAAAGCATATTTTAGTGGTTCGTGTACGCTTGTGTTTGAGCCAGCCCTTACAAAAGACGGTCGTACTCCAGTTTGGCTTCAGTAGTTAAGGAATTATCTGTATGTACTGGGCTGCTTTTCTCAGTTCTCTGCATCCAGGGTCCACACCCGTAAAATAAAGACGGTGATTCCTCTCTTGGCAGTTTATAGAAAAGTTTAAGTAGCAAACGTAAAACATTGAAGACCTGGAATATACCAAGCATGAGAGTAAACATCTCTTTCCTAAAGTGATTCTCAAGTTCAGAATTGTCTTGGTAGCCATACTGTAAAGGTTAGCTTATTTTTAAACATAAGCTCATGAACCAGATTGTCAAAATGAGTAAATCGCCTACTGTTGTGTGGGTGTAGGTGTGTGTCCTAAGTTTTGCACATGTATTGACCTGGGTAGCAGATCCTACAGTTACGAAGGGATTCTGAATTGTGCCGAGATAGTTGCCATTGCTATGTAATTAAACCTGTTTCCCAGTCTTATAAAAGTAGTTTGGTAAAAACAAGTATAGTTTTCTGGTATTCTTAAAGATATTGAGGCTTAGTTTTCTCACTAGAGCTTTTGTTTGTTTTATTTTGTAATAAATTGTAGTGAGAACGAGTCCCTTTGGAAGGAGGTTTCAGAATTGAGAGCGAAGCACGCACAACAGCAGCAAGTTATTCGAAAGGTGAGAAGCTCTTTTCCCCTGATACACCTGCAGTGTTGAATGAGTACCGTTTGTGACTAAAAACTGCCTGGGTAGTCAGTAATTGATCTTAGCTTTTTCTATATTGTATATACAGAACTAAAATTATAAAATTAAACAGTTTAGGCCAACTGTTATGTAGCCTTTTTAGCAGTAACAAAAACAGTTTGCTAGAGATGGTCATTCCATACCACTAGGTAATATCTCAGCTCTTGGAGTAGAAAAGGACCTTTTGAGATACTTGAGTCTTAGGAGCTTAATACACTACCAATTTCTTAACTAATTTTTAAAAATTGGAGAACAAGCTTTCTGTGTTTTGTTTTTTTTAGCTGTGTTTTCAGCAGTAGGCGTAGTTAATTTTCAAGTCCCTTGACCAAATTGTGAGTCAAGAAATGCTTTATGAGTGTAGCATTGTTAGCCCATGCACAAAAGCAGTTAGTATTGAGAAATGAGTCCTGTGTTTGAACATCTGGGCTGACCATGAGTGGGGGATTGGAATCCCTGCCTGCAAGTGTCCATGAGTCCGTCTTTGCTACCATCTTGCTTTGGGCAACTATGTTTTGCTTATGAGTAAACAGAACTGTAAGCAGCAGATTTCTCTGGAGGGAAGGTGGGGGATCTTCAGCTTGGTCCTGCTGGGAGGCTCCTGGACTAAAAATAGAGCTCTGACTTGGGTGACCTGGGACTTCGGTGCAGGCAGAGAGCAGGGATGAGCAGCAGCAGTTTTAGTTTGGGTTTGCATCAAAATAGTACAGACTGTTTCTTTTGGAGTGGGGGTGGAGGGTGGTGGTTTCAGGGATCGAACCTGGGACCTTGTGCTTTAGAGGCAGGTGGCAGTGGCACCACTGAGCTAAATCCCCAGCACAGTACAGAGTTTCTTAAAATCAGTATGTAGTAGAATTCAGTTCTGTTTACTTGAATACATGGATTTTTAAAAATTTCCTCTTATTAGTTCATGGTTGCAGTATGCATGAAGTCCGTATATTTTTATTATTATTATTATTTTTATTATTATTATTATTATTATTATTATTATTATTATTATTATTATTATTATTATTATTTCGATACCTGGGATCGAACTCGGGAGCTTGCGCTTACAAGGCAGTCAGCAGACCCACTGAGCTAAATCCCCAGCCCAAGTACATATATTTTAAAAACTTCTACAGGTGACTTTAATGGCTAACCCTATTAAGAATATAAGATTTAAAATGTTACATGTCTTTTAATCTGTACTACTTAGAGGAAATCTGTTAGTGCTTTGTACAATGTTTTACATTCATAGTATTACACAATATGTAGACATTTTGTTCTAAAAGCAGAGGTAGTTAGTAAAATAGTTGTGTTGCATTTCAAGTTCTCACGAACATTTATATCTTGTCAGATCTGAGTTTGATCTGTCTGTTTTGGTGAGTAGAATCACATAATGCTTGTTGACAACTCTGGCTACAGAATGAGTTCCTGGCTGCCAAAATGTAAAGTTTGGCCTTGGATTCCTTGAGTGATCTGTGTTAAGAACCAGTTATAGAACTCTTCAGATACAGAAGCTGTGTGCTACATTAAGTCTTTCCTCAGAGAAAAAATCGTGCACGATGTGTGTCCAGAGAGCTGAGATGGAAAATAAATTTAACCAGTGATTCATTTTCTCATAAATCTAAGCACTAATGTCTTTAGAATTGTCCTACAATACTTAAAATTTAAGATTGAAGGGCCAGGGATTTAGCTCAGCGGTTTGGTGGCCTGCCTCACAAGCGCAAGGACCCGAGTTCGATCCCCAGTACCCCCCCCAAATTAAGATTGAAGTTGAACTCTTCCATAGATACTTTAAGCTTTAATGTCTGATCATTAGCTGTTGGCATTTTCTTTGAAATAAACAATTTAGTGGCTTTTTCAGACTCTGATGCTGTCTTAACTCTTAAGTTAAAATGTCTGGATTTCTGTCCATTGAATATTGGTTACTGACTGTAGAGCAGACAGTTTAGTAAGCCTCTTTGTGCTAAACAATAGATATTCTTAATTGGTAATACTCTTTTAACCGTGATTATATGGTAATTACAAGTCAATCTTTTGCACTGTCTCAGTAATCTGCTCACTTTATTCATTGCCTGCCTGCTTTTCATAGTTTACCTTATGGTCCTAATGTTTTTAGCACATTAGGTAGGGAGGATGTGTAGTTATCACCATAGCTACACCCTACCCAGTGGTCTCATACATGAATAAAACGCAGCTAGGCCCCATCCTCAGGACATCAGGTTCAACTGCTCTTAATGCAAATGACTATTCCATAATGTCTGAGAATTTACATGTATAACAAGTCCCTAGGCCTGTGTTCCAGACTGTGGACCACAGTTTAAGAAACACTGCTGTAGAATATTATAAAGGCTTATTCACATGTCCAGATGTTTTCCCTCCAAATTTAATCAGGTGGTCAAGATGAAATCATTGTCTCTTGATTGTGAGCAAGAAGCTTTTGATAGATGTGTCTCAGCAGGAATCTTCCCAGCATCAGCCAGTAAACATTTTTTAACTTAAAGTTTAATGACCTACTTTCAGAGAATTTGCCATTCCTTTTGCCTGTAATTGTATTACTTAGTGTAAGAAAAATGTTGCCTATCAAGCACTAGCTTTCAATTTTGCATTTTAATGTAATCTTGAAAATATTTTAAGTAAAAAGTTGGGACTTGGGATCTAGTCAAGTTTGGTACTATCAACAAAACAGCTGGAAGCTGATACATCTCTTTGTGCCTCATTATAAGATGTGTTTGGATTTCAAATATTAGCATGTGAGAAATTCTGTGACTTAGAATAAAAGACATGTCACCAGACTTACTTTATAGGACTTGAAAATGTAATGGTGGGAGAATTTTTATTTGTTTTCTTCCTTTCAGATTGTCCAGTTTATTGTTACATTGGTTCAGAATAATCAACTTGTGAGTTTAAAACGTAAAAGGTAAGTTTTTATGATAAAACATTTTGACTTACACATAGACATTTTAGTATTTAGCCACAAATAGCCTGCAATTCTGTGTATATTCCTGATATACCAACAGAATAGTCGCTGCTTGTTATATTTGCATCACAAGAGTGATCTTGCAGGTTAAGTATTCCTTAGCTAACATTTTTGGGATCAGAAGTGTTTTCAGATTTCAGATACTTTTGGATTTGCGGATATTTGCATCTAAGAGGAGGTGTCTTTGGGATGGACTCTAAATTGAATGAGAAATTATGTTTTATAGAGACCTTATTCACACAGCGAGAAGATAATGGCATACAGTATTTTTAATATTTTGTGCATGAAACGATACATATCAAACACCTAAAAGGCCTGGGGCATCTGACATACTGTCATGTGCCCGAGCCTGACTGGCCCATCACACGAGGTCAGCCGTGGGATTTCTCACTTACGGTGTTATATTAGTGCTCAAAAGTTTCTGATGTTGAAGCACTTGGATTTTATATTCTTGGACTAGAGATGCTTAACTGGTACTTCCTTCTGTCGTCCTTCTCAGTTTTGAGAGGTAAGAATAGCTTGAATGGTCACTTTACAGACAGGCATATAGTTTATGAAAGGGGCTGGAGATTTAGCTCAGTGGTTCTGCCGCCTGCCTTGCAAGCACAAGGACCTGAGTTTGATCCCCGGTACCCAAAAAAAAAAAAAAAAATCATATAGTTAATGAAGAACCTACTCTTCATTTACATTAGCCACTTAAAGTAGTGTTAGGTGGCTCATGGAAGAGAAATTCCAAAAAGAGGCCATTTGTTGGAAAAGGCCAGATTTTATATTTGCCTTTTTGTTTTGTTGGCCTAGCTCCTGGTTTTTGTTGTTGGTTGGTTTTTGTGGAGGTGGGCATCTGCTCAGGACCTTGTATATGAGAAGCAAGTGTTTTACCACTGAGCTGCGTCCCTCCCCACTGAAGTCTTATTTGATGTGAAAATGTACTTGGGAGTGTATACATTATTAGAAAAAATTTAAATTCCTTGTATTTTTGCTCCATGGAATTACATAAATATTCTTCTGATTTCCAGGCCTCTACTTCTAAACACTAATGGAGCCCAAAAGAAGAATCTGTTTCAACACATAGTCAAAGAACCAGCTGATAATCACCACAAGGTAACTCTTTAATATTTTTTTGTACTTATCTTACCAGATAGTACCCTGGCATTATTTCATGCAGCCAGAGTTCAGTGAGTAATACTGCAGGGCTCAGTCCCTACTTTTGTAAAGTCATCAGTTTCCATTATTTGCTTTAGATTATTTTAAGAAATAAATCATTACAAATATAGTTTTCCCAGTTGCTTGTTTCCAAGCTGTGTCTTTCCCTCTTTCTCTATTTAGTATTTCTCCTTCCCATGGCTGTTTTATATGTGTGCATCTAGGGGCAGTATTTTGTATTATTTTGCATATGTCTAAACTTCAAAAAAATGCTATCATTGTGTACATGTGACCATTATATCTTTTTTTAGTTGCTGTTACTTTTGAGATTTATAAATCAAGTGTAGTTCAAGTGCTATATAAATTGAACATTATGGCAATGTAATTATAATAATAGTCTCACTATGTAATTGAGACTGACCTGGAACTCACTATGTAGCCCAGGCTGGTCTCGAACTCACAGCGATCCTCCTGCCTCAGCCCTCCCGAGTGCTGGTATTACAGGTGTGCACCACCACGCCCGGCTTAGTTTTAGTTACCTTAATTTTTTGTGACAGGCTCTGTGGATAATTTGTCAAATTTATATCCAGTTGTAGGTTAGTCTACTGTCAGATTGTTCCAGAGTCCAGACCTCTCATAACCATTTCACCAGTTTGTTTTTTTTTTTGTTGTTGTTTTTTTTTTGAGATGCTAGGGTTAAATCCCCATGGTGTGCATTCTACTGTTGAGGCTTACCTTTGTTACTTTCAAATCTTAGAAGTACTACAGATTTATTATTGAACTATCAAGACCATCCCCCAAGCAGAATTAACTTCAGATCTGATTCCTCTCCCAGCTGTTTGTTGTGTGCTTTTTTGTTTGTTTGTTTTTTCTTGGTACCGGGGATGGAACTCAGGCTCTTGCACTTGTGAAGCAGGTGCGGCACCACTGAGCTAAATCCTGGGCCCCTAACTGTTTTACTGTTGTTTCTAAATAAGTGTACTTTAGGATTCAAGGATTTTTAACTGGATTCATATAAAGTACTCTTGTATCTCTATTATCTAGTGTTGACATTTGTAGATTTTTGTTTTCTGATACTGATCTTAGCCTGCTTTTGAGCATTGAACTTTTTTTTTAATTAATAGAACTATGTCCTGAATGTATCTGTAGTTTAAAATGTACCTGCACCTAAAAAAGCCAGGCTAACATTAAAGTGTGACGTAGCTGACATGCTGTCTTTCTTTTAGTAAAGCCATTTATCGTAAGTTGTCAGACAAAACTGCTTGAGATGAAGTAATCCCTATTAACATAATGACCATGTGATTATGCTTCGAATCTCAGAAATCCCCAGACTTATTTTTTTTAGGTATAAATACGATATTAGAATTTGAAGAACTTGCCATGCACATATTCTCGGGCTTATCATGTGCTACTTCGATAGTAAAAGTAGCAATTAAGTAGCACAGGTGAAGTAGCTCAGACCTCTGAGAACTACTAGTATTGCTCCCAGAAGGGCAGAAGACACAGCTACTTTCCTTATTGTTGTATTTCCAGAATTTGAGAAATAGGGGTATGTGTGTCTTGTTTTTTAAATGATGCCCAGTTTGGTAGTCAGTATGATTTCAGTCTTTTCAGTATAATTTTCTCCCTCATATTTTAGGTTCCACACAGTAGGAGCGAAGGTTTAAAGCAAAGGGAGCGGATTTCAGATGATATCATCATTTATGATGTTACCGATGACAATGCAGATGAAGAAAATATCCCAGTTATTCCCGAAACAAATGAGGATGTTGTATCTGATCCTGCCAAGTAAGGAGTTTGTAAAATAAAATTCATGAAAACATTTAAATGTTAAGAAACATATTTTCCTTTGATGACCTTTGGCCCAATAAAATCCCTCACACCTCAGCAAATAAATAGTAGTAAGAATTGGTTTTTATTTTGGAGTTTTAAAAGTTGATTCTCTGTGGTCTTGTGTCCAGTGAGCTGTCAGTTTGTGTGATGAAGCTACCCACCCAAGAAACTGCACCCTTTTCGGTTTGGGGAGCATTTACCCGGCGTCATTGGAATGATGTGATTTATTGACTGAGTCTGCAGATGTGATTGGTTCTTTTCTTACCGCTAATCCAGCTGCAGCCAGTACCCTGACATTGTCATCGTTGAGGATGACAATGAGGATGAGTACGCACCTGTCATTCAGAGCGGCGAGCAGACGGAGTCGGCCAGGGAATCCCCAAGTTCAGGCAGCAGTGGCAGCAGCCCTCTCACGTCCAGTGCTGTCCAGCTAAATGGGTCCTCTAGCTTGACCACGGATGACCCCGTGACCATGATGGACTCCATCCTGAACGACAACATCAACCTTCTGGGAAAGTGAGTTGCTTCGGTCTGTGTAACCGCGGGAACGAGCTTGCTTTCTGAGGATGGACCCACCCGCTGCCTCTCTGTGGGGCAGGCCCGAGCTGTGTAATGACAGATTTAGTTGATCCGAGAGGAGTTTTGAAATTTTCCAGGGAAGTTCCTCATATTGCTGTAGTGAAACATTTGCGTGAGTATCTGTGTTTGTGGTGGTATTTGTTTATACCATGACTGAATCAGTGTAATTACCAGTAATAAGAAAATGGTAAACTAGACCATGTAATGTTGTGGAGCCTTACTTTCTGTAAATATTGAAGCTTTGTGTAAAGGCTGCAAGTTCCCTGAGTCCTGAGTCATGAATAGTATCTCTTAGGGTTAAGAACGGATCCTGGCATTGCTTAGAGTGTTTTGTGAGTGAGGTCAGTGGTGATTTGGATGTCAAGTTGAGGAGACCTAATGTCGTTCTTTTGAACTCGTTCCTTTTCCTCAGGGTCGAGCTGTTGGACTATCTCGACAGCATTGACTGCAGCCTAGAGGACTTCCAAGCCATGCTGTCGGGAAGACAGTTCAGCATCGACCCAGACCTTCTGGTTGATGTAGGTACTTGGATAATTTTCACTGTGCTTTTCGTGTATATTTAGGTGAATTATTCAGAAATCAGTGCATCTGGTCTTTATTTTTTTCTGTTTGTATTTTCTTTTTTAATTGAATGTTTTGTTACAAAGGATGAACAGTTGTGATTGGGATATTTGGGGGGTGTGATTGCTGTTTGTCCATGAGGGAAACTCAGTTAATCCCATAATACATATCTTAGTCCTCTTCAGCACTGTTGAAGTAGCAGTTGTTTGGACTGGTTGCTGTGTTATGCGGGACTCTGAAATAAATTGTCTTGAATCTCCATTCTGTGGAAGTAGGTCTCTGTGGATGCTAGGACTCAGCATAGCATGGTGATCCTTCTTAATACTTAGGAATTAGAACATTATATTTGATACGGTTTTTAAATCATAATGCCTTGTGTCCCAAGGTCTCCCTGCGCCAGTCATCCTGTCTTTGGGTGTGAATCCTTATCCTGGGTCTGTGCACCTGGCCCCAGTGTAGCGTGGGTGTGAACCCTCCTGCCTCTGTGCACCTGGCCTCTGTATGATGTGGGTGTGAACCTTTAATCTGCCATTGCTGGTGCTGACCGCCATTGTCTCCCAGTCCCCTCTCCCTTTATCCAGCTCCTCTGCCTCCCACAGCCTTCCACATGGTCTCATCCCCATTCAGGAGAAGCTTGTTCTCTTCATTTTACATTTTCTTTTGTGAACATTTTTTTGTCTGTTCTGGTAAGCTTTTTGTTCATTTTTTTTCCCCCTGCTTTTCTGACCTTTAGTACAGCTTCTGTCTCATTTCAGAAGACCCTTTGAGCTCTCAGCAAGATGGGAGGAATTAGTGTTCTCTCATCAGTTTTCTCTCCAGTTCAGTAGCTTAGCAGCGTCCACCTCTGTTTCCCATCAGCCTCTGCAGTGTTGCATGGGTTATCAGCCTTCTCTACTTGGTAGCACCACACAAGATGAACATCACTTCCTTTGAAGCTTGACTTCTGTGCCAGCCAGTGTCACCGTCTGAGTGAATTGAGCTTCCCTGTGCTGCCCTACTTCTTCGTGCTCATCATTGCTGGCCCTTCTGGTGCTTGTGAGCTGTGTCTCCATTCAAAATGCAGGGCCTCTCACAACAGCCGTGCCCTAGGTGGCCAAGAGTGAAAGAAACTCCTCTCATTCTGGCCACTGATAGATTGTTGCAGTCTTCAACAAGATCTCCTCACTCAGGCTTAGAACATTTCCTGTCCTAGGGAAATTGTCTTCAGCCCCCTACTCATAAAGAATAATTCGCTGGGCCTTAGCCCTGAAGCTGTGTTTCTGCTCTTAGTCTCATTTCCTTTCTTCCTAGAGGAAATACTTCCTCTTTAAGCCAATTTGTATTCTTGTCCTCTTGCCTATTTTTTCTCTATCTTCAGGTTTTGTTTTGTTTTTTGTTTTTTTGCCAGGGATTGAACTCAGGACCTTGCGCTTGTGAGGCAAGTGGTAGAACCACTGAGCTAAATCCCCAGCCCCTCAATCTTCAGTCTTTTCGTCTGTCCTCCATAAGTACAGATTTTCTCTTATCTGAAAAACAAGCATTTTGACTCTAATTTACTTTCCTGCTTTCTGTCACTACAAAACTTTAGAAGTGAGTGGCTGTATTTTTGTTTCATTCTTGTTGTTGTTGTTGTACCAGGGATTGGACTCAGGATCTTTAGCTTACAAGGCAGGTGGTGGCACCACTGAGCTAAATCCTTCTCTGAGTGGCTGTATTTTTTACCTTGTTTTTACTCAGTCCTTTCTGAAATCTTATCTTGTGTCTTTGTAACCCTGTAGTACCTAAGTTAACTTGGTTTTCTCATAATAAGTAGGCTGTTTTCCCTCCCTTTTTTGTTTTGCTTAACTAGTCTACTGAACCAGTGTAGAAGAGCCAAGAAGGTTTGTTCTCATATCAGGTCTGGGTTTGTTATTGGCTTGTTACTTAGTAGATAGGTTATTAACCTTGGAAAAGTTAACCATTCTCAGTTTTTCCATAGTTTAGCTAATACCTAATATGAAGGGCTATTAAAAGAATTAATAACAATCTGTACTAGTGTTATAGCCTTGTTGAATATTCTACCACAAAAATTGTTTTGTTGTTGATTTTACTTCCTGTCTTCCTAACCATTCTGTTTCTTCTGAGGAGCTTTTCTTTGTCCCACTGTCTTTTCTTTGTGATTATTCCCAAGGTATCTGAGATTTTACCCTCTTGATTTTTCTACTTCTGTGCCCCCCTCTGGGAAGACTGTGGCTCGTAGAGTTCCTCTGCAGTGCGTATCTCCAGGTCATCATGTTGTTCAAAGTAAACTTGGCCTGGCTTCTGAGTCCATGCCTTTGGGGTCATCAGTTAGATGTGGCCAAACGTTTTACTTCCTAAACTAGTTCCCTTACAGCTTTACAGTTTTCCCTGGTGGTACCAGACTTTCATCTACCTGCTCAGGACAGTTCTCTGGATTGCCTGGATGTCCTCGATCTCAGCACTCCCTAAGTCCTGTGTAGTGTGTAAAATATTCAGGCTACGCCAGCTTTGGCTCTCATTGTGGCTTCTCTCATCCAGGGCCCTTGTTATTTTACCCTTGAATCACGCTGTGTTTTCCTAAGTGCCAGGATAAGTCCTGGCGATGTGTGGCCCTCTCTGCAGGGCTCCGGGCTGGCCCATCCCAAGTGCAGTCTGATTCCAGCAGCCCTGTCTGTCCCTCACCTGCCATCACGCTTTTAATTTTGTAGCATGTGCCTGCTGGGCACCCGAGAGAGGCCCTGCATCGGTGTGCAAGGCCAGAGAGGACGCAGTACTGCCCTTCTTGGGTGTCCCCTTCAGGAGGGCAGCATCTGGTTAGGCCTCTGAGGTCCTGACAAGCGGGGATGCAGAGAAGAGTGATCATGTGTGCGGTCTGCCCTCCAGGGTCTGAGCTCTGTGTCCACTCAGGGCTCAGTAGGTGAGATGGAAAGGGAAGGAAGTAGAAAGGAGAGCGAGCCAGGAGTGTTTCTAAGACTGCCGAAAGCTTTATGGAACTTTGAGGGAGAAAGAGTGTACCTGTGGCCTCTGCTCCTTAGGTCATTCCCGGGGTCTCTGTGCCAGTAGGTAGGATGCAGCCTCGGCAGCTGGCCGTGCTGTTGACACACTTAAAAAACAACTGTTCAGCGAAGGATGTTCATGTCATTGGGCTGTCCTTTCCATCTCTAGAACACACCATACCTTCTTTGTGGTTGCTAATGCTTCATTGCCTCTCCCAAGTCCTAACCATTCTCCAGGGACCAAGATGTAGTACAGAATGGCTGTCAAGTCGTTTCCGATTCCATCACGAGTAACTGCTCTTTCTTCCCTTCTGTTTCTCGAATCCCTGATTCTTTGGAGCCCCACCGTCCTTTGTTGCCCTGCTGGATTGTATCTGAGTATATGTTGGCTCTTTGGTGTTGGCCTTACTTTTTCTTTCAGACTGTAAGCTGACCTGGAGAGCAGTAATAGTATTTTCGTTGTGATGCAGTTACTTACATGTTGAGGAAATCCCCCGGAGTGACAAATTGGAAGCCTTGATTGAGATCAAAGTTTCCTTTAGATCAATTGGAGTGCACTGAGCATGGTCCTCACACTTAGGACTTCCCGTAGTCAGTGAGGTTACAAGCAGCCAAGTGGGCTTGTTGTGCCGTCCTGTCTGAGGGCTCATATGGCTTGGAGTGAAGGCGCCAGTCACAGGCAGATTCTGTGAAGGTCACCAAGTGGACAGGTACTTGGAGAATGCTTAGTGTCAGGACATGGGGCTCAGCCCTCGGGACCACAGAAAACCGAGGCATGTAGGGAGAGAAAAAAATGAAAGGTCATGACATTCAATGGAGTAGTAAAATGCAGAAGAATTCAGGAAAACCATGGTTCACCTCCAATGGGTTGCCCCACAGTTTTGAGAGGGAACTGTGAGATTCCATCTACCTCGAGGTCTGGCTGGCTGCTTTTGTTTCTGTTTTTCTTTTCTTTCCCAATTTTCTCTTCTGAACCCGTTTGCCTGTGTGGAAAGTTGTACACAAGTTTTAGAGCTCCTCACTCAATGTAGTTGTATAAAAGTTTGAACACACAGTTCTTTTAAAATATTTTTTAAACTTATCATCTTTCTTGTTTGGTCTTTCAGCTTTTCACTAGTTCTGTGCAGATGAATCCCACAGATTACATCAATAATACAAAAGTAAGTTTTAATTCATGTTGCTGTCAGGACCCATAGCTGTAAAAGTCTAAAAACATCCTAGTAAGTAGAGAGTAGTGTCCTCCCAGTTAAAAAAACATTTCATGTTCTTACCTGCTATGTATGATCAAGACAGAATTTGAAGTGAGAAATTAACCTTGGTTATGGGGTGGATCATTGCCTGGTTCTGCTGCACACATGAGGTGAACTCGAAGTGAAATCCAGTCACCAAATCTTGCCCTCTTTAGGGATACCGTTGAAATCAGTGATTAAAGTATGATTTCTTCATGTTTTATATGCTGCATTTCACACATTGTCCTCTAAACTTTGTAGTTTTCATTATGTATTGGTACCTATATTCTTTAAGTTCCATCATTGTATTACTACAAATTCATGTTTTTAATGTGTGCTAATTGGCAAATTGAAAAAGTGAAGTACAGATTTTGGGCTTTTAAATTAGAAGGCTCTCATCACTTATTAAATATTAGAGAGGCTTAATGGGTGTTGACAAGGGATCTTAACTGGTTTTTAAGGAGTGGTAAGGACAGTGGGAAGTTGTCAGAGCAGATGCTAAAGCTGTCCTGTGGTTTTTGTACAGCTTGCCATCCTATCTAGCTGTGTACTTACTCCCTTCTAGGAGTTTGAATGGCCCTGATTTTTAATGGACCTCAAAGAAATCAAGTCTTAATTTCAGAATATGAAGTCAGAATTTTATTTTGAGTCTTGTTTTGTGTAAGAGTGAGCATATTTGAAATAGATACAAATAATTATGGTGATGGGGTTAAATGGTGATGGGGTTAAATTTTTTATTGTTATGTGTCAAGGAGGTAGCCTGACTAGATTTTCTACATTCACAGTGACAGCTGAGCTAGAGCCTGAAGAATCTGTGCACCAGGAAATGGTTATGCATTCAGTATATGAGAGATTGGCATGTTTTTCTCTAAAGGGACAGGACAGGTAGTAAATATTTCTGATTTGCAGGCTGCATGCTCTTTGTCCTGACCACTCCATACCTTAGTTGTAATGCAAAAGCAGCTACAGACAATTCAGAAAAGACTGTACCAGGTGTGGTGACATGCACCATTAATACCAGCACTCTGGGGAGGCTGAAGCAGGACAGTCAAAGTTAGAGCTGAGTCTGGGCAGTGAGACCTGTCTCAAAATAAAGGTGGAGAATGCAGTTCATTGAGAATCCCAGGGTCCAGTCACCATAACCACCCCCTAAAAAATAAATACGTACATAAATAATTTGTGGCTGTGTTCTTATAAAACGTTTTTTATCATCAGGGAGCATGCTGAATTTGGCATGTAGACCACCATTTGCTTGTGTTTATAGTGTAAGATTCTGTTGATAAGTTCAGCTGTTGTGTTGCAATAAATATATCTGAGTGTTGCTAAGTTATACACCCTGAATTGAATGGACCTATGTCATGTTACTTTAGTGAATGCTTATCATTGCTAGACATTGAGTCCTGTTCTTGGATTGTCTTCCTTATAAAAAATCAATAGTGTGAATATAGACTTCAGAATTAGAAGTTAGGTAGCAAATGGAGAATGACTTTTATTATAGTTCCGAATTTAATGTTTTCAAGTAATTGGGTCTTCCATCTCATTGCATTGTGCATGATGAGGATGATAGGGTGTAAATGAAAACGTTTCCCTAAGGAGGGTACTTCTGAGTATGGCTGGCTAAGTGGCCACTATGATAAGAGTTTTTGTGGGAAATGAAACCCATCTGTCATGCTGGTTTTTACATTTTAGAAAACAACAGCATTATTAGGAAATGCCTATTCTAAGGAATATATAAATGGGTTCTTATATTATGAATGCTTATGTATTTATTGTTAATGCTAAATGATGAAATAATTAAAGTTTTTGGGAAGATTTAGTAATTTCTCTTTATCTTGGGGCTTCTTTCCTGGGTACTTGTACTGCTTCATTTTATAATGACTATCAAGGGAATTTTAGGGCTTTTTTGGAGATGTTTGGTTTATTATACATCCTTTAACCAGCTTGCAGAAATCTGGGACTTTCAGTTATTCATAAAAAACTGTGAACCTCAGCACTTTAGAATTTGAAGATCATTGAAAAGATTACTGAGGAACTTAAAGATTTAATTTCCCTACCACAATCAGATGTAAGGAGAGAAGACAGTGATTGAAAGAATCCATTTAAATGATAAAAAGAGCCACAAAAAGGAGATAAAGAAATGCTGTATCAGTCTGGAGGCTTCCAAGTGCAGGGCTGGTGTTTAAGATGTCACCATGTCATGCTGAGCTGCTCCACTTGTCTGCCTGAAGAGAAATGTGACACAAGCTTGATCTCAGCCTTTTAAAATGACTTCAGTTGTTTAAAAAAGCTAGCTCTCAACTAGCATTTGAAACCATTTGTCTTTGATTCATTCCCATGTTTTACCCTTGACAAATTTTGTGAGCTCTCCCCTTCTAACTGTCCTCTTAGTATGGGTTCTTTTCTTAATCCCTTTGATGACAATTTTTTAAAATTTATTTTTATTTTTAAATTTTTATTTATTTATTTTTTTTTGGTACCAGTGATCAAACTCAGGACCTTGCGCTTGCAAAGCAGGCGGCGGCACCACTGAACCAAATCCCTGGCCCTCTGATGGCAAATTGCTTTAAGTAGTCTTTGTACTGTACTCAGATCTCTCTCTGACCATTTTTTCTGATGTTTCCCTTTCCCACATATTTCAGATAGCATATCAACATTTACATATTGTGTTCATTTTAATTTTCCAGTACTATTCTGGGCCATATAATGTATGTAAAACAAGTATTTTTACATTGGTTTTCTTTCTTTTTCTTCCAGTCTGAGAATAAAGGACTGGAAGCTACCAAGAATAATGTTCAACCAGTTTCTGAAGAAGGAAGAAAACTGAAGTCCAAACCAGGTAGATATAGAGGTACTACAAATTTTGGTAGGTTTTGTTTTTAGGACCCCTGTGTAGACACTGTTGCACACCAAAGCCGATTTTGTGGTCCTTAACAGTTGATCACAGAGTATACTGGCTTTGCCTCCGTGCCTACTGTCTCAAGGTTCTATGAAAAAGGGAAAACTGAATGAGTGAGGTAATCAGTCATTTTTTTCCTGTTTTAACTTGGGCGATCTGAAAGAACCGTTTCATAATTGCTGAGTAAGAAAGAGCCCGGCTTCTCTGCCTTAGGACTTTGCAGTAACATCCTGCCCCGGGGAGCCTGTGGGCCTTGCCCAGCCGTGTCAGTGTGTACTGTCTTTGCAGACAAGCAGCTCATCCAGTACACCGCCTTCCCCCTGCTTGCCTTCCTCGATGGGAACCCCACGTCTGCTGTGGAGCAGGGCAGCAGCACCACGGCACCGGCAGAAGCTGCGTCCTCTGCAGAGAAGCCTATAGAAGTAGATGAGCTTCTGGAGAGCAGCCTGGACCCAGAACCAACCCAGAGTAAGCTCGTGCGCTTGGAGCCACTGACGGAAGCAGAAGCCAGCGAAGCCACCCTCTTCTATTTATGTGAACTGGCTCCTGCCCCGCTGGATAGTGATATGCCACTTTTAGATAGTTAATCCCCAGGACGCGGACTCAGCGTGTATATATTCATCAAAATGATGAACTATTTATTTTGAAGTATCATTTGGTACTTTTTTTTTTGTAAATTGCTTGGTTTTGGTTTTTGGGTTTTTTTTTTTTTGGTGCCGGGGATTGAACTCTGGTCCTTGCGCTTAAGGCAGGCCACTGAACCGCTGAGCTAAATCCCCAGCGCTTGGTTTTGTTCTAATCAGATACTGTGGAATAAAAGCACCTTTTGCTTTCTCACCGCACATCACTGCAGAGCTTTCAGATGTTACTTAGCTGCCCAGGTACACAATTTATATGCACATCACTGGCATATTTTTCAGTTGTTCAGATACCAGTTTTTCCCCCGTTGTAATTTGGGTTTATTACAAATGTGACCATTAATCCAGTTAAATTTGATTGTTTTACTTGCTCCATGCTGTCTGAGTGTAAGTCACTAATAGAACTTTGTTTCAGTAACCTTCATTAAATAATTTCTCTTTGGTTTATTTTTAAAACTGGGAACATAAAGTGCCTGTATCTTGTAAATTTTGTTTTTTCTCGATCCAGAGAAGTGAGTGTTATGTTCAGAGAAGTTTCTCAAGGTCCACAGGAAAGGCAGAGCCTACACAGTGCTCACTGGCTGTGCAGTCCCACTCTGCAGACAGGGACAGGTCAGAGTCCGCCAGCCACTGAGGGGGGCCTGGTTTTAAGTGAAAGTTTCTGGTTTGTGTTTTTGAACCATACTGTTTAGTAAAATAAATATAATGAATGTTGGGTATTAGCATTTGTTACATGTCTTCTTTGGAGGTGGTTACCACACAAACCAGTTTCTCCTTAGGAAGAAAGTGGCTTTAACCTGTCTGTGCATTATTGTCTCAATGTGATCACTAAGATCTTTATGCCCCATTCGAAAATCAGGCTGTTTAATGCAGCAGTGGAATACAATGTTTCTAAATTTCATGTATTTTAAAAGTTGTGCTTTGTTTAAAGACTATACTGGCTTGCTTTATGTGTTTATAATAAAGACATGAGAACAATGCCTCGTTGTTGCTAATAAGAACAGAATCTCCGGAATGCTATGAAGTCTGTATAGTGTTTGCCCTACTCAAAAGGTCACAAGAACAGTAAAACAAAAGTAATTAGATTAGTTCCTAGTTTTGGAGCAGTTGATCCCAAGGACTGCAGAGACTTAAAGCCAGGGTGCTGTCACTTGAAACTTCCACTTTCAGGCAGTGGACTGGAAGCAGTGCAGTTCATGCTTGAACACTGTATGGAGCTACTGAATGAGAATGCCAGGAGAGGCCTTTTTGGTCCTCTTGAGTGTCTGTCTCAAGGTCTTAACTATGATAGGACTTAAAAGGAAGACCTGGTCTGTACAAAGCCCCACCCAGCACAAAACAAAAAGGCCCCACAGAGGTCAGCTATTTCAGATCTTGATCCAGAACATTAGGATCTGGATCTGGTTGACTGACTGTACTTTGGGACCCGACTTTGGAAAGGTCATTTTCAGCATGAGCTGAAGAGGTCACTTTCCTAAAGCTTGCTCTGGTAATATATAAGCTAGCATTTGTCTTTTTTTCCCCTTTCTCATTATAGAATATGACCAGGTTCATTTTCTTTGGGGGCATTTTGGAGCTCTGAAGCTCTCTAGAAACTGAAAAACTGCTATTTTAAAATACAACTGCCTCTAAAGGAATCAAAATACTAATGATTTGATCTATAATTTATTCAGTTTCTCCCCCAGAATCAACATAAATCAATTATAAGTACATTATGTTACATTGTAAGTTACATCTTGATAATGATGCCATAGTCCTCCCAAGCAAAAACTGAGCTTTCTGGGTATTCAGAATACATAAGAACAGATCTTGTTTATGGTAAACACCTCAGCTGGCTGCCCAGCCATTTTCTTTTCCTATCAGCTAAATTTTTTCTACCTTTGCAGTGGGATAACTAGGCATTTAAGTTTTAATAAGTATAACAGGTGAATAAGTTCTCACATAACAGGAGATGTGTAGCACTTCGGTGTTGTGACCCACTCTACACACACACACACACACACACACACACACACACACTACTGCACTGGCTTAACACATTGTGTCACTGGCTTGAATCACCCAGTAGTACATCAGGTGTCTTGTACTAATAGTGCAAATGGATCTAATCACTTTTATTGGTCTTTCTACTAATAAAATTAGTAAGTCTGGACCAAATGTAGTTAGTTGCTTAAATGGAATTGCTTCCCAAATACAAAAATATCATTTCATACCAGTTAAAATTGTAAAAATGGACAAAGTTTCATTAAACTAAAAAATTTATGTTCATGGGTAGTTTGTCAACTAAATCTCTAAATTATAACATGGAAATCTTCACCACCACCCCATTACTGTTTTTATCTCCTTAAATCTAAGGTGTATTTCATGTCCCAGGATCTGTATCTAGAGTGAACATTCTTCCATGCGCTCTTGAACACGTATTCTTATCAGATAAACTGGTCTTTGGGTATATGTCAGTCAAAACTAGTGAATCCATGGTGTTGAGTTCAGCATCCTTAATTCACCTATTTCTCTCCGCAGTTCTATTAGTTTTTGCTATATGTACTGGTATCTTTTCTTAGGTACATACATACAAGGGTAGTTACGTCCTTCTGAAGAATGGACCCTCTGTCATGCATTCTGATTGTTCTAGTCTGCTGAGCTGGAAATGGCTAGCGATACTCCTTTTGATTTGTTGGTAGCATGTTGGAAAAACTCAAAAAAGACATGATTAAGCAACACATTTTTCAGTAGCAGTCAAAATACCTAGAAAATTAGAAAATAATTTTTTAAGTAAATGAAATAAATTTATCGAAATTAGTGGGGTGTAGTGAAAGCAGTACACACAAGTTTATAGCATTGAATGCACATCTGAGAAAAGAGGTCCAAATAATTCCAAGCTTCCACCCTTGGAAACTAGGAAAGAAGGAAATTAAATACAAAAGAAGCACAAGAAACAGCAGAAATAAATGAAACTAAAAATCTTTGGAAAAAAACGAGAAGCCTCCGGATAACTAAGGAAAATAGAGAAATTGCTTAGGCCAGAGATGAACGATTACATTACAGGAATCATAAAGCAAATCATGAGCAAGTAGATGCCTACAGGTGGTTCACCCTGATCATTTTATTTTTTAAAAAAACCAATGTAAAACACCAGTTCCCATGTGACTATACCTATGAATTCTAGCAAACATTTAAGGAAAAATCTGTGCCAACTAGTCTCTCGATAGTAGAGGCAGGTGATACTTCCTAATTCAATGAAGTCAGCATCACCCTAATACTAGGACCACACATGCCAACTACACTACCTCATGAACACAGATGTAGAAAATTACCAACAAAATATTAAATCCAATATATAAAAACTATACACCAAGACAGATCTGTTCCAGGCAAGGCTAGTTCAGCATTTGAAAGTAAATATATTAGTAGGCTGCTAAAGAACAGAACCTGTGATCATAAAATAGATTAAAGTTTCTGCAAAATCTAAAATGTATGATTAAAAATGAAACAGACGAATGGAGGGGAGCTTTCTCAGCTTAACGTATCTACAAAACACAAAAGCCCTACAGCTACTTACTGATGAGAAATTAGAAGCTTCTCCACCAAGATCAAGATAAAGGGTTAAGATCTTGCACTATTCTTTTCCAACATAATGAAAGCCATAGCTAATGCAGTAAGGTGAGAAAAGGAAATAAATGGTATACTGATTGGAAGGAAGAAATAGTCATTAGCAAATGATATAATCATTTCTACAGATAATACAAAAGTAAATTGGTAAAGAATTGACACACTGCACTTTTCTGAATTCATTTATTAAGAGAGAACACAGCCATTCAAAATTGTGAAACAATACACAGAGGGAATGAAAGTGAATTGTTATATTCCACTCATAGTAATAAATATTTTTAAAGAAGCAAATGTAAATTTTTAAAGGCTTCATCAGGCACTAATTACACAACTAAGTTTCTATCTAAATTAACTTTCATAGTGCTTGATTTCTAGTTTGAAAGATTACGATAACCTATGTATTTCAATTACATGGCAGTAAATACAAAAGCATTTAAACATCTGTTGACCTGTGCAGTACGCTAAGCAGTATATTCTACACCAGTCCAGCATTCTCCCAGCCTTAGTGTACAGACAGAAGGCAGGCTGAAGAGCAAGACATGTCACTTTAAGTATCCACTCCTAATAAGGTGGAAAATCAATTATGCATGTTATTTTGAATAGAAAGTATTTCTAAATGTCAGAGACTGATGCTCTTTTTGGTGGATTTAAGAATTTCTTAGCTTTGCCACTAATTAGGCATTTAAGCCCGTGCTTTAGTTTCATTTTTAAATGAAAGAACTGCATTAAATTTTAAGCACCTACTGAAGCCTAGTGTTTTAGTTTATTCCCTCCCAGTCAAAGTTTTACTACCTTTTGACTCTCAAAACTAACCTGCAAAGATTTAAACTTTTTAAACCTATGATTATCCTTTTAAAAACCTTGTCTGAATCCTTCAGCGTTCCTAGTATCTGTTACACCTACACTTGTTGCATGGGTTTCTAATGACCAATAGGAAAGTTCATTTGGTTGGTCAAAGTCATTGGAAGATCACAATCTCACTGGATAGTCTAATTCCCACTACAACCTGCCTGTCTTTGAAGGCTCTGTGCCCAAACTTCCTCCCACTACTCTACCTATGTAAGCACCTTACCTTCACATTAAGGGAAATCCTGACAAAATTTGAGTAACTTGCATTTTCCAGACTATTGCATTTAAGTGACATGTTTATATAATCTTAGCAAAACCATGTTATGTTCCGTGCAGTCCTCCGTAAGGCAATACAATCAAATATTTCAAAAGGCAGCTGTACATTTACTTTTATGCTAAGAGAGTTTATAGTCTAACATTTAATATCAACCTTTCAGGCAGTTGTTTTTACTGTTAATTTACTTCTAATTCCTATGTACTTCTAACTTCACATGTACAGGGCAGAGGCCACCCCTGCCAATGTCCACTTCTCCTGGCTCACCACCACACTCACACTCTCCATCTGGGACTCTGACTGCACACAATGAATGCACTTGGCAAGAAAACAATGAATAAAATGGCAGGCAGTAAAATCTAATTCATGCCAGAACAACACTGGAGAAGTTACATAGGAAGCACACACATACACAACTTTACAAAAGTTGGGAATACTGCTAATTTTCAATGAGCAATGACCAAAGCAGAACTGAAGCCCCGTCAATCGAAGTCACGATTTGTGAGAACGAGCGGAGCCACCAGTGTCCACACATACAGCACCAGGCCGATCCAGCTGGAGGAGATTTTCACCCACACGGCTGTCCACTGGCTCTTCATTTCCCTCGAAGGCTCGTACCTGAGGTGTAAGGTAAAACATGAAGGGCAGCAGGGAGAGGGCGATCAGTGTACGTCCAATTTGTCAGGGCAAAACCCAGCTGCAGCATGGGACCTGCTGCCCTACGGCCCACAGATTAGGTAACGGGTGAAGGTAAAATCCAGCAACCTCCTCTACACAGCGAAGGACACAGGACTCTGCATTTCCTGTACATTGCTAGAGAGATGGAACATGGCCTGTGAACGGGTAAGGCGTGCCATCCAGAGCTGCCTGTGAACCCCAACCCAATCACCCTCCCTTGCTTTCTCAGAATCAACGGAGTACTGAGGAAATGTAGCAGATTTGTGTGTTAAGTCTTTTTTAATCTAGTCTTACCTTTTACCACCATTATTATCTGATAGCCAAAGCTTTGAATTACTGAGAACTATCTGAATTCTTACAGCTTAATATGAGATAGTGTAGGAATTTTAAAAACTGTGCCGTTAGGAGCTGGGGATTTAACTCAGTGGCACTGTGCCCACGTCACAAGCACAAGGTCCTGAGTTCAATTCAGAGTACCAGAAAAACAAAAACAACTATGTTGTTTTCAGTAATAGTCAAGGCTGCTCTCAATCAAATTCAGCAAAGAATAATTTTTTCCCTTTTGCTGATATTTGAAAGTAATTACACATACCATTCAAGGGTATCACACATTTAAAATTATTTAAAATCACACTGCCTAAAGCTGAACAATTCGAGTCTTAAACAGAGTTGTTTTATCATCATTTAGATAAAATCAGTTTTAAAAGAACTTTCTCCCCCGGACTCACAGTTCACTCAGCTGAGCTGTGAGCAGAGCAGCCCCTCGGGCTGGAAAGCACTGCACGACGAAGAAGCACAGAGCACGTCTTAGGACAGAAACGAAAGTCCCCAAAGCCCCCCTGCCTACAGCCACACAGTGCAAGCACCTGTACCAGTTGGTCAGAGTCATCATAATGTACAGCGATGCCAGGAAGAGCATGAAGTGGAAGAAGGAGTAGCTGTACGTGACGCCGTCCAGCTCGTTGTCCACAGCCCGGTGAGCACTGTCGCTGTCCTCCAGGGACCCGTCACTCCTGCCTCCCCCATCTTCTATCAGTGTCGACTCGTCGCTCGTCAGGGTCAGCTTGTTAACCTGACTGTTGTTGGAGGTGCGGATGCTGCATGACAGAGATCAGAAACAAAAATGTATTGAAAAGAAATTATTCCTGAGTTGATAGCTAGGCTCCCTGTGTAGCACGTTTTGTTCATGGTTTACATTACCTGGAATAAAAGACACACAAAAGAAAGAGGATGAGTCCTATTATCCCCTGCGCATGCCACCACTGGACAGACTGCCCTTCCTTTGGGCTGCTGCTCGTGGTGTTGAACCCAATTATGCTCAGAAGACTTGGGTTGCAATTTGTTTCTGTAAAATAAATTGAGAGTCAAATTACAATGTAAGAGTAACAAAAAATGGCATGTTTTAGGGCATAGCATTCTCTTTACTCATACTGCTGGAAATTCAAGAAGTTTTTCTGGAAAAGGCACACGTATAACAACCAAAAAATACTTAAGAACAATTTTTATGGTATTAATAAGGAGAATTTAAGATTTTTTTCCTTTTAAATTTTATGCCAATATACAAGTGTTGAGAAAAAGTAAATCACTTAATTTTCAACCTTGTGCAAGAACAGAGATAGTCAAATTTTACAAGAGTCAGAAATAAAATTAAGATGCTATAAGCCATAATGCACTGGCTTTTGTACCCTACATTGTGACATTACAACCCAGGCGTCATGAAGTTTATTAGTTTGTCAAAGTGCAATGTTATAAACAGAAAGCTTACACATAAAACCAGTAACAAATGCTATGTGGAAAGGACCATGAAGGCCTAACAACTATTAATACTTACTTGATCTCGTGAAAGAATTAAAGGACTGGTAAAGTATTCACAAAAGTGTCATGTACATTCTTCCCACAAAGCCTCATCTGTCAATGTCCACTTTACTAATAAAAATTAGGTAAGGCTAATCTCTAAAGCAAATTACACATAAGAGAACACTGTCTGTTTTTCCTTAAAAATACTCCTCTTTCTTTGAATTACATACACTGTGCTGGCATCTATTTCCATGGAAAGCAAAACAAATGGCCTATAATGCAAATTCATTACAGAGCCAATTATATTCCATTGCAAGGTAGTTAGACGAAAAGAGTAATTTAATGGAAAAATCAAAGTATACTAGAGTCAAAATGATTTCAAGAGGTGTTATTTCTACCTATGTATAAGTTACCAACATTGAAACGTGTATTCAGGTATTTCTTATAATTTTTAGATAATTTTTGATAACATAATTTTTGTTCAATAAGAAACCAAGTGAAAAAAGTGTTTCCACAATCTACTGTTCCAGAAGACTTTTAGGTATCTTAATCCCCCAAAATGACTACCTCTGAATAAAAGGAAACACTGAGGACTTGAAACATACCTGGCTCATTGGTCATCGCAGACCATGTCAGGTACATTGTGTAGACTGTAATTACTGAAGACTGTAACAAACCCGATCTTGGCTGCGACTCCTAGAAGCAAAATATTAAGCAACGCAGTAAGTAGTCTGACATCACTCAAGATTTACGAAAACTGAGCAAGGTGTTCACAGCGTACTTGGATTCTGGGCAGGATGGACATCACAGAAGCACCAATGCAGAGAAGCATGTTGACACTGATGAATGCCTTATTTTCTGAGCAACTGGCTGGATGAGTGTAGTAGACAAAGAACAATATGACGGCAACCAAAGACAGCAGGTAATTCAGAGCTGTGGCCGATAACAAGGCTGTGAAAAAAAAATTCGATTTTACCAAAACCCTAGAAATTAGCCATGTGACTTGTATTAAAAAACAATTTGTCATTTTATCCAAAAATATGATTTAAGTAACTAATAGCATTACACAGGCTACAAAAGCAGGAGAAAGTTAATTCTGAATTTTTCCACTGAAGAATTCTATGTACGGTACATTACACAGAGCTGACTATGACATATTTTCAAGTCATTAAGGTAGTAACATTACTTTTATTAGTAGGAATATTTTATCTTACAGAGTTTACAAATCACATTCATATATATTAGGCATTCCTTTAAAAATAAATGAGAGGAATATTACTGGAGGTTTTTAAAGAACCATAATCACTCAAGTGTAAGTAAGGAAGGGGTACTGAGAAACAAGTCCATAAACCAATGTTTTTCCTCACCAACTAAACTCTTACAAAAATACGTATTATGCAAGGGTAAGTTCATTATTTCCGAGGACAAGCTAAGATTCTTCTACATAAACTTCAATATGCGTAATGTGTGGAGAGTTTGTGCTAACATGTGGTGTGAAGTGTTCCTGTAGGTCTGTCCGACGGGCTTTTCCAACTATTTATTGAAAGCCTATGATGCGCCTGGCCTGGCAATACAGCAGAGAATAAAACAGGCAGCAACCCTTATATCAAGACTTTTTCTTAACAAATGAGGATAAAGTTTGGAAATGACTAAAGCTTATTTCTGTGAGCATCAAACTGGTTTTACTCTAATCACTGAAACCAATCATCACAAACTAGTTTTGAGAAAAATGTCAGGCTGATGAGTCAACAGATATCGCTTATACTGTTTCAATTATTTTGTTATTGTTAGCTAAAATCCATATTATTTTACATAAAAATCCAAATGTGCAGCTTCAATGTATAGCAAACAATAATGAGCATAGTTTCCCTGAGAGTAAGTATGCACTCTGTCTAGCACAGTCCCTACTATCTGTACAAAAATTAAAGTCACTAAAACTTTTTTTTTGGTATCGGGGATCAAACTCAGAACCTTGAGCTTGCAAGGCAGGCACAGTACCACTAAGCTAAATCCCCAGCCCTCTTCCCTCACTTTTGTTACCTATTTGGCCCTGTCAGTATCTGAATTTTCATCTGTGCTTCTGAGCATAATGTAACATAGGACACACTCATTAGCATAAACAAACCTTAATTACACTACCACAGGAATTCTTAGGTGTTACTGATGCACATAAAGTAATCACAATGATATCCCATGTTCCCAAATGTTTATGCAAACATTGTCTACATTAACTGTACCACTGTATATATAATTTAGCAGTCATTTTCCCTAGAAAACGATGGTATAAAATGCACAAGCTTTCAGAAATAGGCTTTGAAACATTCACTTTAGCTACTCAGAGTACTTTTAATCTCTTTTTTGCTTTGGGGTCGATCTTTAACAAGTTGCAGATACAGTAAGATAGATACGATGCCACTGACAAACTGAAAACTACTCCGCAGGAAATTACACCTTGAAACTCCTGTAAGGTTTCCCGATCTGTTCTCACCAGAACACTGAGCTGCTCACCTGCATACCAGCACCTCGAGTTCCCTTCCTCCATCTTCTCCACCCACGACTCATTCCATGAATGGGCAAAGTCAATCAGCAGGACCAGCTGGATGAGGATGAAGCAGAAGGCCCCTGCCATGCCCACGTAGAACCACACTGGAAGGGAAGGGTGGACACAAGTGGGAAGTCATTTTTATTACTCACTTTTCTGGTACAGGGAATCGAACTCAGGGACTTGCACTTGCCAGGCAGTGTGGCTCCACTGAAGCTACTCACTTTTCACATGCACTTTTCAATAAGCAAAAGAGAAAATAAAATGTCATGTACATGCCTTCATTTGTAGTGGGAAACAAACAAAAGAAAAATAAACAGAGTTGCAGGGAATCAGTTTCCTTTATAAAACATCAGTATCACACAATTAAAAGTAAAAATTTCTTACCTGTTGTAAATGTTCCTTCTGGAATGAAGAATGCCCCTATAATAATTGCAATTGCGGCAGCAAATTTAAAGAACCAAAATCTAAAACAAGTGGAATTTTTATTAATAAACATTCATCCAACAAATAATTTTATACATACAATTTTTTAAAAGCATCTTATAGCTACATTTTATGTGATTGTTTTTTCTTAGGATCCCCCCAAAATCAGAAAACTATCATGTAACTACTTTTAAGACAGTTTTAAGAAAGCTGTATTTGTCACTCATGCATAGAACTACTGGTTCCATTTCAGTTTTACCAAATGAAGTGTAACATGCACTGAACAACGAATAGTTTTACTAAATACATGATAAATGCAACCATACAAAATAAAATTTAAAAGAACTATAGACTAAAAGATTGAACATACAGCTCCCACATAATTCTTCATTATTAATATTACTATACCAATGTTTTTCCTATTTTTGGTAGCACATGCTACCAGACAAGCAATAACGTATTTTTTTAAAATTTAGTTTGAGGACCGGGGATTTAGTTCAGAGGTTCAGTGGCCTGCCTTGCAAGCACAAGGACCCGAGTTCAATCCCCCGTATCCAATTAAAAAAAAAAAAAAAATTAGTTTGTGGGGGAAAAAAATAAAAAGATATATCCCAAACACTCCAAGTGCTACATTACATTAAAGGAGAATGACAGCTGTACACTAAAGATTGTAGAACAATCACTGAGAAAACCAATACACCATTCAGGAGTAAGTTTTCCATCATGACTACATTTTAGGTCTAGGGAACTCTATGGGGCTGGTACAATGAAACTAAAAAGAGGAAGAACCCCTCTTGTCTTGCCACAGTAATGGATGTACAGATTCATTTCTAAGATGAAAAGAATAAGACACTATAAATCAGAGGTTATCCAATTAATGACCAAAGCTAACATTAAACGTCTGAAAGTTGATGCTCTCTGGTTGAAACAGGAAGATTTTATTACCTTATTCATAAAAAGACAAAATTCTGAAAATTGTTTATTCCCCTTAAAAAGTTCTTTTACTAGATTCAGAATTACTAAGAGGCAGCCACGTAGACCGAGCATTTAAACACTTACCCATTATGCACGGCAGCTCTAGGGTCGCTGCTGCTCTTCACCTTGATCATGAGCAGAGAGAGGAGAAGGTAGAACATGGCCAAGCCAAAGCACAAGCGATACACAGCTTTGTAGCCAACCAGAATACTACAGGGAACAACACCTTTCTCGTTCTCACAAAATCCAGGAATCTAGAAAAACAAAGCAAGTTTGAGATCCACATTTTTTCATTAGGTAAAAATGCAAGCTCTGAGTAGTCAAATAGTTTAAGTAAGAACCCAAAAAGCTAAAGTTTGCCTTGTAGTTTATAATATGTAATCAAAGTAAGTTCCTACATTTAATCAGATGAAAGAAAAAGTTAAAATTCTTATGTGAGCAAATGAACCATCAACATCAATGCTAAACTAGAGGCTTAAGTTGTGGATTTATTCTAAATCTTTACAATTTACGTTGTAATGTCATACACTGAATTGCATATGAGAAAAAAGTCCATATGAGCTTAAAAAAATCACAGAGTAACTGGTATGTCTCTCGGAACTAAAGAGATCAGCATTTTGCTTTTCAAAAGTAATGCTACTTCAATTCATTTTGAGTTTTGGTCTCTCATTCTGATCATGAATGGATCTGGCTTAACAGTAAGTGAACCGATAGTTTTATATTTTAATTCAGAATCTTGAAAAAGACAAATGACCATTTCAGGAGATGAGGCTGGGGCTAAAGCCCAGGAGTGAGAGCTTGCCTAGTATGTATGATGACTGGGGTCTGATCCTCAGAACTTGAAAGATGGATGAAAAATATAAAGCCACACTATAACCCGTTAAGAAAAGGAATTTTTAAATGAAACAAGTGGCAGTACTGTTGAGAACCACACATACTACTCCTATGTATGAGCATGAATTCTTCCCATGCCCAGCCCAACTGCTTTTTCAGTATGCTAGCTATGTACTGGCTGTCAATGCAAAGACAACTTTAGTCGTCACATTCCTTAATCTCTCCCCCAGACACAGTCTTGTCACCCCGGAAATTCTTTCTGAAGCCTACACACACTTCTGGTTCTTTCTCACTGCTCCTACAGAGGAGCTCCTTTCACTACCAGCTCCCTTAGGGAGCTCTTGGCAAAGTTCCAGCACTGCTCCATAGGAATGTTTTCAGCAGGAGACACCTTGGCTTCAACTTTCATCTCTATCCCTGTGATGGCTCATTCCAGCTGTCAACGTGACTGGCTCAGGAGGAAGACACCTCCCTACAGGATCAGCTAAGAACATCTCAAGTGAGTCAGCCTCGGTCAGGGAGGCGCCCCTGCTCCTTTCGATTGGGTTCTCCTCCTCCTCTTGGCTTCCAGCTGCCAAGCGTGGAGCGCCTTTCCTCCACCATGATGTGTCTGCCTTGAAGCTGGTGGAAATCCTGAGCCTTAAGCCTCTTCTCCTTTAAACTGTGTATGTCAGGAATTTTGTCCCAGCAACAGAAAGCTCCAAATCCACGACAAGATCTAGCTCTGATTCCTCTAGTTATACATGGACTGCAATGTATATGTGCACCAAAAACTCCTGTTCTGAAACCCTAACCCTCATGGCAGTGCCCCTATCAGGAAAGACCGGAGAGCTTGCTCTAGTAGGTGAAAATACAAGAAGTCCATCTGCCAAACAGGAAGACCTTTACTGGAACTCATCCATGCTGGCACCCTGGCAGACCTTAGACTTCCAGCTCTCAAAAGCATGAGAAAAATTTCTATTGTTTAAGCTACCAAGGCTATGGTATTCTCGTTACAGCAGCCTGAACTAAGACAGGTATATACATGTATGCAATACAGTACCTCCAACTCACAATCAGAAACTGAAACTGTTATTTACTTCCCCATCTCTTTCCACAAACTCCTTGAAAAAAAATTAAAAACAAAACAAAACAAAAAACTTTTCTCTTTCCTGGTTAACAGCAACTTTCCTTCCAGTTTTCTAGGGTCAGATTCTGGTTGTTAATATATGATTACAGCATTATTTAAATGCCAGCCAAACAGTCAATTTTATACCTAAAAAAAAAATCTAATTCAGGCTTTCTATACTCTCGTTGTATTCATTACTGTAACAGCCCCAAAATCATTTGACTTCTATCCTTTAACTACCAGATCAATCTGCCTAAAGCACTGATAATCTGCTCAAAAAACTATAATCACCATGCTTTCTAATTTTCAATTATCTACGCATAAAAGTTCTACTGAAGGGCAGGTGATTTAGCTCAATGGTTCCACCACCTGCCTTGCAAGCCCAAGGACCTGAGTTCGATCCCTAGTACCCCCCCCAAAAAAAAGTTCTACTTATTTTCAGAATGTCCCTTCTTCAGGGAGAAAAAGTCCCTTTCCCCAACACTGATTCTGTTGCCTGTTTAAAATTATTTCTTTCCTCGTATCACCACAGCTCATTTTCCGAACCACCATCACAGTACCCAAAAAGCTACCTAACAGTCTGTCTTTTCCTAAGATTATGAAGTCTTCTGCATATTCTAGTGTAAGTTAATCAAGGAATAAGTAAAAAGACTAACCTTATTCAGCTGTTCTTCCATTCCTGGTATCAACATGACACAAGCCACACACACACCGACAAGCAAGAAGAGTGCGTAGATCAACCTAGTCACCGTGGAGTTGTTCCCACTGGGACAGCATCGGCACAGCAGACAGGGAGCACTGCCACAGAGACATGGGATCTGGGAAAGAACAGGGCTCCAATCAGTGATAGAATACTTAGTAACTTATGGGTAAAGATAGCAGAAAGTCAAATAGAAAAGCACTTCTTCTCTATAGTGAGCAAAATGAATACAACTACATCAAACAACAAAGGGAGAGAAAAAAACAGTGGCAACAAAAATTTAGCTAAGAAATGGAAAACGGGGGCTGGGGATTTAGCTCAGCGGTTCGGTGGCCTGCCTTGCAAGCGCAAGGACCCAAGTTTAATCCCCCGTACCAGAAAAAAAAAGGAAAATTTATGATATCACAACTGTTAAGCTCATCTCCAGCCCTGCCTCTTATCCCCCAGATACCATGACAGTAAAAGTATACAGAATTCCGAGAATTTTCAATTTTAGGAGAGGGAAAAATAGTGAAATGGTAAGCTTTTTTCCTCTGCCAACTCTAGTTGTGGTAGAAATGATAAAAATGACAACCTCAATCAGATCAAAAGGGTTATTGAAAAACTGGGGCTAGCATCCTCTGACTTTAAACTAGGGAATAGGGTGCACTCCTGTCTAGGGGAGGTGAACTCTGGAGCAGGGTATTTCAGAAAGGCAAAGTCTACACATTTCGCTAAGAGCTGAACTCTCCCACACTGCTGCACTTCAGGAAGCTGGAGGAAGAGAGGCTGTTCCAACCATAGCTACTGCTCTGGATCTACAGAGCCTCCAATCACATGAAGGGAGTACTGTAGAAGACAGACACACTATGGCAGATATAAAGTTAGAACAGAGTCACTTTCCATTAAGCTTCATTAAGACAAATAAATGTCAAAATGGCTATGCAAACAACTTTAGCAAAAATCAAAAAAGCTCCCTAGAACAAAAAAGGAAGACATTCAAAAAGCTAACAAATGAAAAAGGAGACCTCCAAAATGAAGAGAAAGAACAAACAGAAAGGGGGATTACAAGGCTAAGAAAAAGGGGAAAATATGCTGAATAAGTTTATTATCAGAGAACAAAAAGACACAACTAAAAATATAAATACTGACAGGGAGAATGGCTTAGGATAATTAGCTAAGATGAAGTGGCAGTGACCAGACTTGCCTCCTGCTTTAACCAAGAAAAAGAAATGAAACTGGTATTTCTTACAGTAAGCAACTCAGGCAAAGGAGAGGGAACAGGGTGAGCCCTTCGAGGAGCCCCTCTTTGTGAATGCAGGGAAAGCCCAGCAGACCGCCTGGCCAGAAGGCACAGAACTGGGACTCAGGAACTGAAGCAATTAGTGTTTCTAGGGCAGAATCTTGGAGAGGACAAAGTTACCCGAACAGCCCACATATTTGAAAAATTATTCAAGGGGTGTAGGTAGCTGGTATCTGGGAATCCCACCACCCAACAGAAAACACGAAGCACTGGCAAAACAGCACTGGGGGGAAAGCAACCACAAAAGAATGAAAAGCTCTACTCTTTTCACTTTTAAAAGCTGAAAACAGAACATCAAAAATATCAAATTCTCTTCAAGTAACTTATGTCCAGGAACAAGATCCAATAATATTTATTAAACATGTACATACAGCCAACCCTCACCAAAGTAAAGTTTACATCTGACATCTAATAAGACATTAGTAGGCATGGGAAAAAGCACAAAAAATACAATACATAGCTAGAATTACTGAGCTCAAACCAACCTGGAAATGACACAGGTGAGAGTTCACTTACAAACAAGTTCTTGTAACATTAACCAGCTACACATGGTTAGAGGAAAATTCGAGTATGTCAAGGAGAGACAGAGAAAATAAATTAAAAGAACCATCTCCAACTTTAATAGATTAAAAAAAAAAAAACCTTCTCCCTAACTAATGAGTCAGTAAATACATTAATGAATCTGAAGACACAGCAATAGAAATGATCCAAAATAAAAAATATTAACCAAACATCAGCTTAATCTAAGGACAAAAGAAATGAATCCTTCTGAGGAAGTAATTGTCAAAATTCCCCTAAGTTTAATGAAAACTACTGAGCTCACAGATCCAAGTTCAACAAAGCTCTACCAAGATATTATAAAAATGACATCAAATAATACTATAATCAGTTACTCCCCAAAGGGCATTATGGTGTGTAAAAAACACCTCAACCATATTTTTTAAAGAAAATATGTACTCTGGCATAACAGTAGCTGGCTGTGCATCTCAATAGATATGCTAGGGGAATACAGAAAGCCATCTTTGTGTTCACTACTTGGTACGACAAACGGCAAGCTGCGTGCATGTGTGTCAAAGGGTAAATGGGTGAATTTTACCCACAGTATGTGCCATAAATACATTTGTGTATTTATAATTTTTAATTATATTTTTTCTTTTGCTTTTTCTTGTAAAATTAGCCCAATTCAGTACAATGTCACATGAAAATCCGCTTTTTCAACTTTGGGAAGAGGTCAAAAGTAAGTCATCAGGTGACTCAGCTATCAATCCTGATTTGGAACATATAAGCCAAAGAGGTTATCAAGATATGACAGGGAAGTACAGAATGAAGACCTTGATTCTACAAGGAAGAAACAGTAATGCAAATAAATATTTGACTAGTCAAAATGTTACAAAATGGTCATGAATACCCCAAATGAATTAATGTTAGAATAAGTCAGAAAACATTATTAGGTCATCGCAAGGCATGAAACCTAAAGGAAGGAATGCCAACACTGCAATTCAATGTTGGAAATTGTAATGGACAATATGCTACAAGATGTTATGAAATACAGTAATAATGAAATACAAGCAAAACATTCTATATGCATCAACAGCAATACTCAAAAATATATTTATCATGACATCTCACTACCTGAACTAAAAGCTTTCATAGCAAGACTTTATCATTCTAATGGTGCTAATCATAATCTAAAGGATTTATGGAAAAGAGACAGATACAGAGTTGAGATTTTTAGAAGAATAATGACACTCAAGAGATTTGGTTTCTTTCAAAACTGCCCACGCTTTGACAACAAAAAGACTCACCAAGAAAGAAAAAAGGAAAAAATCCAACAATTTGGGGGTGATTCACTCATTTTTTAAAAGCTTAGTTTCAAACTGTCAAGCAATTTATACACTGATTAAATACATGACAAATGACCAACAACTTTCATCATTTCATAGTTGTTGAAGGTCTTGGCAATAATATGCCGAATCAACATTTTAAATATGCTGTAACAATATATGCCCTGGTAGATGTGAAGACATTTTACACTGAATTTAGAAATTTACCCTGGAACTCAGCCACCAGGTCTTTATAAATTGTGCAGTAATAAACTCTGATTTTGTGAACAGACTTGCTTCACCTATTTAAAAAAGTAACCCAAATATCACAGTAGACAACTGGTTTGTAAGTTACCCATTAATGTTACACTGGTTAAAAACAAAACAAAACAAAACAAACCACTAGTAGACCAGCACAGAAGCTATTCCCAAGTGCAAAATGGAGATTCCTGAAAAAAAAAAAAAAAATTCACAGATTCATAATAAAAAAATGTATAGTACTATCTCTAGGTTTGAGAAAGACATAACATTGGCCTCCCCTGTGGTGAAGAAAAACAAAGTAGTACTGATACTGTCAACATCACACCATGAAGATAAAACAGTGAGGCTGGTGTGGTGGTGCACACCTATAATCCCAGACTTTAGGAGGATAAAATAGGATCCTGAGGTTCCCAGGTCAGTCTGTGTGACACAGTGACTTCTAAACTAGCCTGGACTACGTTATGGAGAAGAAAAACAAAGTAATTTTGATACTGTCAAATTACTATATTATAGACAAAGTTAGGCAGAAATATAGTCAGACAAGGGTAGGCCCTTGAGGGAGTCAGTGCATAAGATGAGAAAATAAAAAACTGGCTAGAGACACAACTGAAAATTAAAGTCACCATGGACAAGTTTACATACTTCCCTAAGGTTGCTTGAGATTACCTGTACCACCCTTTAGTAATTTCCCATATAAATAAACCATCATCTCATTAGGGCCAAGTCATCTTTTCCATCCATTAAGACTAAGACTACTAAAAAAACTATAGACAAAACTAATGCTATAGATTACCAACCAAATATAAGACATATGGACTTCCAACCAATGTTAAGAGAAATATTGTAACTCCCAATCCACTAGATGTCGGAAGTGCCAAGTCGAGTTTGTGTTCTCTAAACTCAAAAAGAATGAATTCTAGGAACAATGGAGGTTAAGAGTAGGAAGAATTTAAAATAAGCTTCTAATAGAGATGGGGTAAAAAAGTGAGTTGTCCACCAACCCCTCCTCTCAAGGGTGTTTTATTGAGCAAAGCCATGAGGTGAGGCAGGTACAAGGTAGGACAAAACTATAGTAAACTAATAAAATTAACAGCAGTCACTTAATGTTGACGCAACGGGAAATCACAAGGGCTGGGGATGTAGCTGGGCAAGCGCAGGGCCCTGAGTTCAATTCGTAGCACTGAAGAAAAAAAAAAAAAGTGGGCATTATACATTCACATAACATGACTTTTCTAAAAATTTACCATGTAAATGGTAGCCAGAAAAGTCTTAACAAGCAAGAAAATAAAGGCATATTATATAGAGAAACAAAGGAAATCACACTTCTAATGAGGAACAAAAGCCAGTACTGACAAAGTATAAACACGTCTGTACTTAGTAAAACTACCTTTCAAAAATTAAGGAAAAAGAAATACATTTTCAGGCATAGAAAAAAAGAACCCAAAATCAGCTTACCTAAACCGCCAAAAATGTTGAAAGGAACTCTTGGCAGAAGAAAAATTATACCAACAGAAATCTAGATCTAAAAAGAAATGAGTAACAATGAAAATGGTAAATATGTATTTTTTTCTTACATAAAATGTGGGCAAGCATTTCTGATACTAGATTCAAAGATATTGTAAAAACAAGAGACCAGAGGTGGCGAATCTGCGGCACATACGTTACTGTTTTTCTTTTAAGACAAAAGATATTAATGTATTGAGTTTTTTGAAACTAGAAGCTCCATCTTCAGGCTTAACACAGTTTGGGCACTCTGCAATAATTAAGTGGGCCATAGGCTGCAATGTGGCACTCAGTTTCAAAAAGGTTTGCCATCATTGCAACAGACCAACATTCTCATGAACATAAACATAAAGATTCTTAAGGAAATGTCAACAAGTTAGAAGCAGCAGTATTAGGAAACAAAAAACCCTTGTGACTAGTGGGGCAGAGTCTAGGAAAAAACAAGGCTTGCTGAACTTGTGAAAATGAGCCAATGAAATTAACTGTATTAATAGACTAAAGAAAAACCACTCTGGTCCTCTCACTATGTGCAGGAAAATCACATTAAAACTCAGTACCCACTTGTGATCAAAACTCAGCAGACAAGAACAATATCCTCCACTCAGTTTTAAAGGACATTATAAAACAGCTATAGCTCACACCTAAACTTAATGGTTTAAGTCTAAAATTTTAAGAATAAAAGCTTTCTTCCTAAAATGTGAACTACAAACAAGTCCACTCTTGCCACTTAAATGCAACTTGACAAGGTCCCAAACAATACATTAAGGCAAGAAAAAGAAAAACTGTATCAAATGGAAGACATAAAACTGCCCTATTACACTTAAGTACTACATAGGAAAGCTCAACAGAACAGCCAAAATATTACTACCGTTAGCTCACCAGCTTAGATCACTGGACCAATATTAATATAGACAGATCAAACACTGCTATGTGCAGGATACAATTAGAAATTAAATAATATAATAATACTTAGGTGTAAATCTAACAAAATGTGTATAAAATTCCAAATGATGAAAACTATAAAATATTAAAGAAATCTAACAACTACATAAACAGCAAGATATATTAGATGGGAATATATTTTAAGATGTCATCTCTTTCCAAACTGATCTATAATTTCAAACCCATTCAAATCATAATCCTAGTAGTTTAACAGAAATGAACTATATGCTTTAAAAACTTATGAGAAAAGGCAAAGAAACAAGAATAGCTTGAATTATTCTGAAAAAAGTGTTAAGTTGCAAAATTTACTCTACCTAATTTTAACATTAACATTAAAGCTATAGTAATCAAAACAGTCATATAAGCAAAACAGCAGAGCTGGTTATAATATAAAAACAAAACCAATTAAAAAAAAGATAAACACTGCCTTATAAAAGTTTCAACACCACTCAGGTGTGGTGGAGCAAGCCCGTAATCCCAATATACTGGGAAGCTGAGGTAGTACACTGAAAGACTACCCAGTGAATTTAGGCCACCCTGGGATATAGTGAGATGCTGTCAAAAACAATAATAATTTTAAAAACCCAACACCACCACAAAGAGAATGAAAAAGCCAATGATTAAAACAAAAAAAATTTTCAGAGCAGGTATCTAATTCATTTCTACCCAGAATATAAAAGAAATTCTCATAACTCAGTAAGAAGACAAAATGAACCAAATTAAAAATGGGTAAAATATGGATGGCAAAATAAACAATAAAAACTGTATGGTATCATTAGCGATTAGAGAAATTCACATTATGATCAAGAAATACTACTAAATACATAATAGAATGGCTAAAATTAAAACACAACAACTAAAAAAAAACAAACAAACAAACAAAAAAACCCCACAAAAACCCAGTACTATCAACTACTGACAAAAACACAGAGCAACTAGAACTTAATACTTTGCTGGTAGGAAATGAAAAAATGGTATAGCAATTTTAAAAATCATTTTTTCTAAGTCAAACATACACTAACCATAAATAGTAACCTGCCAAAGCCACCCCTAGGTATAAGAACTTAAGAGTCACACAAAAATCATTCAGATGGGAATGCTTATGGCTATTTTAATTGTAATCACCAAAATCTGGAAATGCCCCTCAAACATCAAGTGGACAGATAAGCTGTGCAACAACCACACAATGGAATGCTGCTCAACAAAGTTAAACTACTAACAAACACAGCAACATAAACGATCTCCAACTAATTATGTTAAGTAAAAGATGCCAGACTCACAAGGCCACAACACTCTACGATTCCATCTCTATCACACTCCAGAAGCTAAATCCAAAGGTCAGAAGGTGGGCCCCAGCTGACAGTGGAATTTCTCAGGGTGATGACTGTTCACTGGTCACAGGACTTACATGCATTTCTTGAACTATATTTCAAAAATAATGTTTCTATACATAAATTATAGCTCCTCTAAAAAGTAACAAAATGAACTCAGAAACTAATATGCAAGAATGCAAACACAACAGAAGAGATACCCTTAAAATTACTACCTCCCCCCAAAACCAGACATCCACAGATAAGTAACTACACAGATAAAAACACGCACACAAAAACACATTATTTTTGAGAAAGGAAAAAAGTAGTAAAACATTTAAACTCAGACACATCTTATTTAATATCAAAGATAAAAATTAAAATATTCAAACTAGGAAAAAAAATGTACAGCAGGAGCACTAAGCAAGCATCACATTACCTGGAAGGGTTATTAAAACAGATTGCTGGGGCCCCAACAATGTTTATACTACACTTCCAGATGTTCTGATGTTTCTGAGTCCAAGGAACACACTTTCAGAACCACTGGTATGGGAATTATGGTTATAAAACACAATGGCAACACACACACACACACACACCCACACAAACACTCACACACACACACACACACCAGTATAACAAGCATCTGGCTAAAGGTGGCAAAACAAATATATGCATTAACCTATGATCTCTTGAGAGAACCTCAATACAAACAAAAATAAAAGAGATTTTAAAAAATGAAATTAAAGTACCAGAAAGAACTGGAAGATACAAAGTAGAAAGCAGTTAACTGTCTTCAGAGAATAAGAAAGATGAATTTTATAGCCAGCAAAGGTGACAAGCCAGCCACAAGGAGATGGGTTCAGCAGAATCAGCAAATAAACAGAAGGAACTGGCAGGACCTAGTGCCTCCATAGGAGACACCCCCAAAGGTATGGGTGAAAGCAGGATCCTTGGTTCAATGTCTTTTCAAAGAAAAGTCGTGACTACTAGGTTTCATTTCAATTCCTGCATAGCCAAGTAGAGGATCAAACAGAGAGGTCTTGACAGATAAACATCAAGTTAAGCCCAAAAAGGGATCCATACTAACAAAATACTGTCAACTTTATGTATGAAAGTGAGAGCCTCACCATTCTTGGCTCCATGGGAATGCTTTCCCCACAGCAAACTGGAAGAGTTCTCAGGACACATCAACTGCCCTACTACATACTGGCATCAACTTCTGTAACGAAATGGGACAACTAGACCGCTTCATTGTGAAAGTTCTACCACGCGCTTCTCGGTCTCACTCCTAAATAGTCCACAGAAAATTCTACCATGAAAAGAAATTCAACTATGCAAAGAAATGAAAGCGTAAAGACTTAAGGGTAGTGCTTCCAGGAAATAAGTGCCAGACAGCATGAAACAGGAAAAAGAAAAAAACTCAGGGTAAACTGAGCATGGTGTGTATGGCTGGAACCCCACAATACAGTGGACCCTTGACTTATTTATGAACTTGATCAGTTCCCAAGGGCTGGCTGTAACTCAAGTTGGTTGTAAGTCAATACAGCAGAGATCTGGATGTTTACCTAGATACACACAATGGATAACATGAGGCAGATGAATCTTCCATTAACTTAAACCCAACCTGTTCTTACGTCAGGCTGGTCCTAACTTGAGGGTCCACTGTACCTGGGGAGGCTGAGGTAGGAGGATCATAAATTCAAGCCCAGACTAGGGCAACTCACCAAGACCCTGTTTCAAAGTAAAAATTAGGAAATGGGCTTGGGATAGAGCTCAGTATAAAGCCCCTGGGTTCAATTCCCAGTACCAGGAAAAAAAAAAAAAAACAAAAAACAAAAAACTCTTGGTCTTTTGGTAATTAAAAATGTTAGAGCAAGGAACAGTTCTAAGACAGTAGTGCAAAAGTCCAATGACATAGAAAACAGGAAAGAAGAATCCCACAGTCTTGGTTCAGGAAGCACATAATTTGTGTAACTGAAAACAAAAACAAAAACAAAATGCACATGAAAGCAAACAAAACCAAAACGAAACAAAAAAACTAAAGAAATTCCACCAACCAGTGGGTAGAGGTGACACAAAAGCTTTCTAAATGATTTCCCAATGACCACTTTCAGCAACACTGCAAGTGAGATTACAAAAGAGCAAAGCCTTCCTAACTCTACAAAACTGGCTTCTGATTTAGCATTCTAGGCCCACCCCAGTATATTTCCTACCCTCTCTTCTCAAGGACCATTACACCAAAGCATAAGCCCAAACCTAGAAAAAGAATAAGTAACACAATAAAAATGGTTTCAGCACAGGAGAGGCAAGGTGCACCCTCTTATGAGTGAAAGTGAAATCCCGGATGAAAACAGTGACTATCAACACAGCCTCCTTTTTATCATGGGCAGATGCTGCTATGCACAAACCAAAATCCACTCTGTACAATGGCGTGGGAACTATAAGGTACTACTTAATACAGTGTATGTACTATGAAAACAGCTGTTAACTGAACTTCTCGGAGAATAACAAGTCTCTGTTCAGTACCAAGGCAACTGAGGGGAACTGTTTTAATTCCTAACTGGTGCAATACCTGTGAGGGCTGACGACGAATTACAGTAGATGTGGAGAAATGGAGACACAGCGTCCCAACCTAGATCAGGTACCACAGGCATTTGAATTTACTGGGAGACACAAAGAGCTGGGGAAGTCGGGTTACATTAGCTAAATACACAGATAACAAAACGGTAGTAAGGCCAATGAGCACAAAAAGTTGTGCATAAGGGGAAAAGTGATTGCATATTACAAGGCTAAACTGTGAAGCACTTTACCCAGTAATTAAAAAATAAAACTATTTACATGCATACGATGGTTTTAGATACATTAACTCACTTAAAATAGTCACAACGTTTAACCAAAATTACAAATGCCATAGAAAGAGAAGGGGTTACAATGAAGGCATATGTATGATTTTGGTGGGGGAATGGGATAAGCACCAGCTGAAATCAAATACAGCTGCTAAGCCTTCCTCTCTCAGAAGGCAGAACTAAAACAGACAACCAAAAGTCTCCCTCAAGTCACGAGTGACAGTATGCATATTATTTATAAATACTGATACCTATTTAAAGAAACGTTGCCTCCAAGAAGTGAAAATATGAGTGGCGTGTTGTTCTTCCTGAGTCACACAGAATTATGCGTATGTATAATTTTGAATAAATTGTTACAATTAATGAGCTAGGGTGTAGGAGAATGGTGAATACGCTCCCACCTTTCATATCAGTGTATGTAAAATTAAAACGTCCCTTAAAATTTACTGCAATGTTTTAGAGTCTTTTTTTCTTGAAGTTAGGAGAAGTTATCTCAGTCACAGCATTACTGACATTCTCAGAGGAATATTCTTTCTCGCTGGAGGCTGCCTTATACAATGTAGTCTATTTAATAGCACCCCTGGCCTCTACCTATAAGATCCCAATGGCTCCCATTCATCTCAAGTAAGGACAATGAAAACTCTGCAGACACTGCTTAAATATCCAGGGGCTGAGACAGGTGTAAAATCATGCCAGCTGAAAATCTCTATTCTGGTATCGCCTCCTTAGAGAGATGGCTTCAGACTCACCTCCTTGAGTACTATCTCTTGACTAAGAAGCATTTATTTAACATTCAGCAATTCCTTAGTTATTTCTTTTGTCTGCATGTAGAAAAGATGGATTTCTATAAAATACGGCAAAAAAAAAAAAAGGAAAATTCAGAAACAGACAAGCACACAAGTAAAGAAAGGGAAAAGAGTAATTCAAATTATCCTTTAAATTCTTAGATCAGCCATTAGGACCCAGAAGAAGAGCAACCTTTGCTACCCAGCTTCTTTATCTATCAGAGACGTAATTATCATATGTAAGAAAACTACTGGTTACTAAACTGTTCAATATATCTAGGTATTGAAGTAACTAAAAGTTAGTTTTATCAAGGACATTCTACTCAACAAAAGAAGCAATCTAAGGTGTAAGAGTATTGATGAGAATACAATTGTTCCCCACTAGTAGTGCTCTCTAAAACTATTTTCCTTCTGACTCAAAACGCATACATACGAAAAATTTCCTTAAAACGTTTCCCCTCCTTCTAAATCTCTACTATCTACAAACTACACTATACCCATTTAATAACTGGGTCAAATTCTGACGTTACAAAATTAAATTACATAACATCTTAGCAAAAATCCAGGAAAACCACCTTACAATAATCATGTATTAATTTTGAACACTTTTTATTGCATTAAAATTGCCTCCTTTAGATACAAGAGTCAACAGATTCAATCAGATTATCTTCATATCTTACGAGATAAAAATACGACAGTCAAGAAACAGCCCGAGCAGAGAGCACACCCACACAGCAGCAAAGCCCTGACACGCGTGCTTTCCGTCAAAAGAGCCTCGGCACCACAGCCGCGCGCCGACCCTTCCCGGAGAAGCGCAGGGACCCCGAAGGCCATGAAGCCGAGACCAGGGCCAAACTCGGAGGAGGGCCGCGCGGAACAAAGAGGTCGGGCCCGCGCTGCCGCAGTCCGCGGGGACGGAAGTACTGCCGGCCCCGCAGGGAAACGGGCCGGAGGCTGTCGGG
>NW_022900926.1:4254876-4256929 GCF_012274545.1 Fukomys damarensis
TCGGGTCGCCCTCCTCCGCCCGCACACCGGCACCCCGAGGCCCAAGACCGCCTTACCCAGCTCGCCACCGAGCACAGCCCCAGCACGCCCCCCATGGCGACCGCGTCCACGGGGACGATGCCAACAAAATGGAGACAGTTTCTTCCTTGGCTGCCTGGGATTATTTACTAGCGAGACACTTCCGGCGCAGAGCCCGTCCCGCCCCTCGCGTGTGCGTCACTTCCGCCATGGGGCCAATGGGTGTGGCAGGAGCCCGCGCCGGGATTGCGCGTGCGCAGGGACGGGCAGTTGTTTTCGGTGCTGGGTGGTTTCCGTTAACCGCCGGTATCCGCGGTACTGGGCAGGTCGTAGTTTCCAAATGAGAAACGACCGTGTAGTTGAGTCTGAGCGCTCGCGGGACAGGCGCTGCGGTGACATCCGCGGGTGTGTGCGGAGCGCTCCTCTCCTGACCAGCTCGCCTGTCCCTTCCGCTCGTTTCCGGTTTTCCTGCTCCTGCACCCCTCTCTCCATGCGCTCCCGTCCCATTCCCGCGACCCGCCGCCGGGGACGAGTTTCGTGTGGATATTTATGTTCTTCGGGCTTCTTGAGTTCTGTCTGACTTCTGTTGCCCTCGGTAGATCCGTGCTCCCCCTGAGTGCCATTCAGTGCCGAGACGGGCGGGCCTCGGTGAAGGTGTTCTTATAAAAGTGCCGGCTCTTACTATTTAAAATGATTGATCTTTGAAGATATTCTGAGGGAGAGATGTGACAAACAAATAACTCCAACTTGAAAGAGTCATTGCCATACTAATAATGAGATAGAACCCTTAACTCCGGGTCCGGACGAAAGAGGGAGGAATTGGGTTGGATGAATGATAATGAGTTTCCTTTGGACGCGCTGAACCTGAAGTCTTTGAAATGTCACCCATTCTCACCTGGAAATGCTAGCTTGAAAGCCAGGAATGAGATACAAAATTTAAACTAAAAGAAATTATTATGGGAGATTTAGGATTGAAGAAGATAACCAGAGGGCAGTATAGGCACAACAGTCCTGAATGTGGAACCAACATTTTTAACCCTGGAATATTTATCAGGTGGGAAGAAACTATTAATTTAGTTTGCACCTTCTCAGTCGGATTGTTGAGGTCATCTGCGCGCACCTGTCTTCCAGCTGCCACCTTTAAACTCCATTTTCAGTATCAGTTGTGAAAATACTGTAAGATGCTTGACTCCTCAGAATCTGTGTCCTCATTAGTTGTGTAGAGTAGGGAAAACTAACCTTATAGACCCGTGAGGTTTAGGTGGCACAACAAGTGATAAAACCCCATACTGCGTGCTGTATCCAGTACAGGCTAATTTACTTACCTTTCTGCTAGGAAGACCAACTTCTGTGACTTGCCAACCTGGTAGACATAGCCTACACCCAAAAGGCTACTTCCATTTCTCAGGTCATTTTCCCAGGGTGCGTCCCTTAGATTTCCTGTTAGGTACCTATCCTTGAGAAAGATAGCATCTTGTGATTCATAACGAAGTTTGATTCCGAGACACGTCATACTTTCATGGGTGAATTCCAGATATCATCTACTTTTCACCGAGTGTCTCCCATCAGTGGCATCTGTGACACGGGAGACATCAGTTCCTTAAGGGGGTCTATAGTAACAAACGAGCATTTCTTATATAGATATCCAATAATAGAGTGGTGTCTTAAGGTAAAATCATGGCGTCATACACTAATTTGTTCTGTCACAAGCCCTGGAAAGAAATTTTGGGCAATCTACAATTATATAGATTATGAATCTACACAGTGAGTTATGGAGTGGTACAGTAGAGAATCTCAAAAAAGTTCCAGATCCACATTTTCGTTTCCATAAGGTGATTCACCAGGATGCTAAACATATGTTCAGTGTTTATTACCCCAAAACTAAACATCTGTAAAATGAAAAATATTTTAGAACCACAAAAGGTAAAGAATACCGTCATGACCTTGAACTTTTCATTTCTTCAAGAAATGAAGCCCGATACAAATCGTTTTGCTCCTTATTGCATTGCCCCTCCTCCTCCTCCTCCTCCTCCTC
>NW_022900926.1:4257127-4318870 GCF_012274545.1 Fukomys damarensis
CCACCTCCTCCTCCTCAAGAAGTGGTAATAGTGGATGAAGGTTAGGGACCAACTGACAATCTGTGCTATACATCTGCAGTTTGCTGGCTGTACAGTGCAAACTGGTCTCCCAGTGTACACTTTCCTCGTCATTGTATGAGTTCCTCCACCTCGCTGCAAGCATTAGAGTTTATCACATTTTAAATAACTTGGGAAAACAAATGCCTGTGCTATCGATTTGCATTTCCTTGATAACTACTTGAGATTTTTTTCTTTATTTATTGGCTATCAAATATCCTTTAGTTTGTTGCTTTTCAGATGGGTTATCCATCTTTTCCTGATTGATTTGTAGATGGCTTTAATATATTTTTAAATATGAATCCGTTGTCAGATGAGTAGCAGTTGTCCCCCAGTCTGATCAAACTTTTTTTACTTTTTAAATGGCATCCTTTAACAACTCCTCAGTGTAGTTTTAAAAATTATAATTATATAGTCATATTTAGTAAATTTGTCCTTCGAGTTACTGGTTGTTGAGAAATGCTTTGCAGTCCATGATTTTAAAGATATTGTCCATTGTATGTTTTCTCTGTGTCATAAAGCTTACTCTTCGTGCTTAGATTTTTCATCCATTACAACTGATATTTTTTGTGTATGGTACGAGGTAGAAATGCAATCAGTGATGTGCTGATAAACTGGCTCTGAGTGGGGAGGAGACCTGGTGTAACCTTCGCTGCTTCCTGTATCTCAGACACCCACACCGTGGCTGATTGCCAGCTACCAGTAGTTTAACGACATATTTTTGAAACTCTGGAATACTCAGCAGTTGACTGGTTTGATCTCGCTCCAGTACACCACTAAGTCCACCTGTATTTTGGTTTTTCATATGGATGATTAATTGTCCCAGTGTGATTTAGAAAATAATAACCCAGGCTATGTAATTGCCTCCATATGTACATGTGTTTGCTTCTGGACTTTTTCTTCTGTTTTATGGGTTGAATTGCCTATTCTTATTTCTCTTGTATATAGTTTGGTTACAGTGGTTTACATAGAAGTAGATACCTGGAAGCATACATTTCTTTATTCTCTTCATCAAACCTGGTTTGATGTCCTTGGTCCTTCATTATTCGGTATTTTATAGTCAAGTTGTCAAGTTTCAATGATAGTCCATGTAATAATAAAGCTCCTCATATTTTAGAATATATCATAATTATACTTTTTTGTGTCTAGTGTTTCTTAAGAGGAAGATTATTTGCATTTTTGGCTGGATAATATTTTATTATATAAAATTGTATTTTACAAGGCAAGTTGGTTAGCAAACTTGACTCTCTCTCTCACTAAATGTCAGAATTATCTCCTAATTATTGTGAGAAGCTCCAAAGGACACTCTTGCTTTCTTTGTTTTTCCAGGGGTTTATAATCAATTGAAGGAAGCATATTCATTGTAATTAATAAAGTATCCATAGTTTAAAAAGGATGGAAATGAAAATTACAAACCTAACAATATTTGTAGGACTTAGTGTGTTAATTATAAGAGAAAAAAAAATCCTATTACATCAAGTGCTTAAGAAGTTTAAGGTCCCAAAGAGGGAGACAGATAACATTTGTATGTTAGTAACTTTAGGATCGTAAAGAATACATGGATGGGCCAGGGATTTAGCTCAGTGGTTCCACCACCTGCCTTGCAAATGCAAGGACCTAAGTTCCATCCCCAGTACCAAAAAAAAAAAAAAAAAAAAAAAAAAAAAAAAAAATCCAAGAGTAAATGGATGCGTCCTCTAAAATATTATTGCCAGACAGGGATAGCACCACTGAGCTACACCCCTGTCCCTGTAGAGAATCTTATATATTGACACATTTAAGAATTTTCTTGAAATAGTCATAAGTTCTTCTTGCACTAGTCAATACGGAAATTTTTTTCTAAATTATTTATCAGTGTTAAATACAAACATTTTCATCCATCTCTCCAAAATGAAACAGTCAGCTTTGAAGTACATAAAACATCTTTGGTTCATTTAATCCTTATGATTTTTTTTGACTTGTGTTTGTTTAAGTTGTTACCTATATAACATTAATTGGACACAATAAATTCTGTATAAATTATAAATACTTTTATTAATTAGAAAAATGATAGACAATGGTCTTCTGCTGGGCAGGAATATGAAATGGTATCTTTTGTAGATCTGAACCAAACACAACTCAAAGCATTTTTTTCAATATTTTTTCAGTAAACACCAGGTCTCAATAGAAGCATGATTTATCCAGTTCTTGTAGCATAAGAAAAATGTACAGTTCCGAAAGGTAAATAAGTAAAAATAATTAAAGTAGGAGTCTTTAAAAAGCTATTTAATAACTCAGTTTTTTAATAGTCTGATCTGATTCAGAGATCAACTTTAGAAAACCGCTGGTGGGTAATTAAAAAAAATAGAATGTTCTTTTGAACTGTTACTAGGGAGCTACCCCCAAAAGTTTTCAGCTAACTGAATGGTGCTACATATTTCATTCTTCTCTTGAAATTGGTGGTGTACATCAGCATTTTGAAGTACCTAAGAATTCCTCCTCGCCTAACATTTTCTAAGCTTGTTTGATCTTAGAAAATCTCTGTTCTTTTCCATAAAAATGTATGATTTATATATGTATACCAGGATTAATATTCTGTATATTTTAAGAATCTGTGATGGAGGTAAGTGTGGACTGCATAACCTCTGACAGTCTTCCTAGTGTCCTTTTTCATAACAGTGTGGCACCAGGGAACACAAGGCCATATTCTTTATCAGTCATCGGGAGAGATGTGCTCTACAGTGCCAATTAAGGACAATGTATACCCTTTAACATTAAAGTAAATGGAATGGGAAATTAAGCCTTACAGATAAATTCAAGTGTAAAACCACGAAACATATCACAGTAAAGATGTACAGAGGTGAGCTGAGAGAATTCTGGAGGGGACCTGAAGACGCACCGAGTCCCTTGCACATGGATGAGCAAAGAGTTGAATCGCCCACATAGAACATGAGTGTGATCGTTTTATGCTGAGGAAAAATAAAGCACTCTGACATCATCGGTAGATGTGGTGTACGTCTGTTGAAATACCACACCGTACTGCATCAATAGGTGTAATTATCAGTGTAAATCAAGAGTTTCTTTATTAAAAAAAAATCACACAAAGAAGGTCACTAAGCTTATCCTGGCACAGTAATAGTAAACATTTCAAGAGTAGATTCATAAAATTCAATATTTTGCTAATATAATTCCCAGGGTAACCTCCACATAAAATTTATATTTATATAACTAAATAAGTTACTCTGAAATATAGACTGGTTGGCCATTAGTCATTTAAGTATTAGGACAATGTCTACCAAAAATAATAATATTGATTTCAGAATTTACCTGAGTGCCGATGAAAATGTATCATCACCAAAGGAAAATGTGGGTCAGTCACCTTTCATCCCCGCCTGCAGCTCCTTATCCAAATCCATAAGGGAATGGTAGAAGCTTGCACATCACATTAATAATGTGCAGTTTAATGTAGAATCTGTGTCCCCCACCCCCAAGGGTGGCTGGATTCAGACTCACCTCGGTCCTGTTATCCACCTTGTCTCCACACAGATCTTTGTATGATCCTTCAAAGGGACTGTGTTTATGACACAATGAGAATGGAACATATGCTGAGGAAAATGGTTCATATTTTTCTGGAAATTAGAAATGATCCTGCATGTCTGGATTCCCAAAGAAAATCGTCAAAGTTTGAATAAAATTTGTGGATCCTTTGGCTTGTATAATTCAGAGGAAAAAAGGACACACAAATATTTTATGACTATGAGCCTAGAATCGATCCTAAATATAGACATGTTTAAACCAAGTTTTCTGTAATAACTGAGACATAAAGACATAACCCATAGGGGTCAGTATAGACTCAGCATTGGAAGAGACCACGGGTTGACTAAAGACATGCTTTTGTCCATGAACTCACATATATTTTTGAGAAAAATAATCCAGAACCTAAGATATAATGTCACAAGTAGAACAACACATTAATCATTTCTTTAATGTTAGAATACCAAGTGAAAATCTTTATAGCCAGGTTTTCTCCTTTTGCTGAAGACTAAGCCAGTAATTCTCATAACAACTAGGTATATTTATACCAGTGAGGTAAATATTGCAAAATTATATCTATTTCAGGAAGAACTTATATAAATTTAGAAAAAAGGGTGTATTTGCCATATAAGTTAACAAAGTGGGTGGAGAATTCAAATATGTAATGTTTAATATACTATTTATAAGAATTGGGAAGGAATTGACTACTTGAAAAAATGCTAATGGCATTTCTACGACATTTTATGTCTCAAAGGCAGTTAGCTAAAATATATTTCAAATCTATTGACCTCACATAGGAATTGATAAAAATACAATGGAAATATATATTGAACTTCCATTAAAAAACATTTGCCAAATGTTATTATGTTTTAGAAAACACTGATTTATATTTTGGTATTCACTGGATTTTTAAATTCTTACTAAGTATGTTATTAAGGCAGTGTCTAAAATAGCACTTTCCAATAGAAATTAAAGATGAGTCGCATTTGTAATTTAAAATTTCTAGTAGCCACATTAACAAAACAAGGGAAACAGGTGAAATTAACTTTAATAGTGTATTTAACACCATGTATGTAAAAGATTACCCTTTCAACCTGACATTAATATAAAAGCATTAATGTGTTACGCTGTTTTATACTGTGTGTTCGAATCCGGTTTGGAGCATACACTCAGCAGCACATCTGATGGTACCAGCCGCCTCGCACAGGCTCCGTCACCCGTGTCAGCACAGGTGTGGCTGCTGGAGGAGACTCTGGGACTCATTTAGGTGATAAGGGAGAAACACTTTCCTTTGCAGAAGTTGTCGAGATGTTTTGGTTTCAAACCTGTGTGTTTGCTTCGGGTATCCAATCTATTTTATCTCGATTTTTTTCAGGAAAATCAAATCTAAGGTTTATAATAAGTGTATATATTAGTATGTTATAGTTATCTAGGTTATCACCATGCCATTTTATATGTATGAAATCGCCCAAATTTGACATTATTGTTAAGTAATCCAGACATCAGCAGTGACATTTTAGACAACTTAATGTGGTCTTTTAAAAACTCCAGCTGAGCTTCTGTGCCTTAGCTTTCTGCCACCCAGGGTTTAGAGTAACAGCAGGGTGAGCCCAGAAGCTCTGCTGTTTTAAGCAGCCTGATGTCCAGTGATACAGGCAGCGAATGTTAATCTCACCTGGCCCTGTACACCTCCCTCCGCTGCCTGTGTCTCTGTTACATCATATAAAACTTCTGCAGATCCCCACAGAAAGCTTTCTACTGAGTGATCAAAAACTCTTTCTTTTCAGTACTAGGAATTGAACTGAGTACTTTTTTCTCAGCTTGCACCCCATGGAGGATTTGCTTTAACTTAAAAAACAAAAATAAAGGTGTGGGTGCTCTGTCTCCAGTGCACAGCTGGTCAGGCATCGGTTTCTCGTGTGTCTTGGTGTTCATGTCTGCAGAGCACATACACGTCCTACGTCACCTGCAAAGTTCCTGGACTTGGTTACTTGTTAGCATCGGTCATTTCCATTTGGTTTTCTGCTGACAGAAGTAAGGATGCAGTCAGGCATGGTGTTGCTCGTAGACTGAGGCAGGATTGCAAAATGAAGCCTAGCCTGGCATTTCAGTGAATTCACAAAATGTAAAAGTGAAAATAAACATTTAAAAAGGGCTGGGGATGTAGTTCAGTGTGAAGGCCTTGGTTCAGTGTTTGGTTCCCAAGGAAAACAACTGAAGGCAGAATAAGATTGGAGGCTTTAGGCCTCGGGCTACCAGACAAGCCTTTTTATTCCTATTCATTTGCCGGAAGTACAACTCCTTCGCACTGTTAAGCGAATGTTCCTTTTTCTCTCTTTTCTTATTATTTTTATCGGAAAGCCCTGGCTGGGGAGGATGTGAAAACGGAAGTATGTAGAACCCACCCTGTCCTGACGGCGCATTTCTGAGGATGGCTGACAAGCACACCCATCTTGAGAGGGAGAGAAAAGGGGCTATTTTCATCCGAACGTCTTCTTTCCGCATGAGGGAAACCTTTCCCAGAAGCCACCTTCTATCCCCGAGGCATCGCTGTCTTCCTCGGGTTCACCACCGAGACTGTGCCCTGTGTCATGGCTCAGTCACCCCGGAGAAGGGGAGCCCATCGCAGCCTCCCGGGCACGCCAGCCTGGGTCCCGGCCGGTGAGACCTTGGATCGCACCTGAACCTCGCGCTGGGTCCGTTACCAGGCAGGGTAGCTCCAGTCTGCGCCTGCTCCTCCACGCAGCAAATGAGAAAAACGTAGTGTACTATTCCTCCACAGGAGAAAGTATAACGAAATGTCATTCTACAGAAATTACGCTAAGAAAACTAAAAAGTAAATAGAAAATTTGAATTTTTAATCACACTTGTTAGGAACTCAAGTCACTGGGATTTATTAAATGGTTATAAAGCAGCTGGTCATCTTCCTTTCTCAGAAAAATATTCTTTAGAGAATGTCAAAGCTCTCTTCCTCCAGTTTTTTTATTTTCTGCATAAATGATTGCTAAACTTGAAGGTTAAAGAATATTCAAAGTGACTGTACAACTTAACGAGTTTATAACCTTTGATGTTGAGAAGTTACCTTTTCTATTAGCAAATAGTATTGGCAAAGTTAAATATCTTCTGAAGAAGTTTCTTTGGGAACAAGTGCAAAATATAGTGTTTAGCAGAGCAGTTAGACCAAAGACGATCAGTTACTGGAAATATTTCCTTTGCATAAACTGAAATAGTACAATATAGGCCGACCTTGTTAAAAAATATACTTATTTCCAAGACATTTCAATACAATGTGAAGGGGAGAATAGAGAAATTGCCCATCCCTAAAGTTAGTAGTGTTTATAATACATAAAATGTTCCGGCTCACAAAGAGTCAGCGATGTGGTGCCTCCCTGGGTGGACGTCACAGCCGGAGCTTCTCTGTAGTCAGGGAGGGCGGAGGGTGGATGTTGGGATGGATCCCAGCAGCCCTAACACTTACTGTTACAGACTGGCAGCCCACCAAGAGGTTAGGGGAAGAGTGAATTAAATATCCTCAGTAGGACCCTGCGTTCCCTCTACTCTCCACTGTTGCAGTTGCTTCCACATTTATATTACCCTGAAATCATTTTCATTTTTCCATCCCTGGCTTAACTGGGCACCTATTTTATATCCCTTTTAAATTCCTTTTTTGAACATGAGTATTAGCTCCTTTCCGTCCCTCCTTCCTCCCTTCCTGCCTTTCTTACTTGTGTCTTCCCTTCCTACCCTCTTTTCTCCCTACTCTTTTCTGTGGTGTTGGAGATTCAACCCAGGGCCTCATCCATGCTAGGCAGGCATTCGACCCTTGAGCTACATCCCTAATTTTTAATTTTCAAACAAGTGAAGCATTTTTGAACATTATGACTATGAAAATGTTATAAAATCTCTTATTTTGTCAATTTGTGGCCAAATGTCTATTTTTCTAATTGCTACACTGATTTGAAAAGGAAAATTACATTATCTATTGGATGAATACACGGATCAGAAATTTGATATTTCAATTTCACTGTTCCTACTATTCAATCCTTGTGTCCTATTTTATTTACTATATAAATCTAGTTATAAGGGAAGTCCATTGAATATCTTACCAGGACCATGTTGTAAAATCACATTCTTCTTGTACTTCTTCTTATATTTACTTTGAATTTAATTGGTATTTCCTTGATGTATTTTGGTTTATATTTGTACTAATCAATTATTGCTTTTATTATACTGCTTTCTTCTCTATTCTAAGTTATTGCCTGGTATTAATATTACTATTCCTTGATTTCCTTCTGCTATTTTAATTATGGAATCAGTATTCTTCAACCGTATTCCTCATCCTCCTGTTATTTTGCCATTTGTAAGGACTATGAGCATATAAGCATTTGCATACCTTCTCTTTCGATTTCTTTGTTTCTTTTTAGTATTAGTACTATAATTCACCTCCAGTACCTCCTGTTTTGATACAGTGTTTGCTATCGTGTTTAACCATGTTTTGGTTAGATGGGGTTCACTTCTGTAGATACCTCAAAAAAGGATTCACCAGAACAAGTTTCCTGACATGAATAATAATGGGAGTGGAAATAACGTTATTGGATTGACTTCTTCCCTTGAGGATTTTTAATGTATATCCCCATTGTCTTTTTTTTTTTAATTGAGTGCTTTTGAGGAAGAGTCTGAGGTACTCTGATTTTTTTTGCTTTTGTAAGTAACCTACTTTTTTAAAAAAAATTTCCATCTCCAAAGCATTATTTTATTAATTTCAAATCCAGTCAATTTACTAGTATACATCTTGATGTTGAAGATGTGGATTCCATTTTCCTTAGAGAATGGGGTTTTATTTCCTTCAGAAAAGTTGTCTTGATTTACATGTTTATTTCTTTATTATTGTTATTTTTCAGCGATGCCAGTTGTTTATATGTTGGAGCTTTGCACCTGTCTTCTGTATGCGTCATTTTCCTGACCATTTTAAGCATTTCGCTTTCCTCAGTTCTTCCCCCTTAGTGCCTAACTGTTGCCGTTCACATCTCTTGTCTGACCTCCTCATTCCTCCATAAGTCGCTATCTTTGCAACAGAGACTCATTTGTTTACAATCACAGTTAGCTGTTTTTATCTGATCTATGGAATTATTTTTCTGCTTTATCATCATCTCCTATTTTCTCATTTATTCCTTATCACATCTTTATATAGATTCTGTACTCATAACAGGTAAATGGTAATTTTCCTCCCCAGATCATGGCAGCTTCACTTTCCTTTTGCTGTAGAATTCTTCTTTTACATATGTTAATGTACGTTTTCATCCCTATAGCCCTTACCACTCCACCACGTTTTCTCCGTTCCTTCTCTGTTCTTCTGTTACCTTTGCTTTCTTCCAATATATACAACTTATTTTCAAGAGACTTCACTTCATCCTACATCTGCTTTTCAGAGAAGCATTGTAACCCTTGCCCGCTGTCGGTTTATACCATCATAAATCAGGAATTCAGGTTTACCTCAAGGCGTGAGCTTCCTCCTTGAGAAGTGAATGTTACTGATTCTCCCTGGGATCTAAAGTCAAAGCATCTTCCTTCCTCCCAAATGTACCTCTAGTTCATCTCCAATATTTCTGGTCAGCCTTTTCTTCAGTTCTCACAGAGACTTAGGCCTCTCCTGATTTTGCTGAAGAAGGGACAGAGCATTTCTCCTGTGCTGTTTTGGATGATTTCCAGGAATAGTGTGAGACAGGTGGAATTTACCTGTATCTTGGAACTGGAAGCCCAGCGTGGTGGTTTGGATTTTAGTTGTTTTCTTTGGCGGTATTGGGGGTTAAAGTGGAGGCTTTCACATGGAGCTACATCCCTACTTTAAAACAGGATCTTGGTGAGTCCCTCAGCCTGAGACCAGACTTGTGATTCTCCTGTCTCAAACTCCAAGGCTTGGGATGACAGCTGTGCACCATCCCAACCCCCAGCTTCGTTTCTCATTCCCATTTAATCCTCACTGGGAGTTTACTCTTATGGCAAGAACTTTCTTATCTTCCTATCTTTGCTTAGGGTAGTCTCAGCACCCTCTTCCCTTCCCCTCACCCCAAAATGCTTTTATCTAAATGAGCCCCAGTCATCCAATCGAAGTCAGTGTCTTGTTTGAGAAGACTTCCTTTTATTACTTAGCTCATCTCTGTTACTCAGTTCATCACTTAGCCACTGGCCGTGTGACCTGTGCAGTTTCACTGGGCTGAACCTGCATCATTGTTCATGAGTGTGGCTCCTTGTCCCTAACCAGCTTAGGCTTCTTAAGGGTAGTGACAGTGTGTCTTATGGATTGTTATAGCTTCAAAGCCAAAAAGGAGTTAGACCTGTGTTAGCCAATCACTAAAACTAGTTGAATGAATGATAGCTACAGAAAACATGCAGAGGACGGTACTCCGATTTTAAACCGGTGCTGCCGTATTCCTGAGCATACAAGAGCGTAACGTATTCACTTAGAAGGTAAGGATTGTAGAACGTTTGATAATTGTACAACTTTAAGTATAAAAAACAGCAGTCTGGCTCAAAAATATAGATTTATGTCAATAAGATTATGGTAAAGGTAGTTTTATTTTTCAGAGATTGCCATAGCAAATTTGTTTGTTATTCGGGCTGAAATAGGATTTTGTTGCGTGTGGTGACCCCACTGCACCCGTGACCTGACAGCTGTCACTGGCATCTCCATCTTGCACTATTATCAGTGACCACCGCGCTGACCGTCATCGCACTAGTCTTAGCTGGCAGTTCTCATTTCAGTGTTGGAGAAACATTCTTTGGGCAATAAACAACTAGAAGATCCAACTCCGTCCAAAAATTTAAAAGCAACTGTTTCTTTCATGTTTACTATCAGATTGTCAACGTCAGCTTTCAGTGTTTACTTTTAACTCCCATGAAAGATCTCTAACATAGAGGCCTGTCACCTAAAGCACATCATTTCCAGTTGTGCATGAGTAAAATTGCTTGAACTTGCTGCTTAATTAATGTATAAACCTTGTGGAAAGAAAGGCACGTGAGAAAGAACATTACATTAAGCTTTTCCTTTGTTTTGAGTGGGGGTAGATTGTACTGTAAGTACTAACTATAAAAGGGCACATCTTACTGTTTAGCCAGAGAAAACATCACAAAAGGAGCTAGAATAATAAAAAAAACTGTGTTGCATGGCAGTTATAAATTGTAAAAAGTCCTAATGTGCTTACAGGTTTTTTCTTACCTTCATTTTTTTGAGGACAGACAGAAGGTGAATGTGTGGCTGTTTTACATAATGTTTAACCAAGTAAATACGATGTCTCAACAGTAGCTTATATTTGCTAGAATTTTAAAAAAATATTTTGTCTAGGGCCGGGGATTTGCTCAGTGGTTCTGCCACCTACCTTGCAAGCGTGAGGGCCACAGTTTGATCCCCAGTACAAAAGAAAAAAATTCCGTCTAGAAAAAGATTGAATCTTTAGCCAGGAAGATAGTTACTATTTACAGGTCTATTCTGTTCTAACAGTTCCATTACTTTTACATTATACCAGCTCTACCTCCTCCCAAGTAGCTTTGGTTAAATAAACCAGTTAACCTTAAATTGTTGAACTATCATTTGTATCTATGGTGATAGCTGGTAATCATGGTACAACTCAGAGAAAGGGCAGGAGAATAGCAGAAATTTCACCAAATTTTCAGAAGCAAAACAAATGGAAAATTTTTTAAAATTAATTTTTTTCTGGGTTTTTTGAGAGGGGGTCTCACTATGTAGTTGAGACTGACATGGAACTCACTATGTAGCCCAGGCTGGTCTCAAACTCACAGCGATCCTCCTGCCTCAGCCTCCCGAGTGGGATTACAGGCGTGCACCACCATGTCCTGCTAAACGGAAAATGTTAATTAACTACAAGATAGAGCCACTGAGAATGAACAAAAGTGATCCTATTTGTTGTGAAATTCGAGCAGTCATTGAAACTTGCAATCAGGTCAACTTATAAAAATGTCATCAAGGTACAAATAAAACCGAGGGCAGCGGGGGTGGGGGGGCGTGTTGGCAGAACTCTTCAGCAAGAAAAAGGTTGCCAGGCTGGTGTTCTGTCACACGTGCGTGCCTTGGCTTGCTGGGTTATGCGGGAAGTCCGGTGACAATTTAGAGAAGCGCTCAGTCCCTTCTCACATTGCTGAGACACTTGTGCCTTTGTTCCTCATTGGTGCAAGGAGGGCAGGAGCGCTGTGTCCTTCCTGGGCTCCGATAGCTGCGGTCATGGGAGCAGCAGCGCGCAGTGAGCGTTCAGAAAGACACCTTGCTCCTTTCTGTCCGCTGCTGTAGCAAATTACCGCAAACTCTGTGGCTTTAACACAACACAGATTTGTACTCTGTGATTCCTCCGAAGGGCAGAATTCCAAGAGGCCTCCTGGTGAGAACCGTGTTGGGGGACAGCGTTTGGGGATCCCCATTCTGCCGGCTCCTCCAGCCTCCAGGGCCCCGGGGCTCCCTGGCTCACACCCCTTCCCGCCCTCCTCTGCTTCTCTCGCCCCGTCTCTTTCTCTGATGCTCCTCCTGCCTCCCTCTATCTTGGGTTTACCTGGAGCCCACCTGGACAATCCCAGCTGCTCCCCTATCTCCAGAGCTGTCCCTTCACCACATCTGCAAGTTCCGTTTGCCTTGTAAGATGACATATTCCCAAGTCCCGGAGAGGAGGATATGAACTTCTTTAGAGGAGTCATTACTTATCCTCTGATCTTGATAATAACTGCAAAATTTGTCATGGCTCGATTAGTAAATTTTTGACTCTTCTTAATCTTTTTTATTCTTTTAGCTATGGAAAAGAACTTCATCTTTTAGGAAAATATTTTGGTATCATTCAAAACTAAGCAATTTGCAAGTTATCGACCCCACGTTTTTGTCCTGTGCTAGGCCAGGGCTCCATATGTGCTGGGCAATTGTTGTACCACTGAACTACATCTGACCTGTTCCTGCAAAATGTGAATGAAGCTTCTAGTTTGTCTCCTTCAGATTTTGGAGAAACGTGTATGCTCTGCTAGTGTCTGACTTTGCACATCATATACATTCAATAAAGACAAATTGATAGCAGGAAGAAATAAGGGAGACTTGGATGACACTGAATGTTTACATTAGGTTTTACATTTGTCTACATTGTTTTTCTTGACTTTGCAATGAAAATATTTCTTTAGAGTCTCAAACTTTCTGATGCCTTTCAAAGTTGTTTTCTTGGAAATAATCTAAGATACAAAATCTAGAAATCATGTTTATTTTTCTTACATTATGATTTTCTATAAAAATAGTTTCAAGCAAGCCTGTTGTTGATAGTCTTAAGTGAACAGCGGTTACTAAACTTAACAGCATTAACTCTACAGAAAGGTTGTTCGGCACATCTACTGAGGGAACTCTTAGAACTCTTCACTTTGACCTTCTATACCATCTTCCAAATTCCAAGAGAATAGAAGGTATTAATCCAAGACTGTATTACATTGAGTTCTAGGTCACAGAGCAATTTTACTGCTGTTTTGTTCTTTCTTAGCAATAAAAGGGTAATAAGTGCAGTAGATTATGAGGAGATAGCCCAGTGAGATCTCACTTGTCAAATGAATTGGACCTGAAAACACTTCCTGTTTTATGTGACTGGTTAGAACACGTGATTTTTCTGGAAACAAAAATAGAATTTTTGGCTTATCTTAGAATTTAGTTTTTAAAAGCAAAAATAAGAGTTTGAGTCATCTCAAATTGTAAGTAATTTAGAAACTTTTCCCTTAGCTAAGAAGAAAGATCTGTCAGGCTCACTTTGAGGTTTGCATTAAAATCATTCTCTTTTCCAAAAGTTTCTGTCTTGACTTTAAAAGTTGGGGCTGAAAAAAAGGAGAAGTTTGCTTTTTGAAGTAATGGCTTCTGTATTTGTTTGTGCACTGGAAATTGAAACCAAGGCCTTTGTACTGAGCTACACTCCAGTCCATTTTGAGACAGGGTCTCACTGAGTCGCTGAGTTGCCCAGGTTGGGGTAAGATTTGCGATTCTCCTGCCTCAGCCTCTGTGAGTCCTGGGATCACAGGAGTGCATTGCCACTCCTGGCTAGTAGGCTAGTATGGCTACTTTTTTTTTTTTTTTTTGGTTCCTGGGGATCAAACTCGGGACCTCGCACTTATGAGACAGGTGGCAGAACCACTGAGCTAAATCCCCAGTCCTACTATGGCTACTTTAAACAACAAAACCCATGAGATAATTTCTGTCGTTGAGGAGACAAGCCAATAAATACGTAATAAATAAATACACTTACCTGAAAGGGTAAAAATTGATTTTGAATATTATGTAAATCAATTAAAAACATCTTCTCCTTAGTGCAATTGCTAACAATTGCATCACTGAAATCTCATCTGTCTTGTGATTTATTATTCCCAAACTCCCAGGGGATTTTTATCATGGAATTTAGAAGTGAGAGTAAGATTTTTCTCATACAATTGCTACCTCTTCCTAAAATGCCTGCAGCCAACATTAGTTGCAGAGAGATTGATTTTTGGTTCTTTGCAAGCTTTTCAGTGCTTTGACAATGCTGTGTTCTGCGGACTCTGCTCATTGTAACTATGACTTGTTTTGAAAAAAATTTTTCATGGCTTGATCTTCCTGTTGCTTTTAAAAGCAGAATGTAGGTTTCATAAAAAGCAGGCATTATAATGCTTGACAGATTTGTGTAGGTATTATTTATGCCATCCAATAAATACAGGAGCTTTTGTACAAATAAAGCCAATGTTTTGTTTGAAAAGTAGAACAGTTGAGCAATAGAAGACTAGAACACCTCCTCTAAAAATAGGCTCTTGAATCTGTATATAGTTGTCTCTGAATTAATGGTGCTATTCTAAATAAGTGCTTTATTTTAAACAACTGTTCAAATTTATCTTGAAGCTATACATTCAAACATTTGGAACTTGAGTCTGAATCTTTAGGACTAAGAATCCTGATTTACTTGATCAAATTATTGATTATGTCAGACAGTAGAGAAGAAATACAGTGCAGATCATGAAAAATAGCCTGTGCTTGGAAAGAGATTGTCTGTCCTCCCACCGTGATACTAAAGCTCAGTCGTGTCCAGTCACGGCAGTGGTGAGCACTAGAGTAAACTCTGAAATCTTACAAGTTTCACATGAATCATAGTTTTAACAAGAATGTTTCAGCTGATTATTTTCCAAGTGCATCTCTTCGACTTGTATTAATTTGGAGCACATGTATTTCAGGTAGGGAAAGCGCTCAGCACCCCGCTCCTCTGCTGTAGCATGTTCATCAGCTCTCTTCATGTGCCACGTTAGACGCAACACAGCCCTGGTGCCACCCAGCCCAACATGCTGATACCAGGAACAGAACCAGGAAGCTGCAGGAAGAGCGGAACACGAAGGGTCACATGGCAGGGACGCTGCGAAGGACCCGAGGTGGCCCAAGGTCAGTCACTCCTGGTTTGCGTCTTCAGATTTCTCTTTGTGTTCCTTTTCTCTCTGAAAGATGGCTTTCGTTTTTCACTGAGTTTGTTCGTCCTTTTTAGGTGTACAGTACAGTTACATTCATCATTGGGATCCTGTGCCCTTTCATGACAGATCTTGGTTGTCATTTTTCCCCTTATCCCTGCCCTCCCCTGACCCCTTCCACCCTTCCCTATTTACAAAGACTTTGTTTCCATTTTCTTTTCTCATATTTTTTCTTTTCCCTTATTTCCTTCCCCCACCCTTCCCACATCCTCTACACCTTTAGCCCTTAACTTCCCATTTCACGTTATCAGTTATACAATTGGGATCTTATTTACACTTGTAGTTTTTCACACCAGAGAATTATTCGGTGTTTACACCTGTATGTCCTATTTATTTCACTTGAAAGACATCTTTGATATCTGATTTACTTTGTGTTCTAAGATAAAAGAGTTGTACAGTTTATTTATTTATTTTTTGTTACCGGTGATCGAACTTGGGTCCTTGCGCCGTGGGCGGCAGAACCGCTGAACTCCATCCCCGGCCCAAACAGTTGTAGAGTTTATTAACCCTTGCATCCTACCCACCACAGTTAGATTTTCCCCCTGAAAGGCCCTTTCCCTCTGCCCCAAGAAGGCACCACCCTCTGAAGCATGAAGCGTCTGCACGGGTAGAAAGTTTCCTAACTCTTAACTCGGTTGCCTAGAAAATAGTGCGTCAATCGTGTTACTTTTGTCATTTAGGACCAAAACTTTTTTTCGGGCCAGATCAGCTCCATCGCTTTAATAGACGATTAAGAAACAAAGGTGAGGCCAGCTGTGCGTTTCGTGCCGGAGGACGCGCTTCTGCAGCACAGATCTCGCTCTCTCTTCTCTCTTCCCTAGCTGGTTCTGCAACGCTGAATCGAGTTCGCAGCCGACTAGACTGTGATCTCCTTTTTCCATTTGCTTTATTTAAACATTTCCTTCTGGCAAGAAGTTATTCATCAAGAACCTGCCAAACCAAATGCGAGAGACTCTCAAAATTGCCTTGCCAGTTGCAGCAACCTCTAAAGGCTGAAGTTCTTTTGCGGATAGGCAGCCACGACACTTTTCTCAAAGGACGCGCTTGTCTGCGCAGTTCCTGGTTTTTGGCTGTATGCAGTGCTGCAGTTCCACTGCTTGCCTGTAAAAACCTTATCTGTGGCATGAATAGACAGTGAGAAAACTGCCTTTATAAAAGTACGCGAATTTAGACTTTGTTATGTGTCAGTAACCATAGGCAAATTTTTGAATGAGAACGCTGATCTGCACTTAGGGTATCCGACAAGGGATGGAAGAATTTGATTTTCAATTCTGGTTTTATACATGTTTGAGTAATAACTGCAAATGTGTATAGTATTTTTAAATCAGTTGTGGTTATGACAATGATTACATTATTGAAGTAATATTTCAGAGCCGGGCTGGGCAGCACACCCTTGTATTCTCAGGCCTGGGGGAAGCCTGAGGGTGGAAGATCACAAGTTTGAGCCCAGACTGGGCGACTTGGTGATGTAGTAAGACCCTGTCTCAAAATAAAAACAAGCGCTGGGGACATAGCTCAGCAAGAAGGCCCTGGGCTCACACCACAGTAACAGCAAAACAATTTCAGTATTTTTTTTTTCTATTTGTGTCATCATTTACCTAAGCTGAGAAGAATAATCTTCTTCAAAATGCGTCGAGTGAGCCCAGAAAAATGTCATGTTGGCTCAGCGGCATTGCGCCTGCCTGGCAAACATGAAGCCCTGAGTTTGATTCCCGGTACCAAATTTTTTAAAAAGCCAGGTTGTTGTATTTATACACCCATCGTATTTACTCTGTTTCTTTCTCTTTTTTTGCGGGAAGGGGGGTGCCCAGGATCGCACCCAGGACCTTGCAAGGCAGTCACAGAGCCACTGAGCTAAATCCCCAGCATTTGCTCTATTTCTGTCTCAATTTTTAAAAATCTATTTGATGGCTGTGCCTTGCTTTTTAAGAATTTTTTCAAACAGTTGTTATTAGGCTGTGAGATCTGTCTCAATCTTTCTAGAGAAACACTGTGTTAAATTTAAAGCTTGCTGTCTTTGTAAAACTTACCAGGGCATTTTACGTGTTCCATTATATTAAATCATATAAGAGAGTTGCGCACATGAGGTTTATGCATTTGTTAAAAGAAGTGAGAAACCTCAGTTTACTTTAGTCTCAGCTGAGACCCAGTCCAGCCAACTCTCGGCATTTGAACAATTATAAAGAAAAACATACCTTGTGAAGAGTTGTTACAACAAGCAAGATTATTTATCCTTGCTAAAAGAAGGAGAGACCTAAAATAAAAGGGACAGTCCCCATAGGAAGGGTGAAATCCTGTCCTTTGTCACAATGTGGATAGGACATTATGCGATGTGAAATGAACCAGGCAGAGAAAGACAAATGCCACACAACTTCATTCAGAGTGGGACTGAAAAGGAGCGGGTCTCACAGAAGCTGCAAGTAGCAGGACAGGGAAGAGAGTGCGGGGAGGGACAGGCACCGATACAGTTAGACGCGAGCGGTCTGGGACCCTAATTCACAGCAGTGTAGCTGTAAAGAGTGATAATGTTCTGTGGAGTTTTTTAAAAAACAAAACTAGAAGTAATGGTTTTGAATATTTTTCACTGCCAGGAAATGGCAAATGTTCAAGGAGATAGATATTTTTACCTTGATTTGAACATTATACAACGTGTCCATGTATGAAAATATCACAGGGTACTGTATAAACATGTACAGTTTTTGCATGGATTCAGTAATTAAATATAATTTTGTAAACATGAATCAAACAAACAAAAGACTAACAGAAAAAAATGTGGGCACTCCTAAAGTGAATTGTTTCAAGTAGGATTTGTTATTTCCCTATTAGAAATTCATAACACATTACTTTTAAAAAGCTTTGAGAAATCCTACCATAAGCAAATCTATTTAACATTATTAAATTTGGTGTATAAAACTGATCTCAGAATTTTATATCACCTGAAATAAAATAAAACAGCATAGCGCATCCCATGGGGTCATGATTTGGGGAAACATTATTAAAAAATACTTTAAAAAAACCCAGTAGCTGAGTATTTCTATTAAGACTAAAATAAGACAAATAGGAACACTGAATTAATTTATTATAGGACCATATTTAAGAAGCCCACATAAGACTTTATACAAAGACATGATTTCCTAAAGGAAAAATAGCTATCACTTAAAAAGTAGGATGAATAAACCCATAAAGGTAGCATCATTCTTTAGGTAAAAGGTAGAAGTGTCAGTAATAAAAACAACATTAAATTCCCCAGAATAATTAGGCATTAGGTAAAGCAATCAACAGTATGTGACTAGAATTCAGGTACTGGACTATAAGGGAAACACAAATAGCAAAGAAGAAACAAATGAGAGCCGGGCGTGGTGGCGCACGCCTCTAATCCCAGCACTCGGGAGGCTGAGGCAGGAGGATCCCTGTGAGTTCGAGACCAGCCTGGGCTACACAGTGAGTTCCAGGTCAGTCTCAGCTACATAGTGAGACCCTGTCTCAAAAAACAAACAAAACAAAATTCCAGGTCACAGCTGAAGAGAATGGGGTCTGCGGAGGGTGGTGGGAGTGCAGGGTGGAGTTCAGATTTAGGGCCTGATAGAAGCCAGCAGCAGTTTAGAGGGCCCAAGTCCTGGCCTTGCCCCTGTTGACGTCTCCTTTGTAACCAGCGGCAATGAGTGTACTCCAGTGATGTGTCTTGATTCACTCTGATTTCTGGGTTGTTGTCCTACTTTTGTCTTCTTTGCATGATGGTAATTGCTGGTCACCAAACAGGAAGTCCCAAACCCCAACAGGTTCCTCTCCCCTGAAGCAAATTCTGACGTGATCCTGCCAGTTCCTTCCAGAGACATCACATTCATAGCCACACGTACAAACGGAGCTGATAAAGGAAACAGGCAAAATGGGCTCTGACGTAGCCAGGCCTGCATGCCGGTGTTGACAAGTTGTTGGGCAGAACCATGGTGACCTGGGGAAGCCACGGTTCCCCAAAGGGCTGGAGGGTTGAGGTCCTCTGCCCAGCTGGTACCCTAAGTCCTTCCTTGGACATGGCCTAGTGAAGCATAGTCAGTGCTCTCCAAACAAGTGTTCCTCTGAGCTGAGGTTTTTAGTCTAATTTCAAAGCTGTGTAAGAATCACAGAATTAATGAGAAAGTTCATTAGATCTCTTATTTGCCTGTTTTTATTTTATATCATGTTTAGAAAGTGCATTCAGCTTTCTTATAAACAAATTCTTAAAGCATTGAGAATAGTTTTAGATTTACAGTAAAGCTTCACAGATAGTACAGAGAGAGAATTCATGTGTCCCCTGTACTCGGTTTCCAAAATTTTTTGAATATTTTTGTCAGAGCGATGGTGATGCAAGTAGGTGAGTTGTAGGAAATAACAGAACCAAGGGTCGGGTACCAAAAGAACAAGACCACATTAAAGCAGGCTTTTGACCATTCCCACAGTGGGCCATTTCTGTTACACATATGTTATGTGGTGCCCACACTGGCCCACTGGAAAATGCCCTTTCTCTGAGGAGCTATTCAGTATGAAGGCATTGGCAATCAATCCAGTGAGATACTGTGAATAATGAAGAAAAGTCCTCAGGACCCTTTGAATTCCTGGCTGGCAGAGATACCTGGGAATGGTGGATATGGTCAGTTCCTGTGACATAGTGAAGTAATGCCTGTTTTCAGATACAAGGAAATTCATTTTGACGTGAGGTATTGACCAAAAATATACTCTTTATGTGCTGAATACAGATATTCCTCATTTAACAACCTACCTTTCTAACAACTGTTTGGATTTATGACCAAAGTGCACTTTTTGACTTAGACCCATCTTTTTGGTACAGTTCTGTACATCTTGTTAACAGAGCCTCAGTGTCTTTTTCTGTACAGTACACCTTATTTACACAGTGCTGTAATTTTGCTCATTGTACTATATGGTACGTATCAATATGTAGTTTTATGTTCTGTTATACATTTTTGTACTGCATGTAAGAGTTATTCAAATAAAAGCAAAGCCATCAAGTTGGAGTTTCCTTTCAACATTTCGTTGTTCTGAATACTGTGATGTACATAGTATACACAATTTCTCCTTTAGCAACCAATTCATTTAAATCGAGGGAATAAACTTGGTTGTTAATTAAGAAATGTCTGTATAGGAAATTTTAGATTTCTTGAAAATGAATTCTGCACTTTGTGAATTATGTAGAGCCTGATTTCTTTGGAAGTTTGCTTTTCAGTAATTTTGCATTGCTAATTCCAGACTTCCCTTGAAAGGTCATTTCTTAGCTCAGGGCGCCGTAAGCAAATACGGTAAATTGAGTAACTTAAAACAACATTTGTTTCTTAAAGTTCTGGAGAATAGAGAATTTCAAAAGCAAGGCACCAGCAGAAACAGCATCTGATGAGACAACTTCCTCCTTCTTAGGCAGCAGATCTTTTGCCGTGTCCTCACATGACAGAAAGAGGAAGAAACCTTTCTGAAGACTCCTATGAGCACCCCACCACTTAATCTTACCCGGTCTAATTATCCCAAAGAGCCGCCTCTCAGGAGCATCACACTAGGAGGGTGTCAACATAGGAATGTGGGGAAGACGTGAGCATGCAGGCCACATTTTTATACAGCTACATTTTCATGTGGCAACTCATGTAAAGATTTAAGACTCAGAATATGTAAAAGTTGTTCCTCAGAAAAAGTTTATGGGTTATGTATAAATCTATCCAAATGTGAACATTACCATGGATAACTGATATTTATTAATGCATATAATTATATCCACTTCTTAAAATATAACTCATATGGGCTTAAAAGAAATAGATTGATTTTCTAATTTGGGCTGACTAGGGAATGAAATAAAATCTTCAGGAATTTTTCTTTTTTATTATTTTCACTTTCCACGTTTCTAGGGTCATTCGATCTCTCTCACTGAGGCGAGCTTCCATTGGAACGGTTTCGTATTGGCCCAGGTCACTTCCTCAGCTGTCTCCCTGGTCACCTGCATCTTCTGAGGATGGGAGAGTGAGACTTTGACTTTGCACTGTCCTCTCCAGGCTGGGACGAGGGCATGGACGGTTCCTCACAGAAAGTGACATCAAACAAATACAGGGAAGAGGAAGGTGATATGGGAAGATCAAAACCAACAAAAAACAAAGAGATTTCTTTTATATTTTGCCAAATATGATTGATTACAGTTTCTGTGATGCTAATGAGATGACCACAGTGAATACTACAAGTTACCCCACATATATTCTGGGGCTTAAGACACATAATTATTCTTGTTCTTTGAAAGGATATCGGTGAGTGTTACACTCATAAATTTTTTTCCCATTCTTTGCTCAGTGGACCGAGCCTACAAGTGGGATTCTTTGGGGGCCTTATGATCAAGTCTTCTGGGTTGAGGATCATGGCTGAAAGAATCTTTAAAAATCAGAATCATTTACTTAAAGCTTCTGCTCCTTTCTCTTTTTCTGGTTTTTCCTTATTTTAGAATCTTTTCCATCAATTAAATGTGTTACTTTAGATAAGACAATTCATTAACTATAAAGCTAATCTTTTCTTAGTAAGTAAGGTCATGATTCTGGAATAAATATGAATTTAGACAGGCTTTGCTTTATTTGGTGTGGTTCAAAGTGTGTTCATGCAGTTAATGATCAGTATGCAGTAGCTGAGTGCAGTTGCTCAAAAAAAAAAATGCTGCTCCTCATTTAAGATTCTTTGAAAGTCACTAGTCAGCCTCTCTGAATACATTTTCTGAACACGTACTTTTAGCATTTTTGGTAGAAATGCCGTGATGCTCAGAGATAATTATTTCCCGTAGATTAAATAACCACTGAGTACAACTTATGCTGCACTTCCTAGGATTAAATTACTGTTCAAAAATGTAAAGCCATTTTATATATGACTTTCCTCATTTATTTTGTATTTTTGTTAAAGACATCATTACATTAATATTTTACCCTTGAAGGGCAAACGCTTGACCTTATAACTGCAGTAAATAAAATGCATTGGTTTAGAAATAGGTTAGCATTTGTAATGCAAACACTCTTACAGATTATATCCTTAGCTCTTAAAAGCTATAGAGGTGTTTTACACACCAGTACTTCAGTGGAATATATATTTTGTACCAGGAAACGAAGTCAGGACCTTGCACTTGCCAGGCAGGTATGGTGCTGCTGTGCTAGATCACCGGCCCCTGGAATACATTTTTAATTCAAGTTACACACCATGAATTTTATTTTATTCATGATTGAGAAGTAGGAAGAGAAGGCATCATTGCCTTAAAATAGCCAGATTAGATGCTTTGTGAAACATTCTTTCTTCTTGGGATTTATGGTTCCTGTTTTCCTGGATTTCTGTAACCACTCTTTTTTGGTACCCGGATCCAACTCAGGTCCTTGAGCTTGCAAGGCAGAAGCCGGAACCACTGAGCTAAATCCCCGGCCCTCTCTGACCACTCTTTGATTGCTCATTCCTTCCTTAAATGTTCTAAAGTTTTTCTCTACTTGCTTCGTACTCTATATCACAAAAACAGTGGAAACCAGAAAATTCACAGACCAAATCTGGCTACCAGTGTTTGACAATAACAGATCATTGATGATTTTTGGCCCTGGCAATATTTTTAATAAATCGAGTTACTATTTAACAATTCCTGTTAAATCTTGTGTCCGTTCTCATCTTTCTCACCATTCTGTACTGGGTTGGTATCTCCCCCAAGAGAGGGAGCCCAGCCGCAGTTCCCTGGAGCTGGGGCAGGAAGCCCCTTTGACAGGACACATCCTCCCTGATTTCCAGCCAATCACTGGTTTCCTTCAAGCTCTTTGGCTAAGCTTCAGTTACTCCTTGGCACACTGGGTTTTGTCTTTCTTATAGTAGAGAAATAGTACGTAACTAATCAGGAGGCTGAAATGCAAGGATTACTTTCGCCTCAGTTCAAGGCCAACCTGGTCAAAATAGGGAGACCCCATCTCAAAACCAAAAACCGGGACAACCACCACTACAACAAAATATTTTAAAAGCGCTTGGAAATACAGCAAAATTTAGCAGAACAACAAAATGAAAAGTCAGATATACAAAGGTGACAAGCATTTGAATATTTATAGACAATATAAAGTGTTTAATATATTCAATTGAACAAAAGAGGCCAGTTTAAGGGCTTTGGCCCCTCTCTTTTCCCTGCATACTGAGATTAAAAAAAAAAATACTGCTTTAGGAAGTCAGTTTATCTGGGCTTTTGCATCACATTCATGCTCTTCTGTGAGGAGCGCAGTTTTGGCACAATTTCTTTCTTTTGAGATGCTTATAAGGATAATCTGACATTAAAAGTACTTTAATCTTGTAATAGTTATTGGCATATATATTAAGGGAAAATAAAACATCTTTGTTGCTTATAATTTTTACATGAGCATTATATTTAGTTATTTATTACATATATTTATAGCAGATATAGCTATATATCATTATCATTATTATTCATTTCAGTCAACAAGTATTTTCTTTTAGTAAAGACCAAGTTCTCTTTAAATCCAATTTTTCCTATTTCATGCCTATACCTCTAAACTTGCTTTCATGTTTATGACCACAAATCTCAACAGTACCTGTCAATCTGATGCTTTCCCACTTTCTGGAGCACAATTTTATAACTTTCACTTTCAAATATCTTTTTAATAATATAAGTACTTGTTTTATAATTTAATAATGTCATATTTTGATCACTTTCTTTGGTCACATTTATATCTTACATGGACTATTTTCTTGCTTCTTTATATGTCTAGTAATTTTGACTGTTGCTGACCATCACATATTGCTTTGTTGACTAGACAGATCTTTTTTCTTGTTCATAGTATTTATTATATTTGCATAACCTCCATGGTAATAGTGCTAGTTCAACCTTATATTACACTGCTGTGCTTCTGGGTTCCCTACTGTATTGATTGGTATCCAGTGTTATGTCTCTCAGTCCTGTGGGAACTCCAGAAAATTTTAGCTTAGAGATGAGTGATTCTTTGCCTCATGACATTTCATGAATCATCACACATTCAGCACAGAACCCAAATTTTAACCTCTGCCTTCACAGCCTGAGAGATGGTCATGCTGTGTCGAGGGCTTTCTTCTTGTGCTGTGGTCAAGAAAAGGCCCTTTAGAGAGACAGTGGGGCAAACTGAAAGGTCTGACCTCAGTGGTATCCACTGTAAAGGAATTAGTCTTGTACTGCCTCTGAGCAGGGTACGAAGACATTTGGCTGAGATATTTCATGCAGTTTTCTATTTGTCTAGAGTAACCAAGCCCAGGAGCAATTACTCTGTGGGAGCTAGGATCGGAAGCCAGATGTGGTGGCTGTAGAAGGGAGAGCATTTGAGCTCATTAACTCTAGACTGCCTGGGCAACTTCTCAAGACCATCACAAAAAGAAACAAAACATTCAAAAAGGGAAGAAGACTAAATTGTTTAATTTTTAAATGTTCACTATATCAATTTCTGTTCTAAATGTGTATATAATAAGTCCTTAGCAAAGAAAAATAAATTATTTCTTCTACTCTTTCACATTGCAATGCATTTTATTTTTCAGGACATAAGAAGCTTCATGTAAAAGAAAAAAATATGAGAAAATGAAAAAAATGGAAATAAAGTGTATGTAAATGGGGAGGGGAGGAGGGGGTGAAGGGAGGGCAGGGACAAGAGGAAAAAATGAGAGCCAAGACCTGTCATGTAAAGGTATAGGATCCCAGTGATGAATGTAACTGTATTGTATATCCAATCTATGCCTAAATTCTGGTAACTTTAGCTACTGTGTAAATGCCTCTCACAGCCAATTCTCATGAGACCCTGCTTGAATCACCACAGAAATTCTCATTTCTGAAAAGATTCAGAAAGAATAATTTTTAATTATAAATGCTGCTATTATTTCTACAAAGGCCAAGGAAAGAGTTCAAGTGAACATGCATAGCTTCCTTAGATTAGTGATGTGCTCTCCCTCCAAAACATATATTTACCACACAGGAAAATATCATGGTTGGCATTTATGATGGTCAAGTCTGCTCTCAAGAAAGGCAGTTGCATCTTTGGTGTTATTTATAGAATGCTCTCAACCAGTTCTCCTTTTTACCCCCTCTACATTTGAAAGTCTTATTCAGACTTTGTTGTTTAATTCTTTGATTTTTCTTAATAAAGATGAAAGGACTTTTTCTTTAAAAAATCTTGGTGTAGAGATCTGTTTTTAATCAATCTATGTCTGCAGAACCTGCTTCTTTGTGAAATGAAAATTTAATTAATTTATTTTTATCTGCAGGGACTTTATAATCTAGATAAGAGGTTCACTTATCAGAACATTAACTCTTTAAGCAGTCCTGACTGTAGGTACTCAATTTAAAATTTAGATTTTTAAACATTCTTTGTAAATCATTGGCTGCTTTCTTTCTTCCTAAAGATGTTCAATCATGAATCTCTTTTATATAATCAGTATAAATTTAATACTATTTCCTTTCATTCTTTACAGATATCTACAAGTAAAATGTGATCATATAGTTATCACAATGATAGCGATCAACATTTGATAGAGATTTGTCATATAAAGGTACAAGATACCAATGATGAATATAACTGTATTGTATATCTAAAATGTACCAATAAAGATTCAGATTTATAATAAAAAATTGGATAGAGAGAGAAGAAAAAATTGGCATATCAAAAAAAATTGAGGCTATATTTAAAAGGAGGAAGTGGTCTGCCAGCTTTGTCCCATTAGAGTCCTTCTATTTTCGTTAATTTGACCTTCATTATTAGTGCTTTCTTTTTCTCTTTCTTTAGTGTTTTGACTGCTTCATGGTAACAGCATCGCCGTCACCACCATTATTCTAAGTTATTATCTCATTTGGCGCATAGTTCAAGTTCTAGAAAGTCTTTATTCCAATCAAAACGTAACACCTAAGGGAAAGTCACGCAGTCAAAGGCGTTGTCAGAGTAGAAACCAATAGTGGACTCTTCAGGAACTAGTCTCCTTTCTCAAAAGAAGCTTTCTTACAAGTTGTTAGGAGTTGTTTTATGTTCATGCTATTTATTAATGGTCACAGACTAGGAGAATCGGCAAGTTTCTTTGAACTTTATTTTCCTTGGCATTTTCCAACCTGTACTAGGCCGGTTACAGGAAGATGAACTCTGACACAAAATGTTCGGACGCATTTCTTATAGGCACTATTAAAGGGAATGTTTTCTAGAACTCATTCCCAAGCTGATTGCCAACCGTAAGTGGTAAGTAACGTAAAAGCATTTTCACATATTTTCGGATCAAGGGAAAGCCACATCAGAGAGAAGCGAGCCTCACACAGATCGCACTGCAGGAATAGCAGGTGCTGAGGGGGGCCCCTGCCAGAGTCTCAGGAGTGGGAGAAGCACCCAGGTCAGCTTCGGACTAGAGCATAAGAAAGCTAAAGCCATGAAGCAGATCTCTGTGAGCCGTAAAGCATCCTTCTTACCATCTGTGTTTCAGAGACTAGGACTTGCTGCTAGTTTTATTGGTTTCAGACTGGAAAAGTGTTGGAAGAAACATGAGTAATTTAATTTTAACAGGCCTGTTGTGACACGACTGATTAATTTGTAAAATGTCTGGGAATTACAGCAAAGACAACTCTCAACTCATTTTCTCATTAAAAAGTGAATACGGGGCCGGGGATTTAGCTCAGTGGTTCCGCCGCCTGCCTTGCAGGTGCAAGAACCCGAGTTCAATCCCTGGTACCAAAAAAAAAAAAAAAAAAAAAAAAGTGAGTTCACGGTGAATTTTAAAATGAAAATTACCTTTATGGAGACTCTGATGGTGAAGATTTTGAAAAAGCCTCTACAATTTAAGTGGTGGTTTTTGGACCTGCAGCAGTTGAACTCCGGATTTCCTGAGCATTGGTAAAGCAGGATAAAAAACATGTCTTAGGAAACATGGACTCTTACCTTGCTCTTTTCAAAATGGTCATCCGACAGCAACGTGGAATCATAGACAGAGAATATCGGGAGGAGAGCATCGCATACGTACGGTCACTCCCGCGTTCCAACCTGAGATGCACTATTGTGACAGTCGCACAGACGGCAAGCAGATTGTCTGAAGTCGCGATGGTACGGTGGAGGCGGACTAACAGTAGAGCCAAGCAGTTTACTTCCTTATCCAGTTTCCACCCTTTCTTGGGTGATTATGGCAGCAACACAATGACCAAGCTGGCAGGAAGATGAAGTGGCTGGAGTTTAAATTACATTGTTCAGAATAGGTTAAAGAACTGTCCCGCACAACACGTTTTCTTGCGGTAGCACACAGGTTGGTTTCAGTATCGATGTGGCCATGGTAACCCTGCAGCAGCAATTCTCCAACCTCACTCCAGCTTACGGAGAGAAAGACACTGCGGAGTGACGGTGGAGGGGGCCATCTGGCTTATTCCCTCCCTCTGGGTCGGAATCATGTCAGCCGCCAGCACGAACGGGAAACTCAGTCACGCAGGTCCTGGGATTCAGCTCATCTGTAAGACAAGGCTTCTAGAATTTGCCTCGTTAGAGTTCAGATGATCGAATAGAAGGACTGAATGAAAAGACCTTCTAAAGACGTGAGTCTGGCGCGCAGAGGAGCCAGGAAGACACTGTTATTCCTGTTATTATACAGCAACCTGCTTAACCAACCTCCTTTAAATGGTGCATTCATTGCCAAGGAACAATTTTCTCTCCTCTTCGCTTAAACAGTTGGATTCCCTCCGCACCTCCATCACCGGCTTGGCAGCGCCTGACTGACCTCTCCAGTTCTCCTCGGCACCCGCTGTCCGCTCTCACCCATGAGCTCTCAAGGTCGACGGCCAGTCTCATTCGGATTTCACGCCCGGTGTGCAACACGGAGGAGGTGCACGATCAATTCCTAACACGCTCTTGTTCAGCGAGCGTGAGTACGGAAGCAGCTGTTGAAGTAACATCGTCTTTTCTTCTTTTAAAATTCATTTTATTTAAAAAATGATGCACACACATAATTTATGCATTAAATAGGATGAAAATAATAAGTAACGGAATACAGAAATTTTCTGTCCGGTGTCTCTTCAGTCCCCTTCCCAGAGCCAATCCCTTTGGACTCCTTTAGAGAAGTTATCTTTTTTGAGAAGTTTTCTTTTTTTATTACCATATTTCTCAATAAATAATATGGATACACAGGACTTACGTGTTTCAATTGTTCTAATTCAGATGTTATCTACGGACCCTTTAACGTGATGGTCAAGAATTTAACTCTCAGAAACTTCCATCTTCTCGCTTCCTCTACTCCTTTCTTATAATAGAGTGCTTCTTTCTCAGAGTAGTAGTACAAGTTTTGTTTTATTCTGTATTCATTGGTTAAATTATGATGATGATGTAATATTTATAGCTTAGCATTTCAGTTTTCTAAGATTGCATTTCCTTGCTGTAATTTTTCTTGACACTGGTAATAGAGTTGTTTTTCCACTAGACTGACTTCATTTAAACCTTCTGCTAGCTTTTCATACACCTTCTAACAGATCTCTGGTACCATTTCCCCCAGGTCATTCTTATCAGTGTCTCTCTCAGTTATTTTTATGGAATCATCTCCTGGAGATCTCCACTGTTTTCCTATTTGAATGTCTATTCTTTGGAGACCCTGCAGAGTACTTGTCAGAAACTTTCCTTCCTTATCATGCTGAAAACTCCCTTGATTTTCTTCTAACTCTGCTAAAAATTTAAGTGATTTTTTTTTTCTGACTTGACTTTTTCTTTGATCCCCTCTGATCCCCTCTTTTTTGTTTTTTGGTACTGGGGATCAAACTTGGAACCTTGCCCTTACAAGGCAGGCAGAGGAACCACTCAGCTAAATCACCGGCCCTCTTGTTTACTCTTTTATTTTGTTGGCACGTATCCTTTATTTCCTGAGAAAGAATGCATAGGAAATTTAATATTTGAGAATTCACATTCTCAAAATTGTCTATTTTATCAAGAAATTATTATCAATTTCTATGATGTATCAATTTCTACACTAAAAATAACTTTTTCTTTTTTTTTTCCTCGCTGAGTTTACTGGTACATTCTAGGTATACAGTACAGTTACATTCATTATTGGGATCTTATACCTTTACATGACAGGTCTTGGTTCTCCTTTTTTCCCCTTGTCCCTGCCCTCCTTTCACCCCCTCCTCCCCTCCCCATTTACAAACACTTTATTTCCATTTTTTCATTTTTTTCCTATTATTTTCTTTTCCCTTATTACCATTTCCCTACCTTTCCCACTTTCCCTACACCTTTAGCCCTGAAAAGAAGTTTTTCTTCATAGTTGTGAAGGTGCGTGCTGGTGGCTTCTCTTCTAGAAAGCAGAAGTGCTATTGAAATGCCCAAAACTAATTTGATTCCTCAAATTTGTGTGATATACCGCACAATCTCCTTTTTTTTCTTTATGTTTCTCTCTGCTACCCTGAAATTTCACTTACAGGTTTGTGTGTAGATCTATTTTTCATCTTTTTGCTATCACTTAGTCTGTACTTTAAAATCGAGAAATTTGTATCTTTCTGTGGTGGGAGTTTTTGTTTTGTTTTGCTTTTTGTTTGTTTAGTATGGATGATTCCTTGCTTACAGTTTAATAGGCTTTACCTTTTTAACATTTCTATGATTTAAATATTGTTCCTCCTGGACTAAAATATTTCCATCTTTCCTCTCATGTCTCATCTTTGTACTCTAAATAATTTCTGGATAATTTCCCTGATATTATCGTTCTTCATTACCGTTGAGTTTTTCACTCAGCCATCATTCTTTTTTGTCATGCTGTTGTTTGTTTGCCCACATATCCCTTTTTATTTAGCAGCCTGTTTTAATTTCTTAGCTGTAATGTTTTCTTTTATTTCTCTATCTGAACGTCTCCGTCTTCGGTCTTTGTGTCAAACACTGCTTTTGTCTCAGTGTCGGATGATAAATGTTTCTTCAGCTTGTCCCTTGCCCTGGTTTTCCCTCATTTTCAGCACAGCAGTGCCTCAGAGTTCAGCCACAAAAGAAGGAAAGAGAAGTCTTAATGTTCTGCATTCGATATGTTCACTCTTCTGCGCAGTTTTCACAGTGCGCCTGACATTCCCCTGTCCAAAGACCTTTGGCTTAGTTGTCTGCGACAAAACTCCAGGGTGTGTGCTGAGCTGATGGGGAGCAGCCACCCCGGGGCAGGGAGTGAGGGAGGAGTCCCTAAGTCCCTGAGTCCTTCAGTCCCGCTCCAGGTCCACCAGTCTTCCACCATCCCTGTTTCATCGGCTTTGTGGATGGACATGGGCCAGTACGTTTTTTCTTTTGCATCTGGCCCAGCATGAAGTTCTGTCCCCGAACTGGCTGGAGGACGGTGATCCTTTGTCAGCGTGCGCAATGGAGTGGTTTCTGGCCTTTGGTTCTTGCAGTGTAGGCGGCCTCTGCAGGGCTTGGCTCTGAGGCTCTGAGGCTCTGAGCTCTCGCCAGGCAGCAGAACCAACAGCCAGTGAGGCGGTTTGGTAGCAGAGCACGTCTGGTGAGCTGCCTCCCCCTGAGGGAGGGTGGAGGTAGGTCGGTCCTGGAGTTCTGGTTCATCCTCAGGATTTGCTATTTCTAGACTATCTATCTAGAGTCCTCTGACTAATCCATGATTATTCCAGCCCCTTACAGTCATTAAATCCACAGGCTGCTGCGTGAGACCCCAGGACAGCAGCCTGCCTCGCGGTGTTCTTCGCCTGCCCGGACCATCTCCTCATTGCGCCCTGGAGAGCCTGACCTCCCTGGACTGTGCTCCTGAACTCTAAACTCTGGTCTTATTTTCCAGAGTCTAACACTGATGTCCTGGGCCTTAGACACACTTCCCTTCTTCTAGAGTATGGGAATTCATCGGCTAGAGGCACTCATCTCTCCAGATTGCTGGAGCACCACATTGTCTGAAAGGCCTTCCGGTTCCCCTCCAGGTGATGTGGGCAAATATCTCTTGCTGCACTCAGGGCGCAAACTGGGTTTGCAGCGAATCCTTTGTCTCCTTTTGTCACCACCCCACCCCTTGAGCATTGCCCTCTGTCACAGATTAAGAACTCAGTAGACCTTTGGGAAATGAATGAACCTGTCTAATTTTCAGGGGCCTAATTTACAATTTCCCCTCTAGAGAACTGAGATTGAATATGTAAGGAGATGACAGAGGTGAGATTTCAGGGGAGGGAAAAATGTGAAAAGGTGCGATGATTAGCGCTTGAGATGAGGCCTTATTTTCACTGCTGTCACCCAACTGCGCGGCACATGACTTCTGCGAAAGCAGCCTGAGTTTGAAGCTCTTCGTAGCTCACACGATTCAGGGAAAGCAGGACGTCCTGATGGCACATGCCAGGCCCTTGTGGGCATCTGCACTGCGGGTGAATGGCATGACTGAGATCCTGTAGTTTTGAATCTTAGCATTTAATAGATCCGTTAAATTTATCCAGGATCTACATGGCCTAGAATTTGGCCAACACCAGAAGATGCAAGAACAGACCACTGTGCCTTTCTGCTCCTGTTAAAAGTAACTTATTAGCTTATAATAATGGCAGAACAAGTAATCTCAGCTGTGCAGCAAGATTCCCAAATTTCAGGAACTGTCTCAGGAACAGGTTTTGAAATGTAGGTATCTAAATGTGAGTCAGTAAGTTTTGTTCAGACATTGTGTGGGTGGACAGGGATAAAATGTAACAATTGTATAGCACAGACATTGTCCAGGCGACACTGCATTAATTGCACCAGTGTGTTTATCAGGAACACAGCACTCCGAGGGCTTACATTTGAGCAGTGCTTGTCCTCACCTACAAGAGCCCTGACACAGTATACCTACCTGTAAGGTAGGCAGGAGGAAGTCCCCTCCTTGGACAGTGGGAAGAACCGAGCAGTGGAGGGATTACCTATTAAAGGTTACCCAGCCAGAAGGATGGAAAACAGGACTGTGATAGAGGGCTTTGTCTGTTCTGGAAGAAGCACTTAATTTAGAGTAAACAATAAATAAAATCAATATTTTAATTAAGTGGTCAGTTATTTCACTTATATAGAGATTCATGCAAGACTGGGCCACCAAAATAAAACAAACAACAACAACAAAAAAACTAAGCATTGAACACCAGGGTTTTTCTAAGTGACCTCTAAGCAAATCAGTTCAAAGGAGGACTCTGGTAGTGACTTTAATAATGCTTTTAGAGTTGTTTTGGGAAACTAAATTCTCTACTAGAGATTTGAGATAAAATCAACTGTACATTGCAAGTCAGTCATTAGGGAGCAATAGTGAGGGTTCCAGGAAAGCCAGAAGGTGATCCATCCATCCGTCGATGGTTCAAGAGATGGTTATGCTTCTCCTGTGTTCTAGCTGCGGAGATAGGCGCGCATAGATAAACAGCGGTCTCTGCAGGAGCTCACTAATTAATGGCGACCCACGTGCTGGGGTGGGAGACCCAGAGAGGGACCCAGTCACTTGTCCAGTGGAATCAGGGCATTCAGAAAAATGGGATTTGAATTGAGCCTTGAGGATGGATTGAACGGCCCAGGAGAAAAGGAGCAAGGACATTCCCAGCAGAGGAGCCAGGGTGTGCAAAGGCAGAAAACTGAGAAAACATCTGGTCATTCCGCGGAAGGTGAGGAACTTTATAGCGGGGTGCAGGAGGTGTTAGGTCTGAGGCTGCAAAGGCCATCAGGGCCCGCATTTTAGGAAGCCTATTGTCTGTGAGTTGTTTGGTTTTTCCTTTTTAGGTAGCAGGGGGTATTGGGATTTGATGTATTTGGTGAGAATAATGATCAAAACTCAGTATTTGGGTTGAGAGTAGCAGAGCTACCACGTGCCAAGAGCAAGGAAGAAAAATACAAAGAAGATAAAGGCCTTCCAAATTAGTCCTGAAGGTGATGTCCTCGCTTTGGTCTGCAGGGACAGTCTCATGGCCCAGTTCTGTGGTTTTCTCCTGCGCTGAAATCACTTTTTGTTTTTCTTTCTTTCAGATTGTCCCCGGGTCTTTAGCTTTCGGTTCCATTTCCTACCTCAGGGTTCTGCTTTCTTTCAGAACGCGACTCGGATCCCGTTCACTGTCCCTGTGCTCTCCTTATTAGAGTTGGCGATGCCTAGTGGCCTGGGGTATGTCAGCATGTCATCGCATTTGAAGGTGAAGGAAACATTACAGCCCCTGGCCCCTCTAACCCTGAGGACCAAAGCTTTGCCTCCTCTGCAGGTTGTTCTCCTCTTGCAAAGCAGCCTCGGACTTCCCTCTGGGAAAGCTACAAGCAACAGAAAAATTGACTGTTACATATGAAGTTATCAAGCTACGTGAGTTATCAAGGGCTATGTATTTGGTACCATGCCAAAGTGTTGGGTATGAGCAAACAGCCCTCCATCGTCAAACGAAATTAGTACACACAAGGTCAGACTCACGCAGGTCCTGAAAGCATGGTGCATCAGCAAATGTCCAGATGCTCAGGGCCGATACTGCTGCCTCACAGCTTTGCCCACCTCTTGCTGTTACTATAGCCTTGTGGCAGGCGCCCTATGACCAGCTGACGAGGGAGGAACAAAACTGGGGTCTGGTTTCCAGGTGTCTCTGCAAATGCTGTCACCCTTTACAAAAGAATGTTGCAGTACTACAGTTCTCTTCCAAAATCCTCAAAGCAGGGCGCCTGTTTTTTTTACTTCTGCCTAGAAGAAGATATGACCAAAGATATGGGTCTACTACATGAGCCACATGCAGGGCTGGATGTTTGGGTGAATAGTCAGGGACATGCAGGAAACAAAACCAGAAGATTAGTCGCAAGACAGTCTGAAGAAGAGCTACACAAATTAACCTCTCTGTATACAAAATACGAAGGCATCTTGGCCTGTGTGAATGCTCAGTGAAGAGTAACATTGGAGGAGAAGGGTTTTAAAAATCACAGCAAAGTCTGCAGTTGTGTGAATGTTAGTGTCTTCCTTAGCCCCTCCTATCCTGAATGAGAAAGTGGTCATGGAAGAAAGAATGGAAGTTATGCGTGGGCTCAGAAACCCAAAGCTGCATCTGGTGATGGCTGTGGTAAATGCCAGCCTGTGGAGACACTTCTGTGGCATCTTTCCCCTGGAAGTCTTGCCATTTGCCCACTGGCAGGGTGACTATTCAGACTATTTGCATCATGGAAAGGTTTTTACTGGAATAGATGTTCCTCTGAATATGGACTTGAATATGACAATATTCTGCCAAAGTCATCATCCAAGATTGTTTTGAATCCAAGTCTTCTGTACAGAATGCCTTTTTCAACAACATAGTTTTCTACACGGCATTACCCCTGAGCAAGGAACTTATTTTATAACAAATGCAATGTCACAATGGGCTCATGTTCATAGAATCCATTCATCTTAGCATGCTGCTCACCTCCCTGAAAGGCTGGCCTGACACAACACTGCGTGGCCTTTTAGAAACTCAGTTACTGGGCCAACTGAAGAACAGCACAGGTGGAGACTGCAGGAATGTCCTGCAGGGCTATGGAAATCACATCTGCTGAGAACAATAATAGCACTATTCCTCCCATAGCTAAAATTCAAAGAATTGATATAGGAGTACCTAGCAGAATATTTGCCTCTCATTCCTGCAAGCTTTGACTGGTGGTTTGGAGGTCTTAGTTTCCAAGGAAGGGATGTTTCTACCAAGGGGCACAGTAATAATTTTATTATCAACAATAAGCTGAAACTTATTATTTTTAATAATAAGCTGAAACTAACACTTGGTTACTGTGGACTCTTTATGCTACCTAATCAGTTGGTCAAAAGGCAATGTTTTTGTCTGTTTGAGAAATGAATCCTGATTATTAAGAAGAGGCTGGGTTGCTAATGTACACTGGAGAAATAAGAGTTTGATTGGAGTGGAGGAGGAATACCTCGGAGGAGCTATGGTACTCATAGGACGTATGATAAAATTTAATAAAAAACTAATGGGCAAATGGGCTGTCTCCAAATTTTAGCTATTACAAACTGTGACGCTATAAACATAGGTGTGCATATATTACTGTGATATGATTCTTTTAATTCTTTTGGAAAGATACCCAGCAGAGGGATGGCTGGGTCAAATGGGAACTCTAGTCCCAGCTCTTTGAGGTATCTCCATATTGATTTCCATAGTGGTTGCACCAGTCTGCACTCTCACCAACAATGGAGAAGGGTTCCTTTCTCCCCACAACCCCCAACATTTGTTACTGGTTGATTTCTTGATAGTAGCCACTCTTTGTGGGGTGAGGTGGAATCAGTGTTGTTTTCATCTGCATCTCTTGAATGACCAGTGATGTGGAACATTTTTTTCATATATTTACTTGCTGCTTGTACTTCTTTGTCTGAGAAATGTCTGTTCATTTCAGATGCCCATTGTTGAATTGGGTCTTCATATTTGGGGGGTGCTGATTGTTTTGAGTTCTTTATATATTCTAGATAATAGTCCTTTGTCTGAGGAGCAGCTGGTAAAAATTTTTCCCACATGGTAGGTTGTCTCTTAGTTTTGCTGATGCTTTCTTTTGCAGTACAGAAGCTTTTTAATAAGACGAGATCCCACTTGTTGATTCTTTCTGCTAGTTCCCATGCTACTGAGGATTTGTTCATAAAGTCTTTTCCTATGCTAGTGTCTTCCAGAGTTCGGCCTAACTTATCTTCCATCAAGTTTAGTGTTTCTGTTTTAATATTTAGATCTTTCATCCACTTGGATTAATTTAGTGCATGGTGAAAGATAAGGGTCCAGTTTCAATCTTTGGCAGGTTGAGATCCAGTTTTTTTTAACACCATTTATTAAGGAGGCGATCTTCCCTCCACTGAAACTGCAACCGATCCATAGTGGTGGGACTGGTAAAGGTACAGATCCTTACAGACCTTAGGAAATGAAGTTTTCTATTATCCAATCAGGAAATAAAACAGCACAGGCTGGGTGCTTTCTGGGTGCTTCCCGGGAAGGTTACTAGAAGAGTAAATCTGTGAGTACCAGCTACCATCATAATCATCATATGACCATTTACAGAAGTAATGGATGCTATGGTTGTGAATTATTTGTTATTATTTTGATACAGACTTACTTGTACCTATATCAGCTGACCACTTTTCCTTTCTTCTCTCCTTTACTCATTTCTCTACTACAAGATGTGCTTACAGTAATTCCATTGACAGCTCAGTATTTAGTTACAGGAGAGCAAAAGGGGAATGTGACACAGAAAAAGAAGACCCTCCTGTGGTGTTAGCTTGTGTGTTCTCTTTCAGGAAAAAGGGTCAGCATGTTTTCAGTTGTGCAAGAGAGCATTGAATCATGTTAGGCAAAAGTTTATCTTATATTGAATCTGCTTAAGAAACCTGTGCATTGATGCCAAGAAGGACTGTTTCAGATTGTTCTGTATGAACTTGGTGGAGAGGCTGAGGACTACATTTCCCACAGTCATACCCTTTTTACAATCCTAAGTTAAAGTTGACCAAAAGAGAATTTGTGTAAGAGCTAGAAGATACAAGTACGAGAACAACATCCTTCATTCTGTGAGTGTCTCTCAGTCCAAAGTGACAAAGACAAGGAACTCTTTTTCTTCTCTGTTGGTGCCAGCAGTTAAAAGCCATCAAGGTCCATCAGCAGGTTACTGGCTGTCAGTCACAGAAGCCCTACTTCCTGTGGACTTCTCACCTACCTCTCCACCCTGCAGTCCTGCCTTGGCGGCCAGATATACTGCTTGCAATCAACTGCGACTATTTGAATTGGAAGAGCATTTCTGGAGGACTCTATTGCTTTGATTCTCTTCCTTGTCTTCTGGATGATCAATGAACTAACTCCTATGATTGGGTAAAGACTTCTGTCAGAAACCTATCCCTTAGCCGTCATGATCATAGTGGTGGCTAGACTAGACGAAACACCTTCTAGGCTCTTGATTTCTGTGGAAATCTTTAGATTAGCAAGATAGGTAGATGACTAAGTCAATTTTAAGGAACTAGGAAGTTTTTTCTAGGAGAACATTCTTTTCTTGAGGAATTTAATGTTCTATAACATTCACATATTGAAAGTTTGAATTATCAGAGTGGAGTGTAAAAGCAGAAGTATGTTTATGTTTTCTAAGCGTCTACCTTTCAGAAACATTATCTTGAACTTACTGAAGCAGAAAAATAAGTTTATTGGCTCAAATAGCTGAGAAGGGCTGATGTTATTTATGGGTTTTGAGCTTGGCTGAATTTAAGAGCTCACACAATATTATCAAGAATTCCCATACCACTCAGCTCTGTTTTCTTGTTTGGTTTCATTCTCAGAGGCTCTCTAAGAGATAGCAAAGATGAGAATTAATAGTTCTGGGCCTATATTCTATCAGCTTAGTAACACCAGTGGCATAAATAACTCATTTCCTAATATCTTAGCCGAAGTGCTCAAGCTGATTTGGTTGATGTACCTTGGGTCATGTGCCCACATCTTAAGTGATAATTATAGATTCTATTTGTAAAATGTAAAGTTGGAGTAGCTGTGAAGAACCAGGACAGCCTGTGCAAACCTCATGTATTAGAAATGGGAAAAATCCATAAGGAAAAGAGCCATTCTGCTGTTAGGATGCTGGGTGGGCAACATCAGTACATTTCTGTCATGTCACCCTTTGTTGTCTAAAAGCACACACTTTTAAAAAATTCATACATCTCCACATTCATCATAATACAACACTGTTCGTTTGTAACATAGTGCAACTATTTCATACACAACAAAAAACTACCTTCACCTTTTCTGTACAAAGTACAAAAGTGTTTTGTACAGTTGTTCTGGGCACCTCTACATCAAGATGTTTTCTTTGTGCCTGCCTAGGACGTAGCTTCTAGTGACCCAGCAGTTGATAGAAAAGTGGCACCACACACAGCAGATACAGCCAGCCATGGTGGAGTAAGTAAAATAAATATAGTAGAATTTCAATACAACTCACATTGGGCAGCGGTGGCTTCACTCGTCCAGGGTTGCGAGTTCCTGAGTTCCATGATCAGCCGTTCCCCTCATGAAGGATTCCACCATTATCTTCTGGCGGCCACATTTGGTGTGGACTTTGGGAAGGAAGATTGTTTTGGTGGATGTCAAGGGTGAGCAACCCACTTCTTATTGGTGGAGCCTGGGGATGCAAGGAACGCTTAGGGATTGAGCACATTCACGCATCTGCTGGAAGCAAAAGTTTCTTATGACCTTGGGAAGTGCTGCGACCCACACAACATAGGGTCCAAAGCTGGGAAGAGAGTGGGAGATGAAGAAGAAATGCAGAAACCCCTGAAGTTTGGGACCATAGCTCAGTTCTCATGGCTTGGAGCTCATGGCCACCTGGAGTGGGGGACAAACAGGAAGAGAAGGCGGGGCAAATAGTGCTATGCCTGTGTGGCCTAGGTGGAACTTAGCATGACTGCTTTGTGATCAGGGCACGTGCAGGAAGGGAACAGGGAAGGACACGGTGTAACTGCCCCCCCCCCAGGCTTTGCCATCCCTGGTCTACAAAAAGAGTCAGACGGACCGTGTCTGCTTCACTCTCTATGGAGGAGAAAGGGAGGAGGGAGGAGGTGAAGGTCCATCTTCAGGCTCCGCCCACAGCAGGACAGTATCCAGAGTATCCACTGGGTTAGTGCCATTAAGGAGTACCTGGAGCCTGAGATGACGGCAAGAGTCTGTGCTTCAGATTTTTAGCGTGAGGGCACAAAGCGCCTCCCATATTTCAGCTCTGAGCAAAAAGGTTTTTGGAGGTGCAGAACAGTTGCTGGTATCAAGAGTGATGATTAATTTTCTCCACATCTCCAGTCGGCAGGACAGAGAATACTTTTTCCACTGTTTTTTAAATTAAGATAATTAGATTGATTTTCTGTGACTTTCTCCTGAAACACTGTAACTAACAAGGACTTTACGTAGCCAGTGGCACGTACCCTCAAGTTTCCTGCAAAGCGTAGAAAATCAACTCGGATTACTGGGTCCTATCCTTATTTGTTATTGTCAGCCTCCCTGACCTGCTTTGCACGAACTTCGTCGTGGAGTGGAGAATTTTCCTTTTTCTTTTTGTTTTAATTTTTGAAGCCAATGGTTATTTGAATGCCAACTGCCTTGGCTCTTCAGATATAGATCAGCAAGTTGTGACTTCTGTTTCCTCTGCTCTCAGATGGGCAAGCTGGAGTGAATTGGCTGAATCCATACCCAGCAACCTGAGACTTTTCTACCAAATTCCCGGAAGTTCTAGCCTCAGGAGACACATACGCCGATCTGAAGGCACAACAGGCCCCAGTTTACCCCTCTTCTCCTACTGGACTGCACAAACAAGCTGCTTCTAGCAGGTACCAGGGAGGGAGTCCTCACTTCCCTGTAGCCCACCTGGACTTGGTCAACTCAACACTTTCAGATTTGGCAGTGACATCTTCTACAATGGCCAGGATATTTTAACACACAAAAGAAACAAACAAATGAGATAATTTGTTCCCAAGTCTGAAAAGGCGAGGGGAGCACCTTGGCCAGATGCATGTGAAGATGAGGGTGCTTCTGTCTCTCCTCATCTCCTAATAATTTCTCATACCTTTCCTTCCCTCTCAGGTAGGGTCTTTTAGGACCTGTCTGGCTTATCCTCCGGCAAAGCAAAGCTTGTCATCTCCTGATCATTTATTTTTTCCAACAGCTTAGCAGCCATCTGCCGTGGTTTGGTGGGGTTGGAGTAGTTTCTCAAAGGGTGGTGTCCTTCAGCCGTGTGCCGGGTGTGATGATGTCGAGGGTGAGAATCTGTGAGGAGAAGAAATGGAGCACTGGGAGGTAATGAGGTCACGGGACAGCACCCTCGGAAGAGATGCACGTCGCTTCCACAGGGCACTGGTTAGTTCCTGTGAAAGTAGGTCATTGTAAATAGAGTGAGCCTGTCCCCCACCTCTCTGGCTTCCTGTCTCACATGTGGTCTCTCCTCACACACACACTTCTGCCATGATAACGACTGCTACGTTGTTGCCCTAAGGCCAAGTACATGTGGGCACCAAGTCCTGGAATCTCCAGAACTGCACGCTAAAGAAGCGTGCATTGTTTATAAAGGACCCAGACCCGCTTGTTTTGTTATAGCAACAGAAAACAGATTTGGGCATCGTCTCTTCTCCAAAATTCCCAGCCCAAGTCCAGGGTGACTTTGAACTAACTCGGGCCACATTCTTAGCCCTGTACTTATATGTATTGAGCTTTTACTGGACGAGCTTGGCCTACCACGTGCTTTTGAAGAGGATGGGAGAAGTTCTTGAAAATAAAGCAAAGAAATTCAATTATTATAAAATGGGTACTGGGCAAGCAAATGCAAAAGAAAGTTATCATTGTCATAAAGAACAGTGGCCCAGGAGTCAGAAAAAATATAGTTTAGTCATGGTTTTATTATGATCTAGCCATGTGCCCTTCCCACCGAGTTCCCTCATCTGTAATGATAGGTCATTAACACTAACTCAACTGTTTCATGAGATCTTGTGATGACAAGTTCTGTATAGATATCGGAAAATATTAAAACATTTTTGGGTGTTCTTTGTATAGTAATGCTCATGTTCCTTTCAAAATATATTATTCTGAGTATAAAAACTGCATTCTCCACTCCCATATAATCCTGTTACTACCATTTTGAAATCATTCCCTCTCTCAATCTTTGTGTGTGTGTGTGTGTGTGTGTGTGTGTGTGTGTGTGTGTGTACCAGGGGTCCAATTTGGGACCTTGTGCTTACAAGGCAGGTGCCAGAACCACTGAGCTAAATCCCCAGCCCTCTTATTCCCTCTCTTCCTCCCTTAGCCTCTGTCCTTCTTGGTTATGTGACTTAGGGTAAGTTACTTTTTCTTTCTCATTGAACCTATTTCCTGTCTAAAATTTTGATGAGTGTACCATGAAGATTAAATTTAATAACACAATTAGCAACTTGGTTTATGGGTAAATATTCAGTTATTTCATTTCAGAGATGCTCTTACAACAGTATGGAGACTCTAACAAAGTTAGGCTTTCTCCAAATGCCCAGTGTATAGAAAAAAATCAGGGTACTATTTTCAAAGACTGCAGTGTATGGCTGTAAAGATACTTTCTGAAACTTTTCAATAACAACATATTCATCATCTTATATTAAAAACTGACTAAGATAAAAGACTATATACAAATTATGATGTCCTGTATCAAAAATCATGCAGAAAATACCCAGAAGGTAAGAGGTAACTGTGAGCTGTAGAATTATGAATGATTTTTTTCTTTAAGCTTTTGGTATTTTCTAAGTCTTTTATTGTGGAGAATTTTGACAATCAGAAAAGAAGGTTACCAAAGTAAGATGATAGACAAAAGCAGTCTGAAGTAGGGAAACAACAGGCGATACTTCTTTGATGAAAAGGGTACTTTTAAGACATCGCCTCTTTTATTAAGCGTATGATATAGTATCTCCTGTATTTTAAAATTAATTGTAATTTGCTTGGCTTTATGTGTAAATAAATTGAAGACTCCCAGAAGGAATGAGAATCGAGCAAACAGATCGGACCTTTAGCGCGGTGCTCTCTGCAGCGCCTCCGGCCCATCAGGCCCATGTCTTGTACCCATCTGTCCATTCGTTTCCTCGCACATTTACTCACTGAGTATTGAACCACTTATTGGGTGTCAGCATAGCACCAGATGCCAGACATGTACGAATTAAGAGCCGATGGACCCAGGCTTCAAGATCACACAGTATGAAGGAGAGACAACGATGCCGCTGTCCTGGGGTTATGGAGAGAGAGCCGTGGGTGCATAAAGGACGAAGTGATTCATGGGTGATCAAGGCCCTTAGGCAAGCACTCTCCCACTTATACTTCAAATGATGAATTCTAGAGAGTAAAGTAAGATTAAAACCCGACCCACTTGGCGAAATACAGGGTGGGGTAATTTAAGCCTAGAAGCAGGGTTGGGGAAATCTCAAAGAAAAAGAAATTGACATAGCTTTCATCTGAAAGCTGAATTTAGATTCATTTTGCTTTATCTTCCCTTAGGAGTTTATCAGTGACCTTGTTTTTACAAACCGATTTGAGGGTTGTAGATGATAATGATTTCCGGATGTGTGAATTGGTCAAATTATATCCAAATCAACCCTAGGAAAAACAAGAACCAAATGCTATCGAATGTGAATTAAAAATATAGAAATCAGCACTGAGGGAAAATTGAATAATTTCTTCTCATTCTACATGGACAGGACTTTTTTTGTTTTAAGATCAACTGAAGAATATTGAAGAAAAGAATAGTTGGGGAAAAATAAAATTTCTTTGTAAACTTTAAGATGAAGGGATGACTAAATTGTCAGGGATTACTTTAGGATATTGTTAAATGAAAGAAAACATTGAATTGATAAGAAATGTAAAAATCCAATTGGAGTTGCAAGGGAATCTGGGTAGAGACAGCACGAGCCGGGCAGTTGGATTCTGGTTCACGTGTGAGAGAATTGATGTTCTTGCTTCGGCAGCACATACACACGTGACAGAAAAGTGACAGCTGTAACCGGAGCTAAAGTCAGGGTTCGGCCAAGATGGCCCCAGGAGATTTGTGACCTCCCCTCTTTGTTATCTTTTGGGGATTTTGATTTCTACTGGTTCAAAATGGAGCTACTTGGTTTCCTATCTCGAACTGATTTTCCTCTGGACTTCTTACGAAGAATTACGACTGGTTTTGGCTGAAGTGCCTTTTCCATCTTCCACGGTAATCGCTGGCCTGGTGGTGCAGGTTCTGGTCGGGTGACCCAACCTACCCTCCTTCGTTTTTGAGTCCCTGCCCGAGTCTTGGTCTGGGCTCCCGGCGCCTCTCGGGTCTGCGTGGTTTTCAGCCTCGATCCGCCGGAGGCCAGCTCTGACTGCACCCACCTGCCCAGCTCTGCGGTGCCCTCATTCCTTCCGCATTGTCAGATGCCCAAGCGGCCGTGTTCCCCACAGCCGCCTGCCCAGGTCTGTTACTTCCTTGTGCTTTTCGAGTCTAACAAATCGGTGTTCTCATTCCGGTCTACGCGTCCCGCCGTCCTGCCATGTGTTGTGTTCTGTGTTCTCTCTTCCCTCTCTGCCCACCTGCCTCTGTGAAGACAGATTCTTTCTTGGAGCTTTTTCTTTGTTGAACGCTTCATCCTATTTTTGTATTTTTATGCCACGTCCTTTAATCTATCTTCTATTATAAGAATGCATGAAGGTTTTTGTTAGTTAGTTTGTTTGTTTTGTAACGGGTCGAACTCTGGTCTTTGAGCTTCCAAGGAAGGTGGCGGAACCACTGAGCTACAGCCCCAGCCCAGGTATTATTCCTTTTATACTACATTTTTAGCTTTTTCCAGAGCGGAAATATGTATATTACTCGTCTCTGAGGACCTTCATCCCCTGTTAGGTACTAAGCAAACGTTCATCGCATTGAATGAGTTCTGATCAGTAATTAGTAACAAAGAAAAGTACTACTAACAAAACACAAACTCTGAGATGTGTCGATTCCTAAGGAAGAGTACTATAGGACAAAGTCCAAATTACCCTCTGGCATTTTCCCTCGCCCCATGTGTGGAGATCAAGCAAATGCCAAACATCGTTACTGAAAAGTAAAGGCAGCCTCTGCGTGGCCCAGCCCGCCAGAGCTGAGTCGTCCTCGTGCGAGAAGCCACATCGCATAAACGGCACCTGTTAACCAGAGCCAGCGGCCCCTCTTTAGAAGGATTAAGGTGCAAAGAACAGAAGACGGAGTCTCCACAGACGCAGTCCTCTCCCTAAAGCACTGCCTCGCTGGGCTGGTCCTCAGAGCCCCTGCCCAGCGTGTGGGCGGCCCTGGCTCCATCTCCGGTGCTGAAAAAATAACCGAAAATAAAGCAAGGTTCTTTCTCGTCCATAGAGCTGATACGTCTCTTTTTTATACTTAAAGCAAAAAAATACTTCTCAGTGAATTTACACATACCAAAGTTACTCAATGACTGTTTTATCTTGGCCTGTAGTAAAATAATTTACTACACTAGGCTTTTATATGTCTTTCCTCTTTGAAAATAACTGGAATGTTCCACGTGAGTGTTGTTAAACTCAGGCACTAAAACCATTCACGTAGAGTCTCCTTTTGGCTAAAACGGCGCCAGTGGAGTCTAAGCGTGGAAACGACGCCCGATAGCCTGGATTCCGAAGCGTAGAAAACGAGAAAGGTGCTAGGAATAGCTCGGTTCGGACGGGCAGTTGGGAGCTCCGAAGAATGACTCAGCGAGGGAGCCTCCCGGAATGGAGCTGGTGGCTAAACGACACAACATCCGCGAATCCCCAGTGACCCGGGCTGTGTCCTGGTCTGCTGTGCTCCCTCTGGAGAGCACAGGGCCGCAGGACGCAGAGACGGCGTCGGCTCCCGCAGCATCCTCGGCCCGCCTGGCTCGGACTCCTCGGGGCCTGGCACAGACAGGGCCTCGGTAACCACGTGGAAGTGGAAACTTCCCCACCACGACTACCCACAGCGGATACAGCCCTATGGGTCACAAACACGAACTGAAAAAGAGCGACCCTAGCAGTGAAGCGGGCGAGGGACTCAGAGAGGGTGGGAGGCGGGGAGAGGACTGGAATAAAAAGAACCCAGGCGTGTTATGTACAGGACGCTGTCTCTCAGATGTCAACTGCATGGGTTGCAAGCATGGCCAGTAAAATTTAAAAAATTAACTACTGCTTCGCACTGTGGTTTGGAGGATTGAAATCATAGCATCGTTTTTCTGTACAGAGGATAGAAAGGCTTTTCAGGTCAGAAGCATTTTCTTGGTGTTGAAAATTAAGATCTCCCGGGAAATTCTCACTTGTGTTTGGAGAATTTCCTCCCTCATCAGTCACCTCGGAGTTGCTTTGGTACAGCATCTTTTTAACAGTGTAGGATTTTCCTTTCCATCTTGACTTGTGCTTGCAAGTTATTATTAAAACCAGGCATTGTCGAGCATCAATAGCTGAAAAGAGAAAAGAAATAACACAAATGACTTGGGGAGAGTCGCATGGAGGCCTGAAATAGATTTGGAGTGGAAGATTGCAGGACTGTGTGAAATTTAAGCAACCTTCTGTATAAATGTTGAAAAATAATGATCAAATCTTTAAAAGTTCAAGAATCAAGATGAGGGGTTTAAAATAAATTCCATTTTCTCTCCTACACAAACACAATCTTTCATTTAATGCGTGTTCCTCTTTTAATTCCATGAGTTACCGATGTGTATTTGCCTTTATTGGTTTTTTTTTTCCTGTTTTTCTTCCTTATTGTATCTGAAGCTCCCTTTGCAGGAGCTACCACAAGTCTTAATTGTGCCGGATGCCTCTGACTACTGAGTAAATATTAGTTGTTGAGCTCTGAGGACAGATCTGTGCTTGCTGCCTTTCTGTGTGTTACAAATAGGGGTTTGTTCTGGCTGTCTGTGTCCATGGGCAAAAGTGTGAATGGAGGTGTGGAGGTGTGGAGTGACCTCATTCTGTACAGTTTATGTTTGTGCGCTTCTCTTACACATGCGCGCACACACACACGCACACACACACTCTGAGTACAGATTTTCTTTTATTCTGAGCCTTATAATTAATATATGGCACAGGTGTTAGTTGCTCAAAAAATGTTTATGCTTTTTGATGACACACGAGAGGACTTCTGGATTGCTCTGTTATCTTCATGACATTAACATGGCAACAATGATATCAGAATAAAAAACAAAGCCCCAGAATCACTGCGGTCATCTCCGAATAGCTTGAATGTATCTCCTCAGAATTCATCAGTTGTTTTTCACTGAGCAGAGTTTAGTCACATCTGGAGGGGTGAGTCCTCATTTTCTCCTATTGGCTGCCCGGAGAGACAGAGAGAGAAAAAGAGAGGGAGGGGAGGAGCAGAGATCAAACTGCACCTGTACCACTGATGGTGCATGGGACCCTCATGGAATTTGAAGCTAGGGGTGGTATTGTCTCCGAGAGGAGGCCTAGACAAAAAGACACACGACTTGCCATCTTCTCTAGCTTACAGCCTCCCGATGACAATCCCTGCTTTCTCTGTGGCCGCGGGCTATGTTTGTAGATAGCACAGTTCCTTTGTCTTGCCTGTGATGAAGCAACTGGCGACTGTAATGACTTCCTGTTGCACATAAATATTTCCAACATTCACCAGAATGGAGCCCTTCCGGGGGCAGGGATCTTTGTCTGTTTTGTTCTGTATGTATCTCAACACAGAAGACGCGCCGAAAGCATAGAAATCACTGAGGTAATACTTAGTGAATAAAAAATTACAAATACGGGCATATCATTGTTACATTTTGCCCTCTTCGATTGTGCAAATTTTGTCTTGTTTTACTCCTCATCTACTGATTACTGATAAATAATGAGGAATATGAAAAGATGTAGATATAAAATATTCTTATTATTCAATATAAAAAAACACTTCCAAAACAAGTGTTTCCTTTCTTTTTGCCATTTCTCTGAAATAGGTTGATTATGTGGAGTGAAGTTTAGTTTTATTACTCAGTACTCTTTAGAAATAAAAAAGACTAAGGTATAGTGAAGATTATCTGGAACAAATCAATAGAGTATCTATTAATTTTATTTGCAAAACATGTTTAGAAAAGTTTTATTTCTGGTCTGAAAACAGATATATCAAAGTGTCTGTCACATTATATGGACAGCATACTGACGTGCTGAAATTCTTCTGTGGAAGGGCTTACACAGTCTTAAAGGCAACATTTAGTTGCTTTTAGGAGTGAGAGTTTTATTCCACTAAGGACCTAGCAATGAACCAATATGTTAGACACTTATTAATTTCCCTGTGATTGGTAACATTTCATTTTTTTTTTTTTTGTACCAGGGATCAAACTCAGGTCCTTGCACTTGGGAAGCAGGTGGCAGAACCACTGAGCTAAATCCCCGGCCCTCATTCTGCTTTATGTCTGAACAGTTCTCCATTTTGTATGTTGAGCAAAATAAACCAGACTCAGAAAGACACACATTACACATTTTCCCTGAAACGTGGGATCTAGAAATGACAAAAAAGTAGGAGACATTATTAGCCCAGATGAAAGAAATAAGAATAGGGGTGTGATGGCGATAACATAGGGATGGATGTAAATGTACATATTGATCTCCCCCTATGAAACCAGGGGCAGGGCAGGGAGTTGCGAGGGTAGAGTTTGTTATGAGGGGACCTTATGCACACATACAAATCTGCCTTCCTTTTCCCCACAGCCCCTCCAGCATTTGTTACTATTTTATTTCTTGATAGCACCATTCTTTCTGGGGTTTGATGCAATATCAGTGTTGTTTTAATTAGCATCTCTCAAATGGCCAGCGATATTGAGCATTTTTTCCTGCACTTATTGGCCATCTGTACTTCTTCATCCAAGAAATGTCTATTCATTTCAGATGACCATTTTTTGACTAGGTCTCTAAATTTGGGAGTCTGATTTTTTTGAGTTCTTTATATCTTTGAGATGCAGTTGTTTGTCTGATGAGTAGCTGGAAAAGACTTTTTCCATTCTGTGGGATGTCTCTTCACAGAAGAGTGAGGGGAAGATCTTATTTATTCATTTTTTTGTATCTGAGAAAACCTAATTTTGTGTAAAATTGCAGGTCATTCATGTTTCTGTGTGAGGGCAATGGCTATTAACGGTTGATAGTACGTGTGTGCCTTAGTCATTTTTCTCATGTTGCTGAGATAAAATCCCCGACACCCAAAGTCAAAGGGGGAAAGGTTCATTTGGTTCACAGTTTGCAGAGGTTTCAGTCCATAATTGGCTGGCTACAGGGCAGGGTGGCACGGCAGAAGAGAAACAGTTCATGGTGGGCAGAAGATAGCAAAGCAAGTGAGACAGGACCACAGTTCTTTCTGTCCCTTACATCTTATCCAGGCTACTTAGGGTGGGCAGCACTCACACCCTTAATCCTAGTGCCCTTGATCCTAAGCTTGCACCATGAATAAACCCCAGCATCACACACTCTGGATCCAGTCACCTTGGAAAAGCTCCACCTGTGACCACAAGAGGCTTTGGGGGAAGTCTAGACCGAGCCATAACAATATGAAAGGAAAGATCTACAATAGTTACATATACACAGAATAGAGTAACCTGAAAAGATGTATTAAGAAAGGGAAGGATGTAAGAATAGTCCTATTATTGAGCAGGGTGGTCTCTCCATCATTTATAGTTACACCTTTTCCCAAATAAGTATAATTTTTTCTTATCTCATGGGAACATCAAATTAACAAGGTAAATCAGATTTATGTCCAGAAGCCAGAGGTTAAATACGTAGTCAATACAAAGTCAAACAACGATGGATGTTACAATCAATCTTAGTTCAAGTCAATGGTGAATAGACTTTTAACCCGGCATTTTATTGTGGCACAAGTGAACTCCTTACCTAAACAGTGTAAAAGTGTGCCGGAGGCCAATGGTACACCGAGTGACAAGTGACGGGATAGCTTTTGCTGCATTCCACATCTTGAGAAAGGTGCCAAAATTAAGTTTAAAAATCAGATTCATTAACACGGAGATTTAAATGTAGTTTAAACAGTGAACAGAACCACAGGAAGATTAAATTGTATTTGCACATTTTGTTTTTGTTTGTTTTTTGGTACCAGGGACCTTGCACTTGTGAGGCAGGCGGCAGAACCACTGAGCGAAATCCCCAGCCTGTTTGCCACATTTTGTATGGTCAGAAACATGACGTCAGTCTATCAGGAAAAGATTTGAGAATTATGAATGAGTTGCCTAATTCATTTACAGTTGTCCCCCAAGAGTACTTCCCTGAGCCCCTATCACAAGCGCAATGGTCACAGGAAGAGTGTTATCCCATATAGGGCAGGCCGCGTACATCCACCCGGTAACCCAACAGCGCTCAGCTTCTCGAGGCCCTGGTAGAGGGGAGCCAAATTTTGCTTCTTTTCTAACAGTTGACTCAGCTGTTGGGCTAGTACTGAAGAGGGCCATCGGTCATTTTGATTCCCTCTCACAGTTGGAGATATTTAAATCCTTGGGAGTGAAATTAAATTATGCAAGTAAATATTGCAGGCTAGTCAAAGAACAACAGCTAACACCCAATTTTTTTTGTAATTGAGACTGACTTGGAACTCACTATGTAGCCCAGGCCAGTCTTGAACTCACAGTGATCCTCCTGCCTCAGCCTCCCGAGTGCTGGGATTACAGGTGTGCATCACCATGCCCAGCCTAAATTCTTATTTGTTGTTTATATATATATATTTTTTTTTTGGTATGAGAGATCAAACTCAGGACCTTGAGCTTGAGACGCAGGCAGCGACCACCCAATTTTAAAAGCTTACATGGTCTGGGGTTTTTTTCCCTGCGATTCTCCTCATTTTCCCAAGCACTCTGTTAAACATTAATAGAACTGTGTGAAAACATAGTTTCTTGAATTATTCCGACGATCACTCCTCACACCTCCTCACACTTCACAGCAGGCATCGCTTCCCTTCTTGAGCTTGAGACGCAGGCAGCGACCACCCAATTTTAAAAGCTTACATGGTCTGGGGTTTTTTCCCTGCGATTCTCCTCATTTTCCCAAGCACTCTGTTAAAAATTAACAGAACTGTGTGAAAACATAGTTTCTTGAATTATTCCGAGGATCACTCCTCACACCTCCTCACACTTCACAGCAGGCATCGCTTCCCCGTTACCTATGTTATGCTGAGTACTTGTAAAATGTGTGTGTAACTCAGTTTTCTTTCCCTCTTTTGGCTTTTGTTTGTTTGCTTCAAGATAACCCGCTCTAAAGCTGGTTCTGAGATTTGAGGACAGCACTACCAATGGAAGGTGAGCTCGTTTTGATAGCCACCCTGCTTTGCCATGGTCGTGTGCCTAGCCGTTAGTAGAACCCATGCACAATGCATGCATGGTCTCTGAACTCAGTTAGCGTAACCAAATTTACACAGGTTTGTGTGTGCAGTCACGCTGTGCTTCGGTTGTCCGCTCTGCGTGGGCAGGCACTGTGTGAAACTGAACACAGACCGTGGTCTGTGGGCCCAGGCGTGGCCCTCATAGGGACTCACGGCTCTGCCCTGGCTGGCTTTTCCGGGATTTGTGGCCTAATTATTAGGTGCAGCCTTGACACGTCATAGGGTTTTCTCGCTGTATTTCAGTGTACTTCGTGCGGTTTATTTCTAGCTGCCCTTTTCAGGGAGTGACAAGACCATGTTCCTCTACACTGTTGTCCTTTTGCTTCTGAAGCTCCTATGACTTCAGAGAAAGTGTGAAAAGCAAAGAGATTCCCAGCCTCAGAGCTAAAGGAAAGGAATCTTAAAAACTTGGGTAAACACAGTTTTATTTTTCTCTTTGGTCTTGGGTGAGCATTAAATTCAAAAGTCTGTTCTTGAGAAAGTCCATCCCCTGGCCACCCGGCAACACTTTCTCGGTACAGCAGATGTGTGTGGTGACAGTGTGCTGATGAGGGGAAGTGAACTTGGGAGGAGCTGGGAACCCTGGAAGCCTGAGAACCGACCCCCAGGGTGAGTAGCAGCCACGCCTCTCCCAGGCATGGAAGCGGCTCTTCCAATGAATTTCCTGTCTCCACAGTACGTACAGTGATTTCACTCTAGCACTGTATTTACCATTTGCAGCTAAAAGCAAAATAAGCAGCTTCTTTATTCAAATAAGTAAAGCAAACTAAGTAAGCAGTGTGGTTGTTTTTGGAGCTTAAGTTTTGAAAGAACGCATTTTGTAGCCTACTTGTATTTGTTTAACCCATGCCTGTTTATTCTTCGCTTTGTTTCCTGGTAGTCTTTCTTGTTATAACCTTGCAAAAGCTTGTAGGTTCTGTTTGTGTGTGTGTGTGGGAGGGCGGTGGTGGGGCTTGAACTCTGGGCCTCATATACTCTAGGCAACAGCATTATTACTGAGCTACATCCCAGCCCGATGTTGTAAATTCTTCCCTACTCCTTGGATGTGCTTGTTCAATGAAAGAATCTCTGAAGAGTAGAAATATGCTATGTAGATCTAGAAAATTCCTAAGAAATCATCTAGCCTTGATTCCTAATCTTGTAGCTGAACAAACCAATGCCGGGCAGGCTGCGTGGCTCCCCTCCAGCAGCAGACGGGGTTCATGTCAGGTGTGTTTTCCAGCAGGAGACTACAACTGCCGCTGGGTTCATAGGCTTTTTACCTTTACTTTGGGATTAAAGAGACTTTTACCCTAGTGCCTCAGCCATTATGATGCTAAAAGAATTGTCTACGACAGAAACATCGCTGAGATTATGATATAGGCCACAACCCAGAAATCCTACTCATTTCTACCCTCGACTTACACATACGCACATAAGGGTCCACGAATAAAAAAGTACAAGCAATACTCGTAATAATGACGACCCAGAAAGAATCTGAATGTTTCTGTAAAACAAATAGCTATAAAAAATATTACTATATACCATGTCTGGGTCCGGGTGATCTGTCTGTAAAAACAACAGCCAAGGGTTGAAAATAAATATGTTCAGCGTTGATGGCGATAAGAATTTATGGAACTATGGAACTAGCAGTCAGAGAAGGTAGCGTTAAGGGTGGTTTGATTTCATCTCTATGTCTAAAATTTGTAAAAAAAAAGTAGAGTGTATTCCTTATTTGTGTAATGTAAAAAGGCTTTAGAAACACAGTATCCAATAACAGGTGATTATGCCCCTACTTTGACTTTGCTTTACACTAGAGGGACTCTGAGACATGCAGAAGGGTGTCATCCCTCTAAGCCAGCATGGGCTTACAAAGTGACGCTGCAGGTAAGCTGATATTTCATGAGGAAAGGAAAATGATAAAAGCAGAGACCAGAGCAAGAAGGCAGAAAAATGATCACGTTTTTATCATGAAAGAGTCCACTTAGTTTATAATACAGCACCCTGTTGTTTCAAGTCCAAATCAGATATTCTCAAATAATTGCTACACATTTTCTTTGTGAAAGTTCAGAGATTTCAGTATTGGCTATTCTGAAATATTTTACATTTGATGTTTCTATACAGCATTATCACAAATCAGAAAAACACGAGTAAAAATCAAAATAAGAGAAAAAGGGATATTTTAACATATATGGGAAAAGAGTATAGTATACAGAAACGCTAAATCATTGATAAATTTGACTGCACTATTTATCTTACTGAGGCCTGAGCCTGCCTCCAGTAAATATATCACTTTAAAATGGAACCTTATTTATACAAGGAAGACCTGCATGAGTAACAATTTGCATAAATACGATTCACAATGAAATGCTGAGGCTCCTTTAGAAGAAGAGAGGATGTGAAAGTTAAGATAAAATGCTTAGGGCTCAGACTTAATTAAATTTTGAAACCTAGTTCCACATTTACAGAGTTTAAGATCTTGGGTAAGTTATTTCGCCCAGCTGTACCTCAGTTTACAATTTGGTTAAAGGAAGTAATATGCAAATGCCAAATTGTTCTGAGGAGGTAATACACAAGGCAATGAATAAAAGGCTCAGCAAGAGCTCAGTAACTAGAGAAAACTCTGGGTTTTTTCCTCCTTCCAGGGAAGTGTGTAAAAGTAGGTAGAATGGAAAATGATAGCCTTTTATTAGTGTTCACAAAACACAGAGTAGATTGTTAGCTCTGTAGTTAGTTTGGTGAACACAGACATCAAAGAGAAAAGAGTTCAGTCTCTATGGTGAGCATTTCAAATCTGAGAAAATGACATTTGAGAAAATGGTCTAGCTTGGTTGGGGAGTATGAGAGTCAGGACCTGGTCCGAGACTGCGGTAGGGTGAAGTGTGGGGGGTATCTGTCAGCACTGTTGTTTCACAGCTGTGTGGTTCCTTTAGAGAACTGTCCCTGCCTGTCATGGGTGTATCTCTCACAAACCTTACTTAACACACACACACACACACACACACACACACACACACACAGCCCACACCCCATACCCCACACACTTACACATTTTTCCAGGCTAGGAAAACTTCTGATGATTACATAATTGAAGCGTTACTGGAAATCGTTACTTTTCAGTATTAATTGCATTGATAGACTGCTGTCCCCTGCTTTCTTTACTAGAATGAAAAAGATCTATTTCCCATCCTTCTCAGAATAACTTCCTACTGATTTGAGCTAATTAAAGACAATTTGGCAAGATGTTAATATCCAGGTCCAGAATCTAATTTTTTTTTTGCTTAAAAAATTAAAATACATATGCTCTTATTAGTTTCATTCATTTCACCAGTGGAATTTTTTTTGCATGTTAGACTTACATTCAGTAGCTCATTACATTAGAATGATACCAAACCATGTTTGACCATTTTTCACTAGTTGTAGAAATACAACATTTCAGATAAATGTCTAGTTAATTTTATCATCTGTATTAATATGCTTTGTTTGTTGTTGTTGTTTTGGTATTGGGGACCTTACTCTTGTGAAGCAGGCAATGGAATCACTGAGCTAAATCCCTGGCCTGTATTAATGTGTTAAAGATTAAAATAAACTGTTTGAATATCCTCAACTGAGATTCTATACTCAGCATATTGAAAATGCTAATGCTAGTCTGTTTTGTTTTCCCTTTTTGACTTAATCTTCCTTTTTAGTTTTAGTAAAAAGCCAAATTTGTGTCTTTCTTCTTCACCTTTTCTTTTTTGTGGGATAAGCTATTGCTATGATTAGGCTGACCTTGAAACATTGGGCTACAATAACCTCTTGGCCCAGATTCTGAAAAGCTGGGATAACAGGCATGGGCTATTTTACTCTGTGGAAACATTAGTTTTTGGCAATGGGTATCAAACTCAGAACCTTGTGTTTGTGAGGCAGACGGCAAACCTCTGAGCTAAATCCCCTGCCCAGAAAAACTAGTTTTAATGTTCAGTGTCAATAAACTCAACTGAGATGGTTGATATATTAGTTTCACCTCTTTACACATTAAAAAATAAATCCAAATAAATGGTCTTAACTCTGCAGTCAAAAGACACAGACTTACAGATTGGATCAGAAAACAAAACAAAATGTAATTAAATGTTGACTGCAAGAGACACTACACACACACACACACACACACACACACACACACAAATTGAAAGTAAAAGGATAGAAAACAACCAGGAGCAGCTGTCCTAATTTCAGACAAGTGGACTTAAGCCAAAACTGATTAAAAGAGTCAAAGAATGTCAATACATATTGGTAAAGGGAACAATCCAAAAGAGAAAAAATGATGATTGTAAATGCACTAATGTCAACAATCCAACTTCATAAAACAAAAACTAACAATCTTTAAAAGACAGACACCAACACAAGTATAGGGTGGACCTTAGTATCGCACTTACAAGAGGATAGGTCAATTAGACAAAAAAAAAAAATCAACAAAGAAATAGAGTAGAATGACAATATTGAACAAATGGACTTCACAGATATTTACAGAGTGTTTCATCCATAACAGCAGAATCCATGTTTTCTCAGCAGCGTATGGAACTTTTTTGAAAATAAAACATACCTTAGTCTATAAAGTATGTTTAAATAAATACAAAAGAATTTAAATAATCTTTTGCATCCTATAAGATCACAATGGAATGAAACTACAAATCAACAATGAAAGAAACCATAGAAACTATACAAACACATGGAGATCAAATGACACATTCCTGTATACCAACGGATCACAGAGAACATCAGGGAGGAAATTACAAAGACCTCGAATCAAATGGCAATGGCAGCATGGCCATCCAAAACCTGTCGGACATGATGAAAACACTCCTAAGAGGAAGTTTATATCTGTAAATGTCTACATCAAAAACAATCGAGTGATTCAGATAAATAACTCATCTCAAGGTCCTAGAAAAACAAGAACAATTAAATCTAAACCTTATAGAAGAAATGTAAAGATCAGAGTGGAAATCAAAGAAATTGAGACTAAAAAAAAAGAAATGATTAATAAATCTAGGAGTTGATACTATGAAAGGATAAACAAAAGTGATAAATCCTTCATCAAACTTTCCAAACGAAGGTGAGAAGACTTGCATCAATGTAATTAGAAACGCAAAAGGTGAAATCACTATAGACATTTCCAGAATCCAGAGGATTATAAGAAATTGTTTTAAAAACACATTGCAATAAATCAGAGAATCTAGAAGAAATAGGTAATTCCCAGGCACACATAACTTACCAGCACTGAAGTAGGATGATATAAAAACTGTGAACAGACCAATGGCGGACAGTAAAACGGGGTAGTAATAAAAATGTATAAGGAAGTCTAAGAAAATCTCAGAATCCAATAGATTCACCATTGAATTTTACCAGAACTTCAGGGAAGAACTAATGTAATACTCCTTAAACTATTCATAAAATTTTCACAGAAGGTTAAATATCGCATGGCTTCCTCTCATATGAGAAATCCAAAATATAAACAGTTTAAAGAGAAAAATAAGAGGAAACAGCAAGATGGACTTTCTTGGGGTAGGAAGGAGATTTAGGAAAGGAAGGAGAGGGGAAGGAAACATTACCAAGATGCAGTGTGTACGTGCAACAGTTCCCCAAGATGTACGAAGTTAGCATCACAAATATATCATAAGATAAAAATGGAAAAGGTTACAGCACTTTAATGTCTGACAGTATTTCCATATTTCTTAAAGTACAATTTCTAATTGTTTTTACCCCATGAATAACACAGCATTCTACCTCTTGTACACACACAGGCAGGCAGTTGGGTTTGTGAATTGAGGGTAGTTTTCGGTGTTCATCACCAGTTCTTTTATAATGTGACTGTTTTGTAACTGTGTGTATTAATCTGCAAGGGGGAAATAAATCCAATTGAATATTATTTTATATATGTAGTCTTTTCTAATAGTAAATTTCCTTTGGAAACCTGACAGGCTATCATTTGTTGAGAGGATAAATAACAAGTTTTACAATTTTTTTTTCCTGGCAAATCACTTCTTTTCAAATGTAACAGGAGGTGGTTTTACTCAGTAACATTTAGAAGTTCTTCCTGATCAAAACTTCTCCTATTACCAAGGTTTTGAATAACTTCATCCAACCTTTTAATCAGAACAATGAAAACTGACATTATTTTAAATTAGGGAGTTGAGTAAATTGAGGAAAATTATAGTCATTAAGTCATGAAGGAATTGCATTTTTAATATTGTATAGTTATATACATTGATGATTCAGAGTTAAGTGATCGAACCCATTTTCAGGGAAGAGATATCCTAGTTCTCTTCAATTGTTTTCCATAATAGTTCCCTCTCCTACCTGCAGCTTTGCCTATAAATTTCATTTTCTATCACAGAAATTGGATTAGCCTAAGTACTAGGATTACTGATTGTCCTTTTAAGTAGGGGAAGCACAGGTTAGCCATAGTAAAACTTGAAGAGAGTAACCACCCAGTTAGGGATGGAGGCCAATGGTGTCTCTCAACTGTAATGCGGAACAGCTCACCTGGAGATCTTGCCAAGCAGCTTGTGACTCAGGAATTCCGGAATGGTGCTAGGATTCTGTTTCTAACAAACTCTCTCGGATGGTGTCCGCTTTGCTAGCTTGCAGATAGACTGACATTTAGGGGCGACTGTGATTATTCATCTTGATTTGAACTGTATGTGTGGAGGTCACTTTCTCCTCCGGTCTTTTACAGGTGTGAGTACTGATATTAAAGGTGCACTGTGCCATTTAATTTTCTTATTTGTGTGTCCCGGATAGCTTGATAGGAACAAGGTCAGGATGGGAGGTCAGTTGGCTGAAGCAGGCTATGTGTGTTTACATTTTTGTACAGCAGAGATTTGCATAGGCTGTTTATAAACAACAATTCTAGAGACATTTCCTGGGAAATGGAGACACTCACTACTAGTCAGGCTCTGTGATGTCATTAAGTTAATGCAAAAGCTGAGATCATCACCACTAACCTGAGAAATAATTTTGCTTCTTTCCGATCTGCGAGAGGCAGGCTCAGTGTTACCACGATGATTGTTTACCAAATCCACTCCAGGGCCCCTTGTTGATTAGGCAGCCTTTATCAGGTATTGTTTATAACTTTAAAGGTATTAAAGAAAACAGAGACAGAACTTAGATATAACCCCAAGAAGACCGTCCTTGTCCAAAATGAATGTGAAAACGGCTTTATCTTAGGAACACCAGTGTTGCTTACCATTTCCATGAAAGTGTAGGCAAGGAAAGTAAAGGCCTTAGAAATCACTGGGAACAGAGCTGAGGACAGGACTGCGTATCTCAGGATTATGCCATCCACGAGACTCTCTGCAGGCAGATCTCCTGCTTTCTTTTAAGATTCACTTCCTTCAGCCCAAAAACGCTTGTCAAGCGAGCGCACTGAGCAGGGGCGGTGAAGTTGGCCTCATTGAGCTCTGCGCAGCAGGATCTATGGGCTGGGAGGGACCTGCTCTGGGGCTGACAGGGACGATGGGACGGATGCATCCTCTGCTGGAGCAATGGGAAAAGCAGGTGAGTGCAACGATGGTTTTCAGATACTGAGCACCAGGCAACACTGGCAGTGAAGTTTGAGCAAGAGGAAGCAGGAGGAGGAGAGCGCTGTGCGGGCCTCCCACCGGTGTCTGCGGAGACGCCAGCCCGTGGGAGCTGTCAGGTGGGCAGCCCGGCCGTGGGGTGCTGTATGAGGGGCCTCAAGAGAGCTGTACGAGAAGGCGCTCCTGAAGTCTCCAGAAGCCTCCCGAATCTTCACGGGGGTGGAAATTCTTTTCTGCATGTGAGAAAGCTTCTTGAGACCAGCAAAGAAGCATCTGAGGGGCCCAGAGCACAACCAGCAAAGGTCATATTATTGCTGGGAGTAAATAGTTCACATTCCTTCCAGGTGAAGTGGAAAACTTCATAATTCAGGAGCCATGGGAGGAAGTGTGTACACAAAGTTACTCCTGCACAGAGGTGTGGGATACACCCTCCATGAATGACTCCTTTCTAATCCTGCTTCACAAAATTGAGCAGAAAGCCTCAAAAGGATACGTGTTGAACAAGCAACTTGGCTATGACCAAGACAGGAAGCAAGAATTCTCCCAAAAAAGAAAAGTATCTGTCACCCAGCCCATCAGGTAAAATCACAATATCCAGCATCCAACGGAAATTGTTAGACATTGAATCCTCCCTGTCCTCACTGAGCAAATCATGCAAGATGCTGATGGAACTTTCAGCTCCCGTTCTGTCTCTAGCAGGAGGGAGAGGGGACTGGTGAGGGTATTCATTTATTTATTTATTATTTTTTGGTCCTGCGCTTGAATTCAGGCCCTTGCGCCTGTGAGGCAGGCATGGTGCCACTGAGCCACATGCCCAGCCCTGTGCTTTTTAAGGAGCATTCTTTCTGGCTTGGGCAGCTACTTGAACATTCTGAGCACCGGTCAGCCAGAGGAGCATGGAGAAGTACAGTTAGCTTCGACTTTTAACATTTCCTCCTCTCCTCTCTGCGTGTTTTAAGACTGCATTCTATCCCTCCTGGCTTGGGAACTCGTTGAGTTTCAATGTCACAAATGCATGACGTCACCACTCTATTCCTTCTCAATTTCATATTTTTGGTGAGAGATGAAATCAATCACCCTGTGGACTTCGCTTTTGGACCAGGTAGCACATGTGTACCCTGTGGAGTAGAAGGTGGGTGAGGAGGAAGAGTGGTGAGCCCTGTTTCCTGAGTGTGGGAGAAGTTTAAGCCTGGCTGGGTCAGGTGCGCCGCACTCCTGTCTCCTGAGCTAACTCGGAGGCCTTGCTAAGGCTGAGCTAACTCGCCTAAGTGCGTAGATGCTGTGTCCGACATACTACACCTCCGCCCCTAGTCCATGATTCCTTCGCCTCGCCTCCAATAAGATATCGCCAAATGTTAAATGCTCCTCCCATGCTCCGCCCCCATGTTGTCCCTATATAAGCCTGTGCATTTCCGGAATAAAGCGGAAGTTCCCGAAACCTCTCCCGAGTCCGCGTGGTGGTTTCGCGCCTTACTCTCCCGCGAGCGGGCTCACGGACAACAACACCTGAGAGCCGGGCTGTCTCAGGTACGGGACCCCTCACCGTGGCACGTTTAGTCCCCAAGGACAGACAGATAATTAGCTACTGTTTATTAACTGTTAGCTACTGTTAGGGATGTAATGTCTCTCTGAGAAGTTTTAACCTTCAGAATTTTGATGTTAGGAAAGCACTGGAAATACGATAAGTTTCATATTACTACAGAGATTCCGTTTGCCAGATAGACTTGAAATGCTGTCGCCTGCCAGGGTCATCCAGCTGGGCTGCTCCTGTGGCCTTGGTAGACTGAGAAGTAGGCTGGATGGTGATCTCCGAGCAGAGGTCTGAATCTTGATCCCCGTCACTTGTGAATGTGACCTTACCTGATAAAATGACTGCCGAAGATGTATTAAGATAATGATCTCCTCATGAGGTCTTCATAGGTTACTTGGCTGTACCTAAATCTGACAAGAAAGCACAGACCATAGAGGAGAAACAGGGAAGACAGGAAGGTGAAGGCAGAGATAGGCACAACTCTGCTTTGAGCCAGCGCGCATGAAGGATTAATTACCATAGATACCAAAAGTCCAAAAGAGGCAACCAAAAATTCTCCCCTAACACCTTCAGAGGGAATCTCGTCCTGCCAACACCCAGATTTCAAACTCCTGGGCTCCAGAAGGGCTCCAGTCAGCAGGAGCTTGAGTCGGCAGCTCTGTGGCACTTTGTTACAGCTTCTGGAAGAAACTGATGTGCCCATATGTAAAAACAGAGTAGGCTGTGGTGACATCTTAAATTCTCCTGCTTGGATCAGTCAGCAGGCCCACAACCCTTCTCCCTGCAGGTCGGGTCTCCCGAAATCTTCTGCACTTACTCTCTCCTGACTTTAATCTCTGGAGGACTCCCTCGGCCACCTGCCTGGCCCACGTGTCTGTTTCTCCACTCCCATGTGGTTTTGACTACAGTCCTCAGACCCCAGTACAAGATACATTGCTGGTCTCTTTGCTGGAGAAGGATCCAGTGTCTCAAGATGAGCAGGCACGTGGCTCTCTTAGAGGCACAGGCTCATCGGATGGCCGGGGAGGCTGTCTTGCCTCCTGCACCTACACACACGCTGCAGAATGCTGCTCATTACCGAAAGATCTCACTATGCACACAACTATTACCTAAGTTTTCTTCTACCTTCTGCTTTAAGTGAAAACTCAGCTTCCTGCTGAGAACAGCTTTCCCTTGGGGTTCATTCAGTGTAGATGACTCATTGTTCCTCGCCAGGATCACTGAGGGGCAGCAGCGGCGACCTTGGGGGTGCCCAGGATCTCATGTTTGAGCACCTCTTCTGTGCCTTCGTCCTCACGGGTCCCTGCTCCCTGGGGTGTGGACCTTCTTGCCCAGTGTGGCATAGCCACCCCTGCAGTCCTTTGTTACTTGGTGGCTCCAACTCCCTGTGGACACTTTAGTCCCCAGGTTTTTAGTTTTTCACTTTGTGGTCAGCTGACCCCACCCACAGCTCTTCCAGACCGTGGGATTATTCCTGCACTAAAACTCCAGACAGCTCTCTGTCCTTTGGACTGCAGCCTTCTTGTCCTATCTGTCCTATGTGTGGGACGTTTGCAGGTCCCTGGCTCTTCTTTATTCTCTAACCTTCACATATGTTATTTTTTTTTTTTTTAGTACCAGAGATCGAACTCGGGACCTTGATTGAGCTTTTGAGGCATGTGGTGGCACCACTGAGCTAAATCCTTAAATTAACCACATCACCCCATAATTTAACTGCTCTGTTGAAAGTAGCAGCCAACCTTTCTTCCCACCTTCACTTGACTCAGCCCAGTGTTGGGTTAAACTTGGTGCAGTTTCATGTGACCCTGTGAAATAAGGGCCATTGCCCATTTGTGGCCTCCGAGCTGCTCTGGACGTGGGTCAGGCGGTGCCTACCCCTGGCAGCGGCTGCTGCAGACCCCAGGCTGTGTACCCACGTGTGGTCACTGGCAGTCAGTATCCTGCAAGTGGACAGAGCATCCTGTGAGTCTTTATCTTGTCTTTGTGGAGGAAATGAGGCTCATTGTTTCCGCTGCCTGCCTCTAAAGCGCAAGGACCTGAATTCGATCTCAGGTACAAAGTAAAGAAAGAAAGAAAAGCTACTTCCTAAGCCACTGTTGAGGGCAGGTGCTTCCTGGGTGAGGACGACACAGCGCTCCTGGGCACAGATCCCAGAGGTTTTGAAGATGCCAAATGCAGAGTTTAGAAACAGATCAGCGAGGTTTGTTTCATCAAATTTCTCAAAAAGTACAGCTTTTACAAAAAAATTTTTTGTGAACACAAAGAATCCAGTTGTAGTATAATAAAAGTCCAGTCATGGTAGTGTAATTCCTAACTTCAAACATTTGACTGATTTTCTATAATAGGGTCCCTAAAATAAATAGGCTTTAGGACAATTTGCTTTATATACTAATGTTATATACTATTATAGGATATAATAATGTCAGGCCTTAGAAATAGGCCATATAAGTTTTGAAGTTACACCACAAGTAAAAGTCAACCTCAGTGTCTTTGATTAATACCTGTATGAGCACATAAGTAGTTATGTTCTTAGGAAGCGATGAGCCTCTGCGTCATTTAGAACAATCACGAGTTTTGCTAACAGTGTAATTTAAAGAATGCCATCAGCTTTGAAGGCAGAGAGACGCGAGTCCAAAACTAGTTTGTATTCTTCATAGCTGCCTCGCCTGATTTGGATGATCTAGACTTTCCGAGTATCCGTCTGTCGACTGCAAAGGCTGTTGTAACTGTATGAGCCGGAGTTATCAGGACTAGATCATTTGTCTACGTTCTCCACTGCAGCACTTGGCGTGGGGCGCTGGTCTCTGTCGCGGCCCCTGCGCTCCCCGGTCCCAAAGGTATCTGCCGCCTT
>NW_022900926.1:4318888-4319242 GCF_012274545.1 Fukomys damarensis
AGCGGCGCCGAGAGACTGCGGCCCCTAGGGGCAGAGCCCTGGATTCCGCGCCGCGCAGCCGCGCGCTCCGGCGGCTTTGGGGCACGGAGACCTCGCAGGAGGGACTTCATTTCCTTAGTGAGAGCCCAAAGCGGAGCCCCGTACGCGCTGCTCCGAGCTTTCCTTTGCACCGCGTTCGCCTGCCCGCGTCGCCGTCCGATCAGCTTTTCTGTTCCGGAGAGCAGAGCCGGATTCCAGGCGCAGGTGCTAAGCTGGGTTTTCCTGCCTCGGCCTCCGCCCGCGGTTAGACAGAGCCGGACGCGTACGGATCGCCCCACGCCCGCCGCCGTCCCCGCCCCTCACGCCCCGCCTCTG
>NW_022900926.1:4319602-4319905 GCF_012274545.1 Fukomys damarensis
CCCGCGACCCGCGAGGCCGCATCGGTGCGCAGCGGGTACGCACTGGGCGCTGGGCACTGGGGACTGGGCGCTGGGCACTAGGCGCTGGTATTGGGGACTGGGCACCGGGTCCTGGGAATTGTACACTGGACACTGGGCTCTGAGCACCGGGTACTGGGGACCAGGCATTGCGTACTGGGTACTGGGCACTGTATACTGGCATTGGGCATGGGGCGCTGGGCACCGGAAGTTGGTATTGGGTATTAGCGCCTGGGTACTGGGCAGCAGGTAGGGGGTGCTGGATGCCGAGTACCGGGCGCCGGG
>NW_022900926.1:4319923-4396374 GCF_012274545.1 Fukomys damarensis
ACCTGTGCTTGCTGGGCTCCACGCCTGGCGGCCCCTTAGGTCCCAGGCCGCAGAGGCGGCGCCATCTCCGGAGCTGAGCCGCTCCGTCCGGGCAGAGGCGGGACGAGTCCGGAGTCCACGCGGGACAGAGCCTTGGAGGCTGAGGCCCATGCAAAGTTCGCCCGGAAAAGGTGCGAAGTGAAGACGCAGGGCCGGCGGTGGTCGTGCTTCTCACCCAGACGCCGCGCCCAGCAGCGCTCAGAAGGCGCTTCGGGGACTTGGTGTCCTGGACTCAGGTGCTGGTCCGGCCCGCTACCGAGCATCGTCCCAGTTCGTTTTCTAAAAAGGAGTTTTGGAAGCTTGGATGGTTCCATTTTGAAGCAAGGTATTTTTTGGTGGGGGAAGTGATTTAAGCAATTTACTTCAGTGTTTACTAAACTTTCTTTTAAAAAGTATCAAAGGTTAAATGACTACCTTAAACAGAATATTTTTAAAGTATGGTTTCATTTTTGTTAAAGAATTTTCCCCTTCCTTAGTCTGTTTTTGTTTGCTTGTTTGTTTTTTGGTTTTTTGAGACAGGGTCTCACTATGTAGTTGAGACTGATTTGTAACTCACTGTGTAGCCCAGGCTGGTCTCAAACTCACAGTGATCCTCCTGCCTCAGCCTCCTGAGTGCTGGGATTACAGGCTTGTGCCACCATGTCCGGCTCTTAGTCTGTTTTGAGCCTCTGTTTAGATCAATAATGGAATCAATTTAATTGTCTCAAATATAATTACTTAAATTCTTATGCAATTTGCACTATAGGTTTTTTAGAAAATTACTGAGGTATAAATTTACAATTTTTCATAGCATGAAAATCTCCCATTTCAAAGGCAGATGAATTTTAGAAATTACCCCATCCGTGATTTAGAAACTTTACCAAGTTATCAAACTACTGTGCGTTTGTAATGCCCTTGTGCTGATTTATAATCACTGCCCCTCAAACATATTTCTCAGTCTGTTAAGATAGAAATTTCCTTTTCTGGGCGCTTGGTCTAGGTGAAACGCTGCACCGCGGGTCTGCTTGTTTATGCCTTCATTCACTTAGCGCAGTGCCTTTGGGGCTCATTGCAGGGGCACCAGGTACTTTGTTTCTTTCCTTTTCATTGCTGAATACTTCTCCATGGTGTGGATATACGGAGTCCTGTCCGTTCTGCCAGTCTTTGTGAGCCCGTATGTTTCTATTGCTCCAAGCAGACACTTTGCAGAGGAATTTCTCCGTTATGCGATGAATGCGGCTAGCTTTTGAAGAACATCATAGAATGATTTCTGCTAGGAGTTGTGTATCTGCAAAATGTAGAAAATTCCGGAGGAAGAAATGTTTCTTGGAGGACCATATGTGGTCTTTTATGTACATAGAGAGGGTTGGGAAAGAAAACATGTTGAATCTTTTCAAATTTGGGGCTCAAGCACAGCAAATAATTTTGAAAAAAATGTTTGCAATGTTTCTCAGATTTTTGTGTGATTTTTTAAAAAAAATGCTAAATGAGAGTGAATCAGGCTTAATCAAGACTTTTTCAAACAAGATGAGTAAGAGAGCAATTTGAAAATTGTGTTTCTAGAGTTGATGAGAGCCAATTGTCTTGACAGTAAATTCAGTGGTTTTATACTTCTGCAGTGGAAAATTTTAATTGAGCTAGAAAAAACGTATCATTCCCTCTGAGTATTAAAAAACCACAATGAATCCCCTGATAATATAAACTCCCTTAACCACGATGCCATAGAATTCTTTTCACAAATAATTAAACGCATCATGTTAGGTATGGGTGGAGCTGTAAGGCCCGAGATTCAGTGTTTACAAAATCCAAATGTTAGCTATAAATGTTAGCTATAACAGGACTTCAGCATTCCTGTTTTAAAACTTCTTCCTTGGTGTTTTCTAAATCTTGTTGGTCTCAAACATTTTCATATTCTCTGTGGACTTTTTATGTCATTATCAGTGGCATTGCTTAAGAAGAATTCTAGGTTACCTACCTGTAAGACCAAAAGTGGTTACTATTTTTCATCTTTTTAGAGGTGCAGGTGACATTGAGAAAATCCACTTCATCCCCGTGATGCCCCAGCAGCACTGCAGGGACCCGGCCCGTCACTCCTGGTGATGCTCGGTGACTCTGTGTCCCTGTCCCCCCCGCTTGCTTGGAGCGTCTGAGAGTTGGGCTCTGCTGGAGAACAGGGTTTGGAGAGGCCTGGATAAAAATGTGTGGCTTGTGTGGGTTCCTGACTCGGAGGAAGCGAGCCTCCAAGAGCCGGCATGATGGGAGTGGGAATTCTTGGACAAGAACGATGGCCTGGGCTTGATGTGCTTTGAGATGAGACGGTCTGGGGTCCAGGCAGACAGCAGAAGCAGACCGGACTCCCTGTCCCACAGCCCCGGCTCCCTCGGGGCCCTAAGATCCACTTCTGAGCCCTGTCTGCATGGCGTGTGGGCACAGCAGGGCTAGCTGCAGGCTCCACTACAGAAACGGGGTGAACGGAGGTCCGGTCTGACGGGCTCAGGCGTAAAACCATGGAGGGCAAGGAGAGGGAAAGTGGCCTTCCTAAGCATAATTCTGTTTTAGCGACCACAAAGGATCTGCTTCTAGACTAATTTTGCTGGGCTGAGATAATGTGGCTCAAGAAGAAACCATCATTTGTAAAAGTGAGTGTGTGCATGTGCGTGTGTGTGTGTGTGTGTGTGTGAATAAGTGTGCCTGTGACTCGGCAGTTTTATCAGGTTATTGTACTTGCAACTGTTTGATGAAATCAGTACTTCTGTGGCGCGGCTTCTGGAGCCAGGTACGATATGAAATCACAGAGTGCTGAAGTGAGAGCCTTTGTCTGTCCCCGAAGAGAACTTGAAGTCCAGCAAGAGGACAGGGCGGGTTCCCTACTGGGAAGTCTGTAACGCATCTGCTGCCCCGAAGAGGAAGTGAGAAGGCCGACGCTTCTCAGCAGCCACCTGCTCTCGGTTCCTCTCGGCTGGAAGGACGCGCACGCCGGTCCTGCGCGTGGAAGGAAAGAAGAAACCAGCATCGCCTGTGCCTTCAGACGCGCCCAAGGCCTTCCACACCCACGTGCGCCTGCAGAGCGGGCGGGGAGCCGACCCGGGCAGCGTCAGAGTTCAGAAAGGGGAGCTGAGCGTGGGTGGCTGACAGGAGTTGGGGACGGCGCTGGTTTGGGGGTTGGGAGCTGCAGCCAGCACCGTTTCAGAACGGGGAAGGGGAGCAGGTCTGGCGGGTCCCGGGTGGGCTCCCCAAATTCCTGTCCTTCGGTGAGGACAGTTGATTTAGATGCGGGGGTTAGGAGGCGGTCAGCTGGGATGGGGTGGGATGGGAACGGGCACAGCCAGCCTCCTCCTGAGGAGGGCGCAGAGGCGGAGGAAACGCAGCCATGCGGACGAGCGCAGGCCAAGTGTGCCGGGTCCGCTGGCCAAGGCGCAGAGCGAGGAACGAAGCAGATTCCCCTCTGCGCCCATGAGAAGGAACTGTCCATCGCTGGCCTCCTGAACTACAGAGAAACAGACTCCTTTGTCTGTGGTAATTCGTTCCAGCTGCTCTGGGACCTGAAACAGTGGGTGTCAGGGAGATTAGGAGAGAAAGACCAGTTGGGGAGCCAGACTGGAGGCTGCTGAGAAGGCGCCCAGATATGGGTGTTGCTGACACCGGCAGCAGAGGTGAGTGCAGTGGTCAGACCTTCTGTGGGAAGCCGTGTAGTGAGAGGGGAACCCGAGAAAGCAGGGCCAGGAAATAAGTTCCCCGGGACCCAGGAGGAAGAACATCGTCATGGCAACAACGCCTGCAGAGAGAGCTGCACAACCCTGGCAGGATCCGCAGGCCTCAGACATGAAAGGAAATGGCAGGAGATGAGCTGCAAGGACTTCCCACCCGCCAAGAAGAAAAGAAGAGTAAAGGCCTTAGATCGGAGGAGGAGGAAGCAAAGGGAGACTGGGAAATGGAGAGGCCGGGGCTGAGAACTTCTCCGGGGACTGTGGGGGAAAGATGGAAGGCAGAACGGGGAGGTGGATCAGACACAGGCTGTCTCTCGAGAGAGAGCTGTCGTCAGGGTTCGCAGGGAGGCCTTGCGCTCTCCTCTTCCATGAAGAGGGCTCGGTGCGCTCGGGGACTGTGGGGGAAAGATGGAAGGCAGAACGGGGAGGTGGATCAGACACAGGCTGTCTCTCTCGAGAGAGCTGTCGTCAGGGTTCGCAGGGAGGCCTTGCGCTCTCTTCCGTGAAGAGGGCTCGGTGCGTGGGGCCAGGCTGGAAGGACAAGGAGGGCAGCTGCTCCGGGGCTCGGGCTGGGGCCGAGGGGAGGCTTCAGCATGCAGCGCGCTGCGGCCTGGAGCAGGCGCTCGCAGGCATCGAGGGGAACAGGTGTGTGATTATCCTGTGCGCTGGAAACAACTCTCTGTGCCTCAACGGGGAGACGCCTACGTCCTGAGCCGCGTGACTCAGACTAGGGACAGTACCCGGTGTCCACCAGCCGGCAGAGCTGGTCTGGGGCTCTTCTGTGGAGGAGGTGAACAGCAAACCTTGAGTTCGAAAAACTGCAAAACGGGAGGAAACAAAGCCCTTGTTACTCACAGATTTTTATTTTTATAAACACTTTTTTAAAAAGGTGTAATTTTATCGACTTGTTGAACAATTTTCACATTATCTGTGAATAATCACTGTCCATTGATTCACTTCTTTTCTGTAGGTTTTATCTCAGTGTGATCCATTGGAAATCTGGATAAGGCTAAGGACAGCAGACTGTGTGTAAGGTCGTCTCAGATTATTTTACATGAGGATTGTAAATGCTTACTCATTAGTTTACAGCCGTGTCAGTTACTTTTCTCTCCTTGCTGAGATAAAATACCCGGTGCCCAAAGTTAAAGGGGCAGGTGCTGTTTGGCTCCCTGTCCTTAATCAGCCAGTTCCCAGGCAGGGATGGCAGACAGGCCTCGCAGCGGAGAGAAGGCATGGTGAGCACGGAGCGGCAAGGGCAGCGAGAGGCTTTCGAGAAAATGTACACTGGAGTGTAAATCAAAGATTTTAGACTCCTACTAGGAAAAAGATAAAAGCTACTTATATTTTGTTGGTCTGCCAATTTAAACAACAAAAATGACATCAGCCCGTGTGCTGTTTCCTGCTTAATAAGTGATTACTGTATCTCACCAGTGCAACAAATTATAGTTTTTAGTGGATGCCTAGTGCTCTACTAAAATATTAAAGGAGTCTCAATTGTTAGCTATGCAGTGTTACCACACTGGGCTTTTAAAACAGTATCATAGTAGGAAACTCTGTTCAGGATTTTGCACAACATGTACACATACCTTTGATTTTTCCTTTGAATAAATATTTAGGCATAGAATTGCTGGGTCAGGGATATTAATTTATAAAGATCTTTGATCTATTTTGCACAGAGTCTTTCTAGAATGTCAGTGTACTCTACACCCCAAATAGCATTTTTACTAATATACCAATATAGTTTCAAAATTTAAAGTGTTTAAATCAGTGGAAAATGTAGCTCATAGTTTTATCTCTTTGAGGAGGTCGGCCTGAGTATTTTGAATTAGCTGATATATTTATTGGATGCTTGGATTTATTTTAGGAGTTGCAATTTTGTGCTCTTTGCCTATTTTCCATCTTTTTTGTTTGCGAGAGATTTCTTTTCACAGTAACTCTTTGTGTGTTTCTCAGGTTGCAATTTTTGAGTCACCTTTTAAAACTACTTCCTCTTTTAAGTCCCTCGGGTGCTTTGTTCTATAGAATACTAAACATGCTTGGAGTCGATGTCAACTCTATCAGTTTTTTCTCATGTAATTTCTGACTTTGTGATGTTTGAAAAATAATCTCTATCTGTTTATAGTATTTTTTATGACATTTATATCAATTTAAATTTTTAATCCTTTGGAAGTTATTTTAGTAGGAAATGAAGTAGACACCTAAATTCATTACTTTTACAAAATGGCTAGTCTTATCTCCAGCTCATTTGTTCTGTAACTGACTCTTTCTGCATTGATTTGAAATAGTGTCCGTATTCCCTCACCCCTGCACCTGCTGTAGCTCCCACCTTCCTCGTGATTCTTTGGCCGCTGTGAGGGACCAGACTTTCCACCCTCCGGCCTTCTTGCTCATGCTGCAGCACAGCACTGCAGGGTCCTCGCCCACTCACTGAGCTTTCTTGACCTGTGTCTGTCTTCCACACTCAGCCCCAGCAGGACCAGGACATCCGTTTGCCGTGCTGTAGCTCCCAGCTTCCTCAATCCCTGTTACAGAATGGCAGCTCCACCCCATCGCCTGTCTGATCCTGGCCTGACTCTCTTGCTCTGGGAGCCCCACACCCTGTGCTACCTAGAACACTGCTCCCCGGTGCTCACCTCTTCCTTTGCGCCGCCTGCGCTCGCCGTTGCTGCCATTGCTCCCTCTGTCATCTGCTCAGACCTGGGCAAGCTGTCCTCAAAGGGGTGACGGAGGTAGGGCTCTGTGCCCCTCCTGACCTGGTTCTCAGCCTGGGTGACTTCGTGTGCACAGGGACAGGGACCGGTCCAGCCACCTCAGTCTCCATACCCTGGGCCATCACCTTGTGCCTGGCTATTTCCTAAAACCTCAAATTCTGAGCCTCTGCTTCGCTGTCTTACAGTCTTAGCCAGCCGTCAGGGTGCCTGTGACTTCACTGGGCTCTGTCTTTAATTGTCTCTCCTCCACCCCTTTCTCTCAGTGCTTGATGAGGCATTTTCCTGTGGGTTCCCTGTCTCATCGGCATGAGCAGTGGAGCCCGTGGGCGCTCGTGAGTTTCTGGCCGGTTCCTCGCATCTCCCTGACCAGCCGGAGCAGCCTCACAGCACAGCACCTCTGCCCCTGTCATGCCCAGTGGCTCTTCTCTTACCGTCCCCACAAATCACAAGACCCCTGTGCTCCCAAGGAGCCTGACTGACTCCCTCCTGGGACTAAACTTTCTTGGGTTCTGTGTGGAGTAAGGTCTTCACTAAGAGGTTGGACACTTCTGACATTTTAGAAAATTCAAATCTATTTTCTGAAAATCACTTGCTAACTGTAATCTATAATTTGACCTACTCCGGAGGCTGAGTCGGGAGGATCATGAAAAGTTTGAGGGCAGCCTGGACCACTTGGAGGGACCCTATCTCCAAAAACACCCCCAAAACCCAAAACACAAACATAAAATCCCCCAAAACAAAAACACACAAACACAAAAGTCATCTACCTTTATCTTCATTTTTATGGTGCACTATTATTTGGTCTAAAGTACAAGATCTCTCTGTTTCTGGTCTTTCTCTGTGACCCCTTAAATCCACCATGGGCTGAGAGACCCTCAAGCACACCTGCTAGAAATGTCAGTTATGCCTGATGCACGACCTGTGTCAACTTAGAATGAGGAAGAAGACGTCAATCCCTCTGAGATGCTCACCCTCAGTCACAGCGTGCCCCGGAGTTTGAATGACCGATGGATGATGAAGACCCAGTTCCCTCCTCGCGCTTCATCCTCTTCCCCCTCACCTGGGCTTCATTCTCGGCCCCTGCCTGTGACAGCAGAGCCAGGTGCAGCCTGTCAACAGGTGGGTTAAGCAGGAAACGGCTGAGGACGGGCATGAGGGACTCTGCAGGGCTGCTGTATGTGGAAAGCCTGAGCATGATCAGCCCACAGGTTCATGGCACAGTTATTTGGTGGGGCAGCAGGATTTTTTGTGGGGGGTGTACTGGGGATCGAACTCGTCCTTGTGCTTGCGAGGTGCTGGAACCACTGAGCTAAATCCCCAGCTCAGGGACAGCAGTATTTTTTAATATCCCAGTTCAGCTATATTCTTTGCAGCTTAAGCTGCAAGATAAATAAGCTTTGTATAAATAAATCTTTTTCAATTTATGCCTCTTGAATGAATGGATTTTATTTTATTTTATTTTTTATTTTTGGTACCAGGAATCAAACTCGGGATCTTGCACTTGCGAGTCAGGCGGTGGCACCACTGAGCTAAATCCCTGACCAGTTTTTTAATTTCTTGAAATTTTGTCAACCTGATTTTAGCAGTATGAATGATGCTATTTGAGTTCTTTAAGGGGAAGTCAGGACACTGAAAACACCTGTATTATTCTAGATAGAGCCTGTAATTGCATCTTTTAATGCCACAGGTACCATTCATTTTCAGGTTCGTGCTTGAGGGTGGTTGTAAAAGTGCTTTAAAAAGTTTTTAATGAATTATTGATCTCAGTACATGTATCTGCTAGATGAGAAGTTAATTGAATCCAATAAACAAGATCAAATACAGAATTCAATCAATGAAAAGCACTGTCCCCGGTGCAGGGATCATGTTGGGTGGAGCCCGTGAGACCCTGCCCCTCTGCCTGCCTGTTGGAGAGGAGGGAAGACGCCCACTGAGCTGTCCTCCCGCGGAGTGTAACTGTTCCGAGAAAGAGTCGGAGAGCCTAGGGTGTTTCCAAGAGAAGGAGAGAGAGAGGCCCGAGGCTAGTCAGAAAGACTGCGGAGGACAGAAAACTGGGAGGGCCTGGGAGGGAGGAGTAGGCCCAATATCTGAGTCGGGGAGCAACAAGGACAAAGTCCAAAGGCGGAAGACCGCGGGAGGAGCTGTGCAGGACCCGCGGGCGGCAGGGAGGTCCGGGTGGAGGGGAGGCTGGGAGTGTACCGAGGGCCTGGGTGTGTGGTAGTGGTCTTTCTTGAGTATCCAAGGCAATTCATGAGGCAGAAGGTACTTCGACTGGTTTCTATGCGGACAAGCACAGAGTGACATATTTTTAAACAGGGGGAAATGGTCATGAGAAGAACCAGTAAAATATTGGCGGACTCTGGTTCGCAGCAACTCAGTACGAATTATGTCAGTGGTTTTTCGACCAACGTGGCGATTAAAGAAAAGGCAAGCCGGAGCCTTGGAGTCAGACGTGGATTTACATCAGCTCTCCTGCTTACGTGCTGTTTTATTTTGTGTATCCTCTGGCCTTATAGTTTATTAGTAGCCCAGAGATACAGTGTGCACTTGTGGTTTTATTGTGATAATCATCGTCGAAGGCCTGGCACTCCCCCCACCACCCCCGCACTGGGTACAACGCTGGTGTTTGTGGCCATAGCTTTATCCGGAGCTCTGCATTCGACATGAGCCGGGTTCAGACTGCTTCTGTGAGGTGTCTGCAGCCTTGCAACGAATATGGAACAAGAAAGGTTTTAAACCCAAGATAGAAAAGATGTTATGAAGGTTAACCTGTAGTTTACAGAGGTGTTATCATGCCTGGTAGACAGCGCTTTCTGGTTTAAATGTGGCGGCAGCAGTCTAGAGCTAAGGCTGTCTCTGTGCCTCTGAATGTATTCATGAAATGTTCTCATTCCGACAATCTAAGGGGGACTTTTAAAGGGCTTCTCCCTCTTTTCCACCAAACAAGTTCCAGAAATCTAGAGGCAAAAGTAAATCCAGAGGCAAAATTCTTCATAGAAAAGACCCTTTCTTTGAAATGTCTTATTCATCTTAGAAATTTACATACATTTTGCATTCTGCTGTAATGCGTCTATTTTATTTAAGTGTACAACTGATGTTGAACCCTATCAAGTCAAATTGCCTCGATGGACAGAATTTGTCGCATGAACGTGAACCCTTTCTGGCACACGGCTGCCTCTCGGGGTGGTGTTGGCTTCTCAGTGGAGGCTGCACAGGCCGAGCAGCATGGGAACCCAGAACCTCACAGCAAAGTAGGAATTCTACATCCTCCACATAGACAAGCCAACAGTGCAGGCCTCCGGTGGTTAGAATTCCTGGAGGTTTGTGCATTGGTTCGACTTGCACAATCATAGTGCTGCTAATATAAACAGGCATGGCGGAATGTTTATATAAAATGTATGTGAAGCCGGGCATGGTGGCGCACGCCTATAATCCCAGCACTCGGGAGGCTGAGGCAGGAGGATCACTGTGAGTTCAAGACCAGCCTGGGCTATATAGTGAGTTCCAGGTCAGTCTCAACTACATAGACCCTGTCTCCAAAAAAAAAAAATAAAAATGCAGGTGAAATTAAGTTCCAGGGGGCATGAAATTGGGGGGTTTCCATGTCACTCCAGCTCCCAAGGTGGGGAGGGAAGAGGTTCAGGGCTTTGTGACGCCCCCTGGGCTGCTGCCTCACCCAGAGCAACCCAGCATGGTTTGTTCCTGTCCAGTGTCTCAGCTAGACTTGCAGGGAGGAGGGTGACGAGTGGACACTGTTCTGTGAATTGCAAGGAGATTTAAAATTAGGATGAATTTTTCTTGTTAGCTCTAAATTACTTTAAAATATGATTCGCCAGTGATTTAATTGCCCCAAAGATTCCTGAGTAAACTGGACAGACAAAATTCGCTTGCAGAGCTGCCGGTCAGAACAGGAACTTACTCCCCGGAGCCTGGATCCTGACCGGCTCTCAGGACCGGTTTATCCTTGCAGTTACAGTGACCGGCAAGGGCCGGCTGCAGCTCAGGGACCAGGGTTCAATCTGAACACAGGGGAGGAAGGGTGGACATCTGATCCTGCTGGTCTTGCTGATGGGGTATTTGGTTATTTACCCTGTAATGGTTCCTTATAGTTTAAGAAGAAGAAAACAAATCCCAGGAGTCAGAAGACTTTTATTTTAGATTTTGGTCACTTATTTTATTTTACTTTCCACCCCTGTATAGACTAATAGCCTCTTGGGAAGTTAACGAGGTTAAAAATTTAAAAAATGCCAAATCCTCATGTATTTGACAAATTTTCCTAGGAGTACTGTTCTCTACTTATTAATTAATATGCTATCGTTTGAATACCCCCTAATGCTAAGGAATATGCTGAGTTTCCAGAAGCCAAGTGAGGCAGACAGGGCCTGAGCCCCGGAAGTGGCAGGAAGCCCAGGCGGGCACGTGACTGAGTAACGGAAGCCGCCTGGGTAACACGGCTTGCAGCTGAGCAGGCGCAGATGCGTTTGTGAGTCGTTTTAGACTCAGGGATGGCTGCTCGGAGGAGGGGATCGTTGCTAGATCTTGAAAGATAACAGGCAGTTAGGCAGTGGGGAATGTGTGCTGGGAAGAAGAAAGAGACTGAGGGTGCCTGAGGTGTTCATGGATCCCGTGTGCTCGCTGAGCCAGCCACAGGCGGGGCTGAAGGCTGGAAAATAGATCAGAAGCACCACGCGAGCGAGCACAGTACTGTGGAGCCCTGGCCGGAAGTCCCGGCCCTCGGGGTCCACGCCTCTTGCCTGCATGGAGGAAAGGACCTAGGAGAGAGAGGGCAGGGCTGGACTTTTGGGTGGAGAAATTCTTAGATTGGTTAACTCGGTGGTTGCCTTGTAAATTGCAGGTCAGATTGGGATGAAAAGTCTAATTTAGAGTTGCTAGAGTTTTTAGGTGTGGAATATGGGATGTTGACCCCTGAAGATGTAAGTGTGGGTTTACCTACAGATAAGAGTTGAAGGGTTCCCTATAAAATGCTATATTATGGGCCGGGGATTTAGCTCTGGTTCCAGCGCCTGCCTTGCAAGTGCAAGGATCCAAGTTGATCTCCAGTACCAAAATAAAGAAACAAACAAATAAAGTGCTACACTAGGGCTAGGGATTTAGCTCAGTGGTTCTGGCACTTCCCTCACAAGCACAAGGACCGGAGTTCATTCCCCGGCACCCCCCTCCCAAACAAAAACAAAAACAAAGCAGAACAAAATGCTACACTGAAATGGAATTACATGTTCAAATATTGTATGTATAGTTCTTCCATACGATTATGTGATTCAACTCTTAAATTCTGTTTTGTTCATTTTTCATCTACAAACAGAAAATAGCTAAACCTCAAATTTATTTGAAATTATGAAGCTTTGAAAGTCATGTTTTAAATGTGATTTAATAAGAAATAGCCTTCTCTTTGAATATTTAGATGTTGTCAGATGTAGGTTCTGATGCTTTTGTTTTTCTGTCAGTTTCCCCGAGTCTCCCAGCATAGCGTTTAAGTCAAGGATCCTTTCCAGGGTGCACTTCAGGTGGGGATTAGCTCTGCTCTGATTTTTGTCGAGAGATTGGAGAGCACCGTGAGAAACGTGTGCGTGGAGTGCTTGGAGATTCTCCGTTACTGAGGGGAGCAGGAGCCTTGGCCCCCCTGAACCCGCCCTCCTGAGAGGGTGGAGCAGGGAGTGTGCTGGGAACCGCTGCTCCCACCCAGGGCTATTGCCTCACCAGTCCTGCAGCGCTGTCATAAGGGGCTGTTGCCCAGCAACCGGGGGCTTCTGGCGCATCAGCCGTGGGCGTGGGCAGAGGCGGTGGGCTGCCCCTTGGGAGAAGCAGGGCCACATGGCGGGGGGACCTGCCTCCCCCGGGAACATCAGGGCTCTTAACAGTAAGTGACTGTCCTTAGGATCAAAGGAGATAAGTGGCTTTCTGAGAACACGCACCTCATTAGGGGAATTACTGATGTAAATGGAGTTGAACGTGAACTGGAGGCCAGGCAGGTAGCGATGGCTGTTAGAGTTCTCATCTCAAACACTTTCATTCTGGCTTGTCTCTCCTCCAGGCTTAGTTTCCTGGGTCAGTAAGAAGTAATTTTTCATCGTGCTGATGGAATATTGTGACCTTCTCTACGAACATTATGTAACTAAAGCAAATATTTACATTTGAGCAAACCCAGAAAGCTAATGCTCTTCTGGTCAAGTGGGCTGGGTGATAATGTACTTGATTCAGTAGCAACTCGAGAGTTTGCCACCACCCCCGAGATACCGCCTTGGGTTTTCTTTCTATAGAGAAAGGTCAAAAAACAACAATTTGCCAGGACTTTAAAAGAGAGTTGACAAGACTTCCAGAGAAGGCGGAATTAAGCTTTTAAGATTTAAAATTTCCATGTTGAGCAATGGCTTTTCTTGAAGATCCGGACACAGATTTTAAAGGCCAAGACATAGTGCTTTCAATATCTTGGAATGACACGAGATTGGTGGTTCCTCTCTCATTTATATATATCCCCAGGGGTGGGTAATGAAGATCGAACCCAGGGCCTTTGTACTGAACTGCATCCCTAGCTGTTTAAAAAACAAATAAATTAATTGTATGCAAAAGGGCCTCACTAAGTTTCTAAGTTGCCCAGCCTGAGCTTGAACTTGTATGTGCCACCATGCCCCCTCCCTTTTTGGTAAATACTTTAAAAAATTCTCAAGACCTGCACACAGATATTTGTTTTATATCCATGCATGTGCACTGTATCTAATTAGGGCACTAAGGAGCTATATCAGTAGTAGTAGAACAAATACACCTTGTCTAGGTGCTTTATACTGTTTCCATCATATACATCATTGGCAGGTGCATTCTGCTTATCTGTCTGCCATATAAGAGTATTAAATAATGGGAAATATATTAAATAGAGTAGGTGGCAGGCATTGTTCTATGTGGCTTAAACTCAGAATGTCATTGAAATCTGCTGGCATCCCTAAGCAGTAGGCCCTGTTATTAAGGGAAGCTGGGCTGGCCTACAAAGGTGAAAATAACTCAGCCAAATGTACACAGTGCAGATTTGGAATCAGAAAGACTATTTTTAGAATCTGTGCTTTTAATCATTATAATTTAAGGTAAGTACCACATTATTGAAGGGCCATTCAGTCTGGATTCACAGCAGACTTGTTTTAAATGAAAATGATACTCTGACAAGTTTTGAGTAAAAGTTAGGGTTTGTTGAGAGCTGATTTTCTTGGCTGACTGCACCTAGGCCACACAAGGAAAACAGCATTTTCTGAACTCTGATGATAATACTCATCTCACCGAGTATAAGCACCTTGTGCACTTTCTTCCTCGCACCGAGCTTTTCCTGTACTTAACTTCTGCACTTCTGTGAGCTTCCTTAGATACCTGACTTCAGAAATTCCCTTTAGAACTTCTCCTCCCTGCCTCCCCATGCTTGGATGGTCAGTGATGCTTCTGCCTGCCTCTTGGAAAAAAGCTCTTTTGGATGAGCCAGGCACCCTGATACCTGGGTGTTTTCATTCGAACTCAGCCCCCCCCAGCTGTCCTCGCCAGCTAGGCCTGCTGGACGCCGTGTTTCTTTCAGATACTCCCCTGACTTGTGCGTGACTTCTTCCTCTTACCCAAGCCAACAGTCAGGCGTGGTGCCTTCTCACTGTGATCATTAACTGTTGTGATTACCACAGTGAGCCTCTACTCATCTCCCTGCCGTGCAGAGCTGCTGAAAATCCCAACTCTACCGGGCCGGATGATAGCACTCACTGACCATGAAACCAGAGCTCGTTTTATAAAATACCATCAATGCTTTTCTGATGAGAAGAGAACATGATTTAATTTACAAAACAGAAAATAATTAAAATCTTATATAACCTTCTTTAGAAATAACGTATTAACATTTTGTTATGTACAGGATTAACTGATACTTCCTTAAAAATGAAACTGTGGTCGAGCTGTCTATGCTGTGTTGAGCTTGTTCATGTAACATTTTACCAAAAACTTCCCATGGCCCACATTATACGTTCCTCAAGATTTCTTGGTGAATTGAATAACATTAAATTGCAGAGAAATTAGAGCAAAGCTTGAATTTTTCCAATGAGCTTTGTAGGGCTGGGAGCTGGGAAATTATTTCTGAGTTCTATTTTGTTATTAAAAGTGACTCCAAGGGGGTGGAAAATACTTCTCTTTGTAACCATGGGCTTCAGCAGTGACTTCTTTCCAGAAAGTGTAGTGGAGAGCGGGGTTGCGTAGGGCAGAGTACCCGGGCAGCAGAGGGACCTGGTAAGCCCTGTCTCGGCAAGGCCAGCCTCAACGGTGGTCCCGCACTGATCTCACAGAGCCTGCATGGATAAGTGCACAGCTCTGCCTCTGTGTTAACCCTCCCCAAGGCCCACAGCCCCAGTCTGACCAAAAGGAAATCATGACACAGATCCCAGGGCTGCTCAAAACCCTCTAGGTCACTAGAAAACAAGGAAAGTCTAAGAAACTCGCAGAAAAGAGGAGACGTGATGGTTAAATATAATATATCCCAGGTGATATTCTGCATCACCAGAAAAGAGATTAGAGAAAAACTAAGGAAATAAAAAGTAGAGTTTAGTGGACGATAATGTGTCAATATCGGTTCATTAACTGTGGCAAATGTACCGTGAGGCATTAATAATAGGGGGAAGTGGGTGCGAATTAATAGAAACTTTCTGTATTAGCTGCAGATTTGTAAAAATTCTAAAGCTCTTCTAAAATAAGCTGGTCTTTTGAAGGAAGCACTGTTCCGCTTCCGGATATAGATCCAAAAGATTGGAAAGCAGGGTTTGGAAGAGGTAGTTTTGCTCTCCTGTTAAGGGTAGCATTATTCACAGGAGCTAGAGAGTGGAAGCCACTCAGTGCCCATTGGAGGACGAGGGGAGACACAGAAGGAGATTCTGACACAGGCCAAAGGGGTTAACTTTGAGATCAGTACGCTCAGTGAAGCCAGCAAGTGACAGGCAAAGTCTGTGTGACTCCACTCGTGGGAAATGTCTCGAGTAACAGGATTCATAAAAACAGAAACCGAATGGTGAGCCCAGAAGATGCTGGGCGGAAGAAATGGAGATCGATGCTGAATGGTCTGCAAGATTAGAAAGTTTTGGAGACCCATTGCACAGCACTGAGAATGTGCTTACTGCTGAACCGTGTCCTTGGAATGGTCGAGATGATAAATTTTGCCTTAAGTGTATTTTTCTGCAGTTCAAAGAAGCCTCACCAGGAAAGTAACTCTTTTACTCTGGGCGGTGTCTTTTCCTTTTCAGCTCATGATCCTTGGGAGCCCAGTTAGAGGTTAATTATCTGCTGATGGAAGCAGCAGAGATGTTACAAGAGCAGGGCAATTAGCACAGTGCGTTTCAACCCGTGGTCATCCCAAAGCCCACGCAAAAGTCGCCTCAGAACTAGCAGGATAGACGGCTCCTGCGTGGTTAGGGACTGGAGGGCAGAGCTGCTCGGACTGGCACATTTTGAGGGCGCTGTAGTCTGCACCAAAGATTTCTAGGAGCAGAGGCCGCAGCATTAACTACATGTGAAGTGATACTGGAGTCAGTAGTTTTAAATTTCTTCCTTGGAAGCAAAACAAGCATCCTATTATGCACACTGTGCATGTCTTCCATTAAGATCATGTGATGCAATGGCCAGGAGTCGGTATATATGTTTTTGGAAGTACCAGTGATGTCTGGAGTTTGAAGTTTTGAAAAGATGGTGTTAATATTTGTGCTACAAATGATGGCTGGGTTATTTTAAAGGGCAAGTTGAGTAAAATGATAGTTGTCAATATTTTTAACTCCCTTTCCTTTTCTGAGAAGGATGAAAAATTAAATATATGCATAATTGTTAATTATAGCTACCTGTGCACATTAGTAGAGTACAGTGTGTTTTCATATATACGTTGTGTGATCATAAAAATAGTAATGGGCATAGCAATCACTCAAACACTTATCGTTTCTTTGTGGTGAGCGTGTGCAGAATCCACTTTTCTAGCTTTTGAAAAAACACCACAGAAGAGGCTATCCTTAGCTGTGGCGCAGGAGAACACCAGGTTTATTCCTCCTCTTAGCTGTAACTTTGTATCCCTTATCCAGGGTCTGCCCTTCCTCCCTTCCCATCACTAACCACCATTGTATTCAGTTTCTGTGAGATCAGCTTTTTAGATTACACCTATGTGTGAGATCATGTAGTATTTGGGGGCAGCTTTGGACCCAAATACATCAGCGTGTCATTTCTTTGCTGGTCTTTGTCTTTGGAAGCCAGAACAAACTTTAGAGCATATGACATTGCTCAGAGGAAGCCCTGAGCCCGAGCGTGTGGTCAAGGAAACCCTCTGGAGGTCGTCTAGCGGTGATGGGAGAAAGCAGGGGTTTATCTTTGTTGTGACTCCGTGTTCTCTTCCTTACTGCACGCACTCTTGCTTGAACGCCAGCAGAGCAACCCGGAGAGGCACAACTGCGCCACTCTTTTCAGGGACTCAGTCCCTCAGGCGATGACGCGCCCAGAGCCACGCTCGATGAATGGCTGCTTTGGAGCCAGAGCTTGGCTGGGGCTGGGCCCCTAACACCCTGCGGCCCTGCGGCCTTTTCTTACTGCGAACTGTGAACTAGGAACGTGAGAAGTGAGAGCAATGGAGAGTAATCGAGTTATTTGAAAACTAACAAAAAATAACTGTTAATACTGTTGACATTTTGGGAAAAAAAGCTACTTTGAGAATCACAGTGAGATAACACCATGTGTAACTCTCGGGGTATACACAGATTACAAGTTGTATTGCACCAGTGTGAAGGGTCTGGGGCGGGTGCTCTGTCTTGGGATGGGTGTTAGCATCTGGGGAAGGGCGGGTGCGGAGGGCCCAGCCAGGTGGGGCTGCACCCGTGGTGTTGGCAGAGTGGACTGTGGAGCATTTTGAGCCCCGAGCTCGAGGAGATGGAATTTGACGGTTTATTAAGAAGAAAGCAGAGAGAGAGGGTAGCAGACAGCACTAATCCTTAAATGCACAGCACGGACACAGACCCCCATGCTCTGAATAATCCTGGCTAAGAGCCAGCACGTCTGAGCAGGAAAGAGCAGCATGGCGAGGCCTAGCTGCAGGAGAAACAGGAGCAGATACCCCTGTAAAATGGGAAAAACGTGGCCTTGTGTCTTGCCACGGGAGTGCTCACGTGTGTACACTGCCTTTCCGCCTCTATTGGAAGTGAAAACAGCGGGGTTGGTTTCTGTAGTGTCGGCTTTGAGATGGGGCACTTTAACCTAGAAGTGTCTAACAGGACTCAGCAGAAAAGAACTCACAGTCCGGTGGACTGCATGATCCCAGCCCAATCCGCAATCTCTGAGTATCCGAGAAACCCGGGCTGTGAGGACTGCAACGTGTATTTTCTCCCCGAGAATTCCAGTCGCCACCTCATCCGTGATCCCAGCCCAATCCGCAATCTCTGAGTATCCGAGAAACCCGGGCTGTGAGGACTGCAACGTGAAGGATTCATTTTCTCCCCGAGAATTCCAGTCGCCACCTCATCCATCCGCCTTGGAACTCCAAGGGGAGCTGCTGCGGGAACAATGCCAGGTAAGGCCCGCGTTTGAGCGAGGTCACTCCCCTAGGGAATCTATCTGAAATCCGAAGAAAAATCCGCATCCTGCTGTATGTACTCTTGATTTCACTATTAAGAATGTCTGTGTTCACGTTGCAGTTTGAGGGAATGCTAGGAAGGCTGTTCAGGATATGATGCATAGGTTTGAAAAGAAGCGCTTTCCTCATATATAAGGAAGCAAGGAGCTGCTCACTCACGAAAATTTGTTGCTCTGTTCTCAAAGAAGAAAAACTGGAAAGAGGAGTGAAAAAACATCAATGAATACTGTCTTAAAATCACCTGGCACTTGATTAGAACCATCAGGGTAAAAGGGTTTCCTTAGCAGGCATACAAAAGACGAGTGTCTCTAAGTGGGCTGAGTTTTTTCTATTATGATGGAAACTCCTGATTATAATAGCAATGAAATATCTATGAACACAACGTATCTGAAATATGTAGAATATAAGTAAAGGTAATAATATATTGAGAAACACAAAATAACACCGGCAGTAATGAAGGTTTATATGGTACTTCTGGTCCAATATAAAGTGAAGTCTGTTGTACAGATGCTAGCTATTCCAAATTAATTATAAAGTTAAAGAATCCCATTTAAAAACTCCGATTGTTTAGGGAGATTTTTAGCACCATGGTAAATACACAGCTGAAGAGAAGCACATTTTTGAAAAAATTAAAAAAGACCCATGAGAGAAGCTACAAAGTATAAAACTATATTACAAAGTTATCGTTAAGACAGTGAGGTACTTAAAGAAAAAACAAAACTAAAACAGAAAGAGAAGCTCAAGGAGTTTGGGGATTAATTGCAGCCCAGGCACGCATGCGACTGTAACGTGTTGCAAAGATGCTGTTTCCGTGCATGGAGAAAGCACTGGCTGCCCAGGGAACTCAGCCAGAATGACTGGTGCATGTTAGGGTGAAAGGTAAATTCTAAAAGTTTTACTTATGTAGAACATCGCAGTTTTACCTGCCTGTACTATTAGAGTCAGTGCACACGATGGCTAGCTAACGAAATAGCCCTTTCCTGTTGGGGGAGCTGTGAGCCTCATCAGGGAACCTGGGGCCCCACATTTCTCATGGGAAGAGACGCCAGTGGCCCAGGACCTCCCTGCTCCCTGTCACGTCCAGGTCCTGACCCGGCTCTGCCTCTCCTGGCCTCTCCGTCTCCCTCACACAGATAGAGGTGTGCCTCGGCTGCCCTTTCCCACTCTCCCAGGGGTCATCACCCCTAGATCAGGAGTCCGGCCTCATGGTCCATCAGCCCGAAGAGGTTCTTCTCGCTGATGCCACCCCAGCACGCGGTTCCCAGGCAGGTGTCCGGCATTGGCCCTGGTTTGGCCAACAGCACATGGAGTGCGGTTTCCACACAGGCTTCTGTGTGCTCGTCAAGTTCTGCTCCTCAGAGACAAGCCTGGAAGCATCAGAATCACAAAGAAACAATGCAGGGCTGGCTTGAGCTCATGGCAGAGCACCAGCCCAGCACGCACAAGGCCCTAGGTTCAACTGCAGGACCATAATACACACAGATACATAAACAGCCTCTAACACGACCGCCCTGCTAACAGTATAAAAGTGGCATCAACTGTAGAAATGTTCTTCTTCTGGTGGGCAATAAAAGAAAGACAGAGTCGTAGCCAGTTTGTTTTTAAAAAGACTAGCAAAATCAAACCAGCACAGTCTTAAAGATGGAGTGAAGGAAGTGAATCCTGAAGCCACACTGTCCCTTTTTGAGGACTGTCAAAAAAAAACCCCAAAACAAAAACAAAAACAGTGAGTTGGAAGCAGTTAATTCTGGTGCAGTAAATGGAGAACAAAATAAGACAGACAGAATGTCCCATAAGCAGAAGAGCAGTGCAGGCGTCTTGTAAAGGAAGGCGCGGAGAGTTTAGACAAAAAATGAAGGGGTCCCTAATAGTTTAGTACAAATTCCTAGCCATTAAAGCAATTGTCCTTCAGTGTTAACAGTGCACAGAGCACATTTTCTCTCCTCCTCTTAGGAAGCACTCAGGCAGACACCTGCCCCGCCTGCCCCTCCTGCCCCATGGCTGGTGTGTTTTGGGCACTGGTGACACGGACCAGAGAACCGTGCCCCTTCTCAGAGTCTGTGCGTCATCCTCAGAGGAAGCTGAGCCAGAGACGAAATGGCAGTGAGGACACCAGTGGTCAGCTGTCCCTGTGCGGATGTCACGGGGTGGTGTGGTAACATCAGGTGACGTGAAGATCAGTGTGTGGAAAGGAGCACTGTTGTGTGTGATTGAGAAGACAAAACTGGACTGAAGGGTGGACTCAAAGGAAGAAACAGTTTTGCTTAATTAGCCAAGGTTTTCCTGAAATGATAACGAGCTGGCTCTGGCTACTGGCCTGATTGGAGGAGCAAACTGAGTATCACGAGGGATTAATGGAGAGGATGGAAGGGACCGGGAGGGGAGGGTGAATAATGAACTCACATCCAACAGGAATGCTCTAGGGTCTGTTCTTGAAGTCGATATGGGAAAGAGCTCCTCTGAAGACCATGCAAGGACGAGCGACAAGGCTTCCGAGTTGAACACAGTAGCTTCATTCCTTACCTCTTAGACCTTAGCTAAATCTCCTGTCTCTGAGTGCTAGTTCCTACCTCAAAGGAAGATGCATAGAAATAGTATGCATCTCACAAGTCTATGATAAAGTTGAGAAAATAACAAGCACAAATGGACCCATCAAAATATAAGTATAATGTACTGTCAAGTGGAAGGCAGAATGTAATGTCAAGTGCAGTGGGACCCTGGAAAGTGGCACCATCACAGGGAGGGACTAGAGTCTCACTTGGAGGAGACACGCAGACTGCTTTAAACAATCCAGAATATGAAAATGCTAACTATTGACGTAGACGACTCTTCTCCCCTTGTGTGGAATAAAAAACCTTCTAGAGCATGAGAAACAGTAAATATATACAACATTAAGAAATGTACCCCACCAAAAAAAGAAATGCAACAGGCCAGTTGTTCCATGTTGTGCTCGTTGACTTGCTATTTGGCCCTTCTTAGCTCAGCCTCTAGCTCTTTGTATTATGTTAAAAGGAAGCTGTTTTATGAGCCCCAGTCCCTGTGTTAGGGCCTGCTGAGGGGAGCACGTGCATGCATGCTGGATGACTGGAAGGTGCTAGGGTTTGAGGAATGCAGTATCTGGGTCACAGCCAGTTCCTCTTTTGCAGCCACCTTATTGGTGGGCCTCATTGAATAATTTGTGTTAGCTGTGAAGAAGACAAAAGTCCTTGAGGGGCTGAGCTACAGCAGATGGTGCTAACACTATCAAGTGCTTCCCGAACGTCCATGGTCACCCACGCGCCCTGCTCCCTTCCCCAGGCCCAGCTCTGAGTCGCCCCACCTTGTTTTGGTTTCTGATATGCAGTCTGTGTTCAGTTTCTTACTGGATCCAGGGAGTCCCTGCTGTAAGATGGCTTGACCTTACAAGGTTGTGCATGTGATGCTTGCTCGGTAACACCTGCTCTTTGGATTTTGACTGTTGAACTTTTTCCACTCTAGAAATATACTCTGATGATGTGGGAAGTAGCAGGAAACCACAGCGCCCAGTCAGCCAGGCAGTCACAAGGGGGCAACATCCCTGGCCCCACAGGGAGCTGTGTTGCTAATGATGTTCGGTAGGTTAGGTGTGTTCCGTGAATTTCAGCCTATAATGATAATTCATAAATTCATCTGGGATGAATTTATCACAGCATACCCCACTGCAAGTCAAGGAGCATGTATAATTTATGCGTTGAAACATTTAAACAGTAATGCAGAGGAGAGCAAAGACTAAAATCAACTCTACTTGCCAGATGGACTCATGTCATTTTGTAATATTTACTTAAACTCTTCCTTTTTAAATAAAGTGCTCAGTTAGTGAGTTGGAAGTGTGTATAATTAGTGCATGTTGTCCTAGCCCATTTTTCATTTTCACTGCTGTATTTACAGAGCCCTTCCACTGCTGAGTGCTGGGGGTCTGTGAAGGTTGGTTCTAGCTCTGTCTTTTTGTGCAGTTTGTGTTTCCCTTGGTGAATGAAGCCCTGCATTTGCTCTTCACGTCTCGCCTTTTCTTAAACTGGGCCCAAGGATGACAAAATGCTACTGCCGGAAAAGTTGGACGAAAACATTATTCCAGATTTATGTCTTTACAAATTGTCAGAACTAGAACCTTTTGAAAATATCTTCAAAGTGACAAAAGCTAAACTCGATAGGAAGTCAGGAAAACGTGAATAAATGAAGCCTTTTCCAGGCAAACAACAGCGAGGATCAGACTTCCTATAAAGAAAACAAGGCTACTTCTGGTGTTAAAGCACCATAAGCAGGAGGCCATTTGCGTGGGGATATTTCTGTGCCTGCAGCTCTCATGCAAGCAAAGTTAATTGAGAGACAAGGCTTGTGACCAATTACTCTTGAATTGAGCTCAGCCAGTCACAGGTGGCTAAGTAGCTGATTGGTTAGATGATTAGGGAGCCCCTCCCTCCCATTGAACCATACCCAAATAAGGCTAAGACTAGCCATGGCCAATCAAGTCATTTCTCCGCTTTGCTTCATGGTTCAGCTACAAACGTCTGCTACTCAGGCTCCCAGGGCAGAATCTCTGAACCTCTCCCAGCTTTGAATGCTACCTAATTCATCAATCATTCTTTGTCCCCCCAAACCCCTCTTACCTTTATTAAAGGTTTTCTTTCACACTAGGTCACATGGCTGGTCAGTGGCAGTCTTTGAACTACATGGCCCAAATCTCAAAACAGAGCAATTGCACAGAATAAAATATGAGTGCTTTCTAGTCCATTTTTTTTCAGTTTATTGTGCTACTTCTTATGTTTTAAAAGAGTGGAGAGAAGTCAAATTATGAATTCTTTGAGCCCCTCATCAGAAGCAATGAAAATGCCTGGCGAACTGACTTCAGAGCGGCTTTCAGCCCTCTTGAGACTTGTGGCCTCTCCTCTGCCCGCGTGTTCTCATCACAGCCGCGTCCCTGGCGGAGAACTCTATCTCATTTGTTCCAGTCGGCAGGGCAGTGTGGCCCGCAAGTAAGGTGTTGATCCAGGGTCATCCTGCCTTTGGTACCGGGGAACTCCGGACCTTGCACTTGCGAGGCAGGCAGCGGAACCACTGAGCTAAATCCCCCGCCCTAGGGTCACCTTCTTTTAAGGTTATCGGTCACCTTAGTTTTGCCCCGCAGTTGTCTGGTTTCTGTCTAGTTACTGACTGACATGTCTGTCTCCTCGAGGTTTGGGTGTGCAAAGTTAACCTGGAGACAGAGAACTGACTCATTCATTAAACCACAGCCCGAAAACCAAGAGGTTGCAGTTCCCTTAACTGTCTGTGGACCAAAGCCAGACTCAGGGTTCCTCACAGCGAGGCAGCATTGCTGTTGATTGTCACACTGCCTGGTATTAGGACAAAAATGTTTTCTTTTATATTTTGAAATTAGTAAAATTCTTAAAATTAAAAAGCTTGCAAATAGTTTTTAAATTTTATTTCAAGTTTGTTTTTGTGCTAGGTATGGTGGTTGAGGCAGAGGCAGGAGGATCACAGATTTGAGCCCTGTTTTATAGATTAGATGCATAATATTTATACATAAAATAACTAAAATCAGTACTTTTGACTACCTGCAGGAAATAAAACTTTACTGCTGCTGAAGCACTCTACATAAGTTAAATGATATGTGAAAAGTAAAGCTCTATCAAGTGTTAAGTATCAGGTTTTACTCAATTATGTTCATAATAAAATTATGATAATTTGTATTCTTTACAAATATGTCTAGGCCATAGTCCTAATTTACATATGTTGGAAGACATCATATTTTGACTAACAATGCCAGCTCATTAGGCTACCTTTTAAATAGCACAGAAATCATAGGGAATTTAGCTCAGCTCAGTGGTGCCACTTCCTGCCTCAAGAGCACAAGGACTTGAGTTTGATCCCCGATACCAAAAAGAAAGAAAGAAATTGTGATGGTGGTCATCAAAATGCCCACTGGTAGGGAATGTAGATGTGTGTTTACTTTAAACACAACCTTAAAAGGCAGTAACTCCCGGAGGGTGAAATCACTGTCCAGAGTTGCACACGAGCTGATTATTACTTGTCTCAGAGGACTCATCTTCTAGGAATACCTGAGCTGCTTGTGTTATTAGTGTTTCCAGGGTCCAGCAGTTCTGTGTGTGTGTGTGTGTGTGTCTGCAGAAGTGTGGGTAAAGGGCTGTTCTCTCAAAGCCCAGGACAAATTACAGATTCGTGAAAGACCTCCTTTGGTTAAATTTTGCCAGTGACCGTACTTGCCTTGTCCTGAGGTCATCCAAAGTGACCCCCTTCACTGAAAATTCTGCTGAATTATAATCTAATGTGGATTCTGTCTTTAGCACTGAAATGCACATCGGAGCTTCGCACATCCCACGACACAATTTCGACAGCGAATTGTGTTTCTCTTGCTACTTTGCCTGTGGTGATGATTCTGGCACCTGCCGCAGGGGATTTCACAGCTTTTGACACCAGGTGAACAGCTGAGCGGCACAGAAGAGCCTGACAGCTGGAAGTCAGTTCTCCTTCCGCGCTGCTGTGCCGCCGTGTGGCTCCTCAGAAGTCACGTCCAGGACAGCACAGCACAGGGACGGACCGACCCGTGTGCCACAGTTCAGGCAAAGTACTTAACCTTCTGTCTCAGTGGCTTTATCTGAAAACTGGAACCAATAATAGGGATTTTAGGAAGATAAATTCACTGCTCTCTGTGCAGTATTTAGAGCACAGCCTTCACGGCTTTGTTTGATAAACTTGTGAAGGGATTTCATCAGATTTGACATTTACAGAGTTTTTCTCATTTGAAGACTGTATGCTGTTAAGGCTGTTTCTTGCCTTTGTTTCCAGTGCAGCTTTAACTTATTAAACATACACTTATGAGAACTTTTTTCTGTGCAGTGTTAATGGTGATACAGTCTGACAGTGATGATTACTTTTTTGTCATTTGTTTTAAATCAAGGAATATTTGTAGAACTAAAGAACTGCTATTGAAGCCAGGTGGAATATTTACACATCTCATGTTTTTATGGATGGTGACAACTCCTATGACTGGGCTGGAACTTGTTTCTGAATTGTGTACACATTTCATATACTTCCTAAAAGGTTAATGTCATTTCTAATTTGCTTTGAAACTTCTGTCTTTATAAATGTGCGGTTAGCTGACAGCTTGCTGGGAAACTGAACTTGATGATTCCTTTTTTGCCTCTGTGTTGTACCCGATTTCTCACACACTTATGAGTCTGTTAAACGGGTCTACAGCCTGTTTTAGTTATGCTAGAAACCTGTGAAAGTGGGATCTGTTTTCATTTCAAAGCAGAGCAAGTGGCAGGGTGCCCCTGTCAGAAGAAGCAGATAGAGCGTGTGCTCAGGGTCCAGGAAGCCCCTGGAAATGAGATGCTTCGACTGGTGCTCAAAGCCCAGCCAGGCAGCCTGCAGCCCTGAGGACCAGCAGGGTGTAGCTGACGGTGGTGCGCAGGCAGCTGGCTGTGAGGACAGAGTCTGGGAGTAGGTGCTGCGCAGACAGCAGGACAGAGGTCTTTTCACAGAGAGCGGGACCCTGGCTTGAAACTGAGCCCCTGGGACCTTGAGAAGAGCAGCTGAGAGGCGAGCTTCAGAGGGGAGGAGTCCTGTGGGGCCTTGGAGCAGAGGCGTGGCTCTGTGTGCTGCTGGCTGGAGGAAACTGTTGACAGCCTCAGGTCCAGGGTTGTAAGGGATGGAAGGGTGCTGTGCAGCCGGAAGCGGTTCTTCAGAGATTCTGACTTTGATGTTCTGTGGTGCAGATACACATGGCGTCATGCAAGCGTGGAAAACCACAAGTGTGTCCTTCGCAGATGTGACGTAAGAGACGAGAAAGCCACTGGGCTGCATCAGCCTTGCCATCTTTTCCCCTTTCTCTTGCTCTCTCTCCTTCCCTCCTTCTGTCCCTCCCTCTCTTCCTTCTTTTGCTGTAGAGCTTGTGGTAACATTCAGATCAGACGTGACTCTGTACATTTGAAACAGCTCACATGGAGCCCAGCATAAAATATGGATGTTTTATTCCTATTCTCCTTGGATTTATCCTTAGACAGAGGTTATCTATCAGATAAAAGAATGTAACATGAGAGGATTAGGGAGCAGGGGTGTTTTCTGCCTAAATGTGCTTGCAGTGGTATTCCCCATGTTGGCTCAGTTTCCACCTTCTCCGTAGAAACACTGCATTTACAGTCCACCATTAGGAGTCACGGCGAGTGGCAGAGCTTTCCTTATTTAACTAAAATTTTTATTGAAAACCATTTTCACATATTCTACCTTTAGTTGCCCTCACAATCTGAACAGAGCTGAATCGGTTGGGTTTCACAGGAGAAACAGAACCAAGAGATGATACAGATTGAAAAACTTACTGCCTGCCAGGATCAGCAAGGCTTTTAACTAATAATCAGTACCTGTGCTGACCCGTTTTGTGCATATGACCTCTTTCCCCAATCAGTCCTACCTTTGCCCAGTGAACTTGTAGATAGCGGCCTGGGGACAAGGAGGAAGGCTATCCATGGGCTCACCAACATGAACTCTCCCTCCCCAAGACCGATCTGGCCACAGTCACTGCTCAGTTGCCAACGGGAGGTGCCCACATGGAGCTCCGTGTGGCACCATCCTTAGGCGGTCAGCCACGCTGCTCGGTGGGATTATATTGGCTGCAACTGGTGACACCTTGTAATTACGGGACAAGACACCTCCCCTGGAAATGCATGTGCTCTCCCGGCGGGCATGTTTCTGCCAGCACTACCCAGCATGAAGTGACAGCGTTCTCTCATCCACTGCCACTGCTTCTGATCACGGCAGCTGCTCCATGGCGAGTGAAGTACAGAGTCTCATTAATTGTGCCTACAGTTCTCCTTTCCCGAAGCACACCACTGACAGAGCGGCGGGACACCTTCTGATGACACAGTTCCTGTGTTACTGAAGTGGCAGTATCTTACTGGGCCCTGGAAATATTCTCCAGGAGGCTGTATTTTCTCTAAATGCATACCTGCACATTCCCTGAGTGAAGTGCTCTGTCTCCCATAGCCAAAATTCAAAGGAGCAGCAATCAAGGGGTAGAAACAGGATAGACACTACCATTACCCTTAGCAACCCACTAGAGAAATTTCACTTCTTGTTACTTCAGAGCTGTGTTTTCATGGCCAAGAGGTCTTAGCTTCAAAAGCAGTGCTTCCCCTAGGAGACGCAACACCCTATCCTAAATGCAAAGAGGCCCACCAAGCATTGTCTTTTCTGGTTGTAGGTAGAGCAGAATGCAACAACAAACATCCCTTATTTTGGAAGGCACGTGTTAAAACACTCTGCACTACCAAACCCCTAGGAATTTAACCGAGGTGGAAGGTCGTACAAAGGCCCCAGAGGTGAATTACACGGGGAAACTGGAATTCATCACTGCTGAACCTTTGATGGTGGCCTCTGCAGTCCCTCTCAGAGTATGATTTCTCTTTTTATTATTTGCACAAGTAGAGATACGTTCTGTTGGTTTCCACTTGGCCACTCCTACCCTAATCTCATTAGTAGCTCAAGGGGAACCACTGTGGGATTTTGCCAGTCGCTGAACATTTCTGTTTCAGTCATGTGGTTTGGAACTGGAGCAATCACCACTGGCCCACTTTGAGACCAACCTGAGCTAAATAAAACTCCACCAAATCACCTGACTTCCACAAGCTCCTGCTGTGATTGGAAGATAAAGTGACATTTCAGGTCTCTTGAAGCAGAGGACGCAGAAAGGGATAGGAAAGTCAGAATCCCTGGGAGTGGAATAGAAGATAAATTCTTGATGTGGCACTGACAGCATGAAAACAGACGTAGAAAACAGATAAGAGGAAGTCGTTCTGTTGAAAGCCAGGCTGCCTGTGACTGTATCAGTTTCTTACACATTTGCATCGCCTTTGCCTCCTCAGAGGGCTATCCTTGATTTCCTATCCACAGCTTTCTGGAATTTTCATGATGCTGTTTCAACCTACTTTTCTTCATATCCCTTATCAAAATAATGTATCACCCATTTGATTTCATTTGTACAGCCTGTGTTCCTCCAGTTACCTTCCAGGTCAGTAGATATTTGTTCAATGAATGACCGAAGACCCGAGCTTTCGACTGGCTGCTCTTGGCGTTCTCCTTTATCCAACAGGACACTCTCAGGAGTACCCCCAACATGCTGGGAAGTGTGCTTTGGGGATTTTTCCTTTTGTTGTTGTTTTCTCCCCAGAATGGCTGTTCAGTCGGTTGCAGTAGATGTCTGTGAGCGTCTACCCCCGCGATGCACTAGTCAGCCCGACCCGGTGTCATGCTTCACGTTGGCGTCATTGTTGCTTTGCTGATAGCAAATACTGATGTTGAGATGATGTTTTGGAACTGATTCGGCTTTAGCTTCTACTGTTAACACACGGACTGTGATAGTAAGGGGTTCTTGGAGCCAGGGATCACAGATGTGTTGGGCCTATCTCTGACTTGGGGGATCCCTGCAGAACCGCACCCTTCTCCACGCAGATTCCTCGGAGTTGCTTGGAATCTTCCTTATATCGATCTCCCCTCAGCAAACTCTAGTTGTATTTATCGAGCTCCTCTGTCAGCTGCATGTTTCTAATCTTTGAAAAATTCTGGAGTGATTAAGCTTCAACACTGGCTTTCCGCCACATCTGAGTCCTCATAAAACCAGTAACAGTTCTCTCAGCCCCGCTTCACAGATTTAGGAATCAAGAGGATGTCGCTGGAGATCAGGGCTGTGCCACACAGGCTGTGCCCTCGATGTAACCTCCAACAACAGTGACATTCTGCTCACTGCTGTTGCCCTAGGCGATGAGGTGAAGCCCTTTGCATCGCCCTGATGAAGAGGTGCAGGGTCTCCTCTTGTTGTGGGCAGAGGCTCCAGGGCCGCTGTGTGCCTGAAAGCAGAGGCCGCTGAATGGATCCCCTGGACACTATGTTTTTTTCCGAAGCAGTCAGGACAGGCAGCACTTGGTTGGTGTGACTGGATTGGACTCAAGATTAGAGTCTGGGGCCGGGAATTTAGCTTAGTGGTTCTGCCACCTGCTTTGCAAGGGCAAGGACCCGAGTTCAATCCTCAGTACTGGAAAAAAAAAAAAAAAAGATTAGAGTCTGAATCCTGTTCTTGTGGCATAGGCCACCTCCGCCAGGACGTCTTCTCATCCATGAAATGAGAATGGCTGCATCTCTCTTGAGGAGGTTAGGAGTCTGTGATAATACTGTACACTCATTGCCCGGTATGTTTTGCTGTTGAGTAGAAATTGTTTTCACTTCTTTATGCCTTAGCCAGGATCCCATTAAAAGAGCACTTGAGCAGTTTTTCTTTTGAGAAGTTCATAAGGCTTATATTTCTTCTTGGCTTATTGTTCAAGGACGGCAATAATGAAAACTAACCTGAAATTTGGGAAACACTAAGGAGGGAAACAAGAATAGCATACTTTATGTGTTTATCTGTAAACTGTGGATAATAAAATCTTTTTCATAAGTTTGTCGGAAAGATTAGATGAATTAACATGTAAAGATTTAAAAGCATGTGTCATGTTCCACATTTTAATCGGCAGCATTGACGACGTCTCATACTGTTGTTATGGCTGCAGCCTGGGGAGTGAGCCAAGCTCTAATAGGGATGGAGTCCCTGTAGTTTCTAGTGGGGCAGTCTTGGGTGTGTTACTTACTCTGCTGAGCTTGGTCCTCATGAGCCAAATGGAAAGGACAGCGGTGGCTGCCCAGTGGGGCTGTCCTGGGATGAAAAGCAACAGAGCACATGCAGATTTTAGCACAGTTCCCGGCGCAGTCAAAGAACTTGGCAATTTTAGGTATTTATATTAACATATATTAATATATTCATGTATTCGCATATATTAATGCATACCTATTTATTAAGCATTGATTTCACTAATTTATAGGAATACCTAATTACCATCTACCAGGCACTCTTTTGGATATTGGGGACACAGTGTTGAACAAAACACAATTGTGATCTAATAAAGCTACCATTGAATGGTAGCCTTGAATTTTTTTTTTTTTTTTGTACCAGGGATTGAACTCGGGTCCTTGCACTTGCAAGGCAGGCCACCAAACTGCTGAGCTAAATCCCCAGCCCCAAGTAGCCTTGAATTTTTAACATTTTAATTAAAATATTTTTTCCATGAGAAGGGAAAACTAGACTTTGCCCGAAAGAAGCCATATGGGCTTTCTGGATGAATAAAGATGTCTTATTTTAATGATATTTACATGGAAATAGATGTTTCTAAACAGTGTAAAATAATTTATTTTTGACAAACCTTGAAGATCTCTATCTCTCAGGAGCATTTTATTTGCTCTATTAATTAACTTAGCAGAAACAATAAAGCTTTATACCCACGTAAAATACACTTGAATGTATTTTTTAATTCCTCGATATAGTTAGTGTGTCCTGGCCAATATTCTCTGAAAGAATATTTGGTGTTTACTGTGCTGACTGTTTCAGTGGTGATTTAAGGCTTGTGCTTTTTAAGGACTTGGTAAATGGTCAATATACCGATAAATCAAAGTAAGTGTGAAATCATTCTGTAATTCCATTTGGCTCTTCCTGTATGATTTGTCTACAATTCTTTTCTCTCCACACAAGTGGGTTTAATTAAGTTGAGAGAACTGGAACTGTTCTTGAAGCTTGTGCTAAGTCTCAGTGGCTGAAAGGCCCACAGTCCTAACGCATCGTAATTCTGGTTTAGTAAACATTCAGTCTCAAACTTCTGGGGCAAAGTTTTGTGTGTGTGTGTGTGTGTGTGTGGCCTGCGTTAAAGTGAGGAAGCAGTAAGAGGGGACTATGTAAATAATTGCAGAAGTGAGTTACTCTCATACTGTTTTCAGAGGACACAAAGAAAAAAGTGAAAAACAAGAACCATTTGTCTGAAAAGACACAGAAAATAGCAATCAGCACTGTAAAGAGCTGCACAAGAAATAAAAAATTGGAAACATTTATCCCTTGCCTCATAATAGTCTGAAAACCTGAAGATGAAGCATCTCCTTTATTTTCACTTTGCAAATGAATGGGAAATGTCAAACCAGTTTGCGGTGAATGAGAATCTGGGCACCGCATTGCTGCCTGTCTTTCCTGAGCACCTCCGGGGCCTGGAGAGCTCAAACACAGTGGCTTGTCTTGTGTGCTCTTATGCTGTGGGCGACACAGCCAAGAAAGAAGAAGTCTGAGTTGCATTACGTGGTGCAAAACACGATGTGGTCTCTGGGGACTGGGCTCTGATTCTGCCTTCATTCAGCTCCACAGCTCACTCAGCGCAGCTGACAGAACCTCAGCTTTGGAATTAGATGGCTGAGAGTAGAGCGTGAAATGCAATCGTTCCTAAAGGCCTTTCAGCGCCGTGCTTTTCTTACTAACTGAACCACAGATGGGAGTCCTCCCCGCCCGGCCTTTGGGGCTGAGAGAGCTTTGCTGGGTGTTTAGAATCCTCGCTGACAAGCACCCTGGGCTTGCGTATTGTGTCAGTTTTCTGTTACTGCAACAACCCCCTGAGAATGCCAAAGTAGAAGAAGGGGAAGGGTGTGTTTTGGCTCAGGTTGGGAGAGTCCAGTTCAGGACCTGCTGGTCAGTTGTTTGGGGGCCTGTGGCAGGCAGCACGTAGTGGCAGGTCGGTGAGGTGGAGCAGGCTGCTCACGTCACAGCCCAGACGTGGAAACTGAGAGAGGAAGAAGGAGAAGGGCCCCTCCTGGGTCTGCAGTGACCCAGAACTTTCCAAGGCCCCACCTTTCGAAGTTCACCAGCCTTTGCCACAATTGTCTTTGGGGGACAATTAAGATCCAAACTATGGCAGATGTCTTGCGATTAAATAAGAATGCTATTACTTACCCCCAAAGTTCCCATTTCTGGGTAAGGATATAGCTCAGAAGCGCAGTGCTTGCCTAGTGCCCATGAGCCCTGGGGTTCAATCAACAGCATCGCAAAAACAAACAGAAAACAAAACAAAACACAAAGCGTTCCTGCTCCATTAAGCACGAATTCCCGATCCGACTAAGAGGAGGCTGTCTCCTAAATGATGATTGTGTCTATTATTAAAACCAAAGGAGCATGATCTTTAGGAAAAGAGTTGAAACTGAGTTGTAAATAGAAGAGAGTCTCAGTAACTGATGTATTCCATTCATCTAAAAACTCAGCCTGTGAGTAAACCTTTGACGTTCAGGGTACTTACACGAGGACCAGATATTCATTTTTTGACATTTCTTGCTATTTTATGGTAATCAAAAGGCACCACATATACAAGACATGTTAAATGTAACAAACTGGTATCCTAATTCTGCATTTCATGTGTAGGAAAAAGGAAAGTCAGTTCAAGCTGGGCTCTGTAATCACTGTGTTTCTCAGAATACTGAGAATAAGAAGCTCTGTAGAGAGCCACAGCTGGCTTACTGCACACTATAGCTTTCTCTCAAAAATTCATGCTTAACATCAACATTCTCTGGGCTTGCTTTTCAGTGAATTTATTTAACTTAAAAAATATGTGAAGATATAACTAACATACCATAAAAATCACCCATCTAAAACATGTAATTCCATAGTTTCTAATGTCCACATGCCATCCCACCATCAATTTTAGTCATTTTCAGCATCTTCCTGTAACCATTGTTTACACAATTTCCCATTTTCCAGAACTACTCCACCATTAGCTCTAAGCTACCTTGAGCCTTCTCTGATTTTAAAAATGTGCATGTTTTAGCTTCACGTCACTGGAATCGCATAACGTGTGGGTTATTCACTGGGCACGAAGCTTCCCACGTTTATCCAAGTTGATGTGCATCTCAAGGCTTCATTCTTCCTAGACCAAATAACAGCACACTGCGGGTCCACCCTGCGCTTCATCTAAGCATTCATCCCATAGTGGATGTGTCGGTTTTCCGCATTTGGCTACCATGAGTAACACTGCTGGGAATGTTCCCGACCAAGTTGTTCTGTGGACACGGATTTTCAGTTCTCTTGGGTATGGACCTCTGAGAGGAACGGGTGAGTCACTTGTAACTCTGTATGCAACAATTTGAGGAACTGTCAAACTGGTTTCCAAAAATGCTGCACCCTTTTCCATTCCAAGCAGCAATGAATGAGGCTTTCAGTTCCTCCACATCGTTGCCAACACATGCCATTGTCTTTTCTTGGGTTCGTCATCCTACAGGGTGTGAAATAATAATTTATTATGGTCTTATTTTCATTCTTTTTTGTTGTTGTTGGTTTTTTGAGACAGGGTCTGACTATGTAGTTGATACTGACCTGTAACTCACTATGTAGCCCAGGCTGGTCTCGAACTCACAGTGATCCTCCTGACTCAGCCTCCCAAGTGCTGAGATTATAGGCGTGTGCCACCATGCCCAGCCTTACTTTCATTCTTGAATGGCTAATGATGCTGAGTATCATTTTAATGCTTACTGGCCATTATGGAGAAAGATCTATTCATTTCCATTTCCCAGATTTGTATCTTATAATTAGTTGTGAAAATTCTTTATACACTTGGGGTACAACTCTCCTGTCAGGTATATGATTAGCAAACAATTTCTGCAGCTCTGGGGTGGTCTTTTCATGAAAAAAAAGTATTTCATTGTGATGAAGCTTAATTTATATTTTTTCTTTTGTTACTTATGCGTTGGTGTCACTTTTAAGAAGTAATTACCTAACTCAAGGTCATGAAGCTTTATTTACAGTGTTGGCTTCTACATTTAGATCTGGTGTGTGTGTGTGTGTGTGTGTGTGTGTGTATGCACGCAGTGTGGGGTGTGCATCTGAATATCCAGTTAACACCCAGCACAAGTTGTTGAAATGACTGTTCTCTCCACTATTCGTTCCTGTCGGAAATCGATTGACTGTAACCACGTGGGGATATTTCTGAACTTCCCGTTCTGTTACATTAATTAAGGTCTGCTTTGATAATTATGGCTTTAGAATAAGTTTTTGCATCAGAAACTCTGAGCCCCTTAAGTGCTCTTTTCAAGTTTGCTCTGTATTCTAATTGAATTTGAGGATCATTTTGTCAGTTCCTACAAGAAGGAGGAAAACTGCATTTTGATCAGGCTTATGTTGGATTGTATAGAAATTTGAGCAGTGTCCCATTTTGACCATAGTAAATCTTTAGCTAAGGAAGAAGGTCTATTTTCCTTTCTGGAATGGACCTGTTTCAAGGTGGAGGAAAATCTGTTGTGCTTTCTCCATAGCACTCTCTTTTGTTGAACTCTGTTTACTGTCAGACAGCGTTTCTATAACCTGGGTTGGTAGCACACAGCTGGGAGGGTAACATGGCAGACTTCATATTGATGAAGTGAAATCAGTAATAGGAAATGTATCATCCCTAAAAGTAAATAACTGCATTTAGGTTCAAAATTTTAACTGTTCAAGAACAGTTTGGAAGAGTTTTCAAAAATATCAAATTGTGCACTGTAGTATCTGTTTTAATTTTAGAAGAAAAGACTATCTGTTGCTGATGTGGAAAACTCCACATGTGGAAGAGGTTGAGGCTGAAGAGGAAGACACTTTAGGGAGAGATTTATCACTATCAACTGCTCTGTACATTGTAAAAGTCTATTCTGATATATTTATTAGTCTGATTAAGATCATTTTAGTGATATTTGATGTTTCTAATAAAGATCATCAAAAACTACAAGAGCTAAGAGTGCCCTGTCTAGTATCTTCCATTCTATCAACAGGAGAAAAGAATTAAGATATTTTTGAAAGATTCCTAACGGAACTTGTAAAGTTTTAAATAGTAAGATTGTATGAAAATAATTTCATGGTGCAGTGGAAATTTTTTTAGAGTTAATCTGTTTTGAAGCTGGTTTTATTTATTTATTTTTTTCTGTTTAAAACAGAAGGCAGGGCCTAGAGGAATGCAGTATCTCTTCCATGAGTTAAGTGGCAACTTGGACCAATATTTTAAAAAAATCCTTTGATTAGTGTGTGTCTGTGGTACATAGTGGACACGCTCACTGTGAGACACTGGTGTACATGCAAATTGCATATGTGTGTCAGTCCTTTTTCCTTCCTTTCCCTTCTCTCCTGCCTCCCCGCCCCCAGATGGCCTTCCGTTCTCCACAGAGTCTGTCCCCATTTCTTATCCACTGTATTTTATTTTTGATTTTTAAATTATTTATCTTTTGAGTTTCTCATCTAAGAGAGGCCATGTGATGTTTTTAACCTTTGGTGTCTGATTTATTTCACTTAGCGTGATGGACTCTAGCTGCATCCATTTTCCTACACATGACCAATACCGAGGTGAGTGATAACACTGGCAGCCCCTGAGTCTTCACAAGGCCGGCAGAGTTTCTGTTCTCACGGTGCCAATGAGTAAGCTGGTTAGAGAGGGCGCAGCGTGCACCCAAGAACTCAAGTGGAGCGTGCATGACCCGAGGCTGCTGGATTCTAGCTTTCCCTGTCTTGCTGTTTTCCAAGAGCAATGCATGACCAGAATTATGGAGGTTTAGTTTAATGGCCCCATTTCTTAGGCCTCTTTCTTTCGTTTTCTTATCCTAGTTGTGTTGTTCCTGCTGCATTTCATTTGCTTGGGCTAATTCCCTGGGATGAGCAGTCCACCTCAGCACATCGCTGGTCACGTAACTGTGGTGAAGGCTTGGTGTCCCTGCTGCCGGCCACAAGAAGACTAGAAATGCAAGCTGTAGTAGCGCACTCGGTTGATGTGTTCTGATGTCTGCTAGTCTGATCGCGATTTTCCTTCTCTGGAGAATTAACTTTGCACGTGGGGATGCCACACTTTGAGAAAAGTTGCTAACCTGGGAAAGTGTGGACTGAAACGAGTGTGTATGGAAACACTGCGCTTCACTGGTTCGGCACAGTGTGTACCGTGTCGTCGAGGGACCGCTAGTCGTTCATCTAACCCCCAATGGCACCCCGATATGCTGCGCAGAGAGTGGCTTAAGACAAGAGTGATGTGTTTGCTCACAGTTCTGGACGGCAGAGCCTGGAGTGAAGTAGGAGTGGGGCTGTGTCCTCTCGGCAGTCTATAGTGAGGATCCTTCCTAGCCTCTGCCGGCTAATGCAAGCTCCAGGGATGCCTTGGCTGGCACAGTGTCGTTCCCCGTCTTCCTGTCACATTGACCCCCGGAGGTCTCTGTCTTTAGCATCTTTCTGTTCATAACGCACATGTCATAATGTCACACTGTGTTGAAGACCTTCTCTACTCCAGGGTGACGCATCTTCACTTGGCTACCTTAGGGTAAAGTGTTTCCAAATAGGTTCACATTCACAGGTGTTGGGGTCAGGACTTGACCATTCTGAGAGACACAGTCCCACCCCTGGCTCTAAATCTGGTACTGTTTCCTTGTTCTAGAATGTGACCAAGACTAGCTCCCCAGGGAGACACGGAGGTGGGCGGGTTCACTCCTCAGAGAGCAGGTGATCCTTTAGCATTTAGAGTGGATGTCCTTTTCAGCATCTCTTCCACAACCTGGGAGTATTTTCATGATTCTGTGCTTATGCTGGGTGTGGAGAGCCCGCAGGATGATGTTATTCCAACTAGTGCCGTGTGATATGACACTGGGGGACTGCAAGGTGATGAAAATAGCAGCAGTGACAGAATCCAGAGACTGGGATGACGCTGTCAGGCCGGAGCTGCGAGGATCAGAGAATGAGTAATGTTTGGCGGCAGCAGCAGCAGCTGCTTTGAGAATTGGTTTCAGTGAGTCACCTGCAGGGGCCGTTTTCCTCAGAGAGATGGATCCTGACGTGAACGAGGCCCATTCGGCAAGGTGACAGTCACCGCGTAGGAGACTGCGTCATCCTCAAGTCTAGGCAGAGACAGGATGTGACTTTAAACATTTTCCTTGAGTTCTTTTCCACTTTCTTTCCATTTTCATCTTAAATAAAACTCTTTTGCCTTTACTTATAATGTAATTGAATTGTCTTCAAGTAAAACTTATTTGAATAAATCAATTCACCTTCTAAAAAACAAACATTGAATGGACTGCTCAGAGTCTAATGTACCTGGTGAACACCACTCTAGGGAAAAACACTTCTTTGTAAAAAAAAAAAAGTTAAAACGTCTTTAGTTCGAAATTTGGGCTTCAGTGACATTGACAGCTTTACAGTTTAGCTGAGTGTCCCTTAAACACAGTGAGTGACTGGGCAGGGACCCTATGACCTCACGCGGTGGCAGCTACAGCAGCCCCTCCCGTTCCACAGAGATCGAGAGTTAGAGAGAGAGTTAGAGAAGGAAGCGTTTCTCCCGTCCCCCTGGGTACAAAGTCAGACAAGTACACCCATAATGAGGCAAAGAAACACATCGAGGTCGCCTCGCCTAGAGAGGCGGAGTAGAAAAACAGAGAGGATTTTATCCTGAGTCGCCGTCCTGAAGAGACTGTACAGAGAAGCTGGCAATTGCTCAGTGTACTTCTGAGGGACCGTCCTTCCCAGCAGGAGTCACTCATCAAAGGACCCCTCAAAGGTGAACTCATCTGCGGATGTTACTTCGGGTTGTTTTCTTAATGTTATCGTGGAATGTGACAGTAACAGTCTGGATCCCAGTAACGACTTCATTTCTAAGCCCTTTCTGTGCGGTGGGCATTCTGGTAGCCTCTCACAGACACCGTGTTATTTGATCTTCCCATCAGCCCGTGAAATGCAAGTCTTATTTCCGCACCATGGCTGAGGAGTTCTGAGCTGAAGTCACCCCAGCGCTGTTATGTTCAGTCCCAGTGCGCAGCACCCTGCTGTCCTGACTGTTGGACTTCTGCAGTGTGAGCCTTTTTACGACCAAACTTCCAGGCCCACCCGGCTCCCTTTGAGTTCCCTAGACTCAGCTTCTCCACCGGATTTGGAAGATTTGCCTTGCAGAAGTGCCCCAACTCCAGCAGCTTCGAGAGAGATAGGGCAACTAAAGTGCCTTAATAGGCACTTCTTAGGGTGAGTTAGCTAACCAAAATCACGTCCGTCTCATAGGAGCATCCCGACTTACACACAGAGCCATCAAATTACATGTGCTTAAAGTCGTTTCTGAAATTGGGTCTGTACTCTGTGCTTTGCATGCTCCTTTCCACCTCCCCTTCTCCGTTGCCTCAGGCGTTGGTCGAATCACTGGTGGACATGGAAGATGGTGACCCAGGTATTGGTACACTTGAGCATCCTGCTTGGACACATTGCGGTGCTTTCTAAAACAGATCGGGATTCTTTGAGCAGGCTCTTAATCAATGCTAACAGAGGGTCCACTGAATACCGCTTTGGAAAAATGCGGGCCCTCATCCACATGGCTCCAAAGCAGACCCCATCCATCGCCTTCTTTCCCCTGGGCTTACTCTTTGCTGCTCTGTCGGGATGGCTTTGTATCGCTGGGATGGCTCTGTCACGGATCTGGGTTCAAATCTTGCCTCTGCTTGGCACACGCCCTATCAGGAGCTCAGGCTCCCCCAGGACTCTCATTGGCATTTGTATTTCTGAGGCATTTTGTGAGGATTCAGTGAGAGAATTCTGGAAGCGCTGGACAATCAAGGGCACCCAGCTGTTGTTTGTTTCCCTCCCACCCGCCAGCTGGGAGCTTCGTTTTCACATCTAACACACTTCTTACCTCTTTCTTTTGGGAGCAGATACGTCTCTTTGGATGCCAGATGTAAATCTGCTGGTATGAAGACAATAGTCCTAGGTGGTTAGACAACGTTTTTCAACTTATTTTATACTTCACTTAAAAAATATTTTATCACCTCTGCTACCTAGCAGCTTCCTTTTTGACCTCAGTTATGCCTACTGAAATGGCGTTCGTCTAGGGAACATGTGAGATTTGTAAACTGATTCCTGGTGTTCAGGGACTAGGATGTAGGTAAGAGATCCACACAGGCTGAGAGGTTTAACATTGGTGCAGACATTTAAAACTCGCTGCTTTCGTTGATGCTTTATGAAGACACGTGAAGAAGCAGTGAGTCCCTGCCTAGGTGCTGTGGTTTTCACACGGTACAGGATAAGGTGGGAGGGGAGGTGCTTCCCAGCTGCCCAGATCCCCCGGCTCACAACTCCAGATCTCCAGAACCACATGGGTGGACGGACTGGAGGAAGAGAGGGCGGTCATTCATGTGGGGTGCTGAGTATCAGGAATGTAGGTCCCACCCTGACTGCCGTGCCCACTCCTCACACAGACGCCTTTACCCACAGAAAATAAGAAGAAAGGCAAGCTGGTCATGCTGAGGTATTCTGCAACCATCTGTACAGGAAAGGCCATTTTAGGGTTGCACTTCGCACTCTGATCCTCTTGGAAGAATAACAAGGAACAGCTGAACATTATACAAAGTAAATAATTAATGATAATAATAATAATAATGATAATAATAGGGTATGGGATCTCTGAGTGGGAGACAGCATGAAGAAGTTCAAAGAAGCCTGATTGTAAAACTCCAGTCCAACACTAAAAACCACAGCCATGAAAGCTAACCCCAGACAATGGGAAAGACCATGGATAATGCAATCACTCTGTGAAGAGGAAGAGGAGATGACCAGCAGATTTCTCTTCAAAGAAAGTGAAGGGAGTCTTAGTTTCCTATACAAAGTGAATTAGTATGATTGCTTTCCATGAAAATGCAGTGGTAAAGAAATTCTGGGATCTTCCCTGATACACCTGGCCAGCTATCATGTACCTTCTCTAGGCTGCAGCTAGAGAAAACAATCTTTGAGGAGAAGCTAATATGGTGCCTTTCCTCAATCTGAAGTAGACAGAAGGCCGAACAGAAATCTTGGGTCTGGCTGCTTCCTAGAAAATGTCCTTCTGGTTGCATGGGCAGGCAAGGGCTGTTTCAGGTCATGGTTTGATGTTACCCCAATGTTCTGGGACCTGGTGACCGTCCAGTCGGGAGGCATCTCACAAGTGACGCAGGTTCCCAGATTTGTGCCTCTTACAGGCACAGCTGACATCATGGGGCCAACTTTGTATTCTCTCTATTAACTTCCAAGCTCACACTGACATTTGGTGATTTACTCAAGAAATCAAAATGGAAGAGGGGCTTTTGTTTTGATTCGTCATGTCTGTGTGGAACCATTAGTCTCCTAGAAGGAAAGAGTTGACTGCAAAATACCTCTGCTTCCCTTCCCCCTTTTTCCTCTCTCTGCATTTCTTCTTTGGTTGTGGGAATTTTTAAGAATGATATAAGTGAGTTGTTTGTACTCTTCTTTCTTGGAAATGTGAAAATTTTAAATAGAGACTGAAGGATGAATGAAACTGGCTGATGAATGCTTTTCTATTTAAAGAAATGGCTGCTTTAATTTTTCATGAGATCTTTAAATGGATTTAAGATGTTTCTAGACCACATCAAATTGCCTTTAAATTTGATTGTCAGCTTGAGTCAGAGTTAATTTTATTATTCCAAGTTTTGAACCCTAACCCTCGCCTGTGGAAGAAATAACATTCTTTTCCCTTCTCTGGTTGCTGCTGCTTCCTTCTTCCTTGTGAGAGAACAGCCCATGGTGCAGTTTTGGGCTCTCTCTCATCCTTTCTTAGCTTGAGATTCTATTACTTCCCACTTTCCCAATCATGTATGTTATACAAAACTGTGGAACTTGCCATGTTTGGGTTTTCCTCTGTCTGAGCTTCAAACCGTATTTCCAGTTGTTTATCGTACATGTTCCCTTGGCTTTCCCACCGGCCCCTCCTTGCCTGTTATTTCCTTGCTGATTCATTATTGTCCTATTTTCCTAGACATAAAACCTGGGAAATATTTCATCTCATCTGTCTCCTTCCTTCCATGTCACCTAGGACCGCATTCCATGGATAGTTCCCTTTCGATTGTTTTTGCATCCATATGTATTAGGACATGAGAGTTTTACAGTCATCACAAAGTTTAACCCACACAAGTTTTGTGCTGTTTGACGTAGAAGCACAGCTGCAGATTGCCATGGTACTTAGGAGTGTCAGGTCCTTGTTGTGTCACTTGAGGTATCATCTTTGGCCCCTTGTGGAGATGACTCACTACCACAGATGCAGTCCAGTGTGCGGAAAGACAGAAGGAGGGAGCAGAGGCTGCTGCCCTTTCTGTCAGGGTAACCTAGAAGCAGAATATGTCACTCTGCTCCTAACTCATGTTGAGTGGCAGGGTCTTTTGCATGACCATACTTGAACTTAGGAGCATGGGGGCTTGGTAGTGTGGTGGACAGTTGTGTGCCCCGGGGGTGTCTCGTGTCTGGAGGAGGACAAAGGAGCTTTGGCAGCCAACTGGCAGTATCTGCCATGGCTTCTGCCCCTGGATTTTGCAATCTTCGCTCTTTGTTGGGTCTTTATTGCCCATGGCCAAGATCACTACAGACTTGGCTGGATTTGCTTGCTCAGTTAATCCACCCATTCTTTTTTTTCAAGAATTATTTCAACTTGTTTGAAACCTTGTTAAACCCACAGCATAAAGTTTGTCTCAGAGCTCTTTAAGACATGGTCCTACTCTTCTTAGTTCCAGCCTTCGCTCAACTTTCATCATAACTTGTTTGTTCAATTCGTAAACACTGGTTAAGTGTTTATTGTGTGTTGGACACAGAGCCAGTCAGTTTCCTAAGCAGTTCATGTGGGATCTGTGGCTAAAAAGCATCCTTGAATACGATGCATACGGTATCATCACAGAGCACCCCTTTCGGGTGGTTCTCACCACTGTCACGCGTGAGAGGTTACGTCTTCTGAGGAGCAGTCACTGAAGGTCCTACAGTTGAAGTATTTAATTTGCTTTACAGAGTCCCATGTGGTCCACCTGCCACATTTCAATTTTCGTATTTTTATATAACAGTAGTTTTCTTTGAGCAACAAAATGGTAAAGAATTACCCACTGAAGCAGCCAGCTAGAATTAGTACCTCTCTGAAAATGGAAGATGATTGAATGCAAGCTGAGCCTAAATCTTAACTCATGCCCTGCAATTGTCTTGTTGCTTATTTGTTCTCAAACAACTTAAACTAATTCCCAGTCCCACAGGACCGATGTGTAAACATCTTTATAGCAGAACACACCTCTGACCAGGCTTGACTTCGAAGCAATGTTTCCTTCTCCTACAATCTGAGATGTTAGGAATAGAAGTTTACATAACTAATCTGTCACGATTTTTGTATTCGAATTTAAATTTTCAGGGAATTTGCAAGACAAGGTGAGATATATGAATCTATTATACAAACTCAGGGCCAAATATGCATTTGAAGTTTTGATCTTTTATTCATCATGGGTTGTTTGCATACATTTTGATTTTTAAAATATATTATGTTCAGATACTATTTATCATGATTTCTGAATTGTTGGGCACCTCCTGAAGTTTTTTGTTGAAGGCCTGATGGATTTTCCTTTCATATGCATATTATTTGAATACTGATATGGCTGTGTGCTTGAGTAGTAATAACTTACAAACTAGAAAGCATGTATTTGGAAGCCAAAATAAATATTCATTACTTTGCCAAACTCTAGAAGCAAAAAATCCAATCTGCTTATGGTTTACGTATCTACACCTGACTCAGATCACATACACAAGGAAGCCAGTCCTTGAAAATGAGGCAAGGGCACCGGAAGGGAAGATGAACGAGGATCCTGGGTTCAAATTTTAAGTGACCTCCTTGGATTTTGCCTTGAACTGACTTCTCTTGTTCCAACTCCAACCTAGTAAGCACAGCTCTAAAACGATAGCATGACCATGTAGTCATCAGACTGTCCTAATTAGCTTTATTGTCCTGAGTCACGCTACCCAACAGTCACAACTTAGAGGAAGAGAGGTTTAATTTAGCTCACTTTTTAAGGGGATTCAGTCCAGGGTTAGTTGGCTCCAAGACAGAGACATTATGGGACAAGGGCGTGGTGGAGCAGAGCTGCTTAGTTCATGGCAGCACAGAAGCAGAGCAGAGGAACTGTACTGCCAGAAGGGAAGGTGCCCAGGAGGAGACCCGACCCCAGGCCACGCCTCCAGGATAGGACCAGAAATGTGCCCCACCCATTCCGGTGGATCCCAAAGCCAATCAAGCTGAAGCTCCGCTCATACCCCCCCCACTCAAACTGTACCCCAGTCCGGGTAAGGAGAGGAGGAGGTAGGTGAGAAGGTAGAGCCTTACTCCTTGCATCCTGTGGTATCCAAGCAGTTCTGCTTGTTTCTGTCTTGTACATTGTTCTGGTACAAATGCTACAGCATTTATTTTGAAAGAAAATATTTTTCAGTCAAAAAGTTTAAATACAGTGGACTGATGATCTTCAGGATCTCTGCTTTATTAGTTTTTCCTCTATGATCATTTTTTCGTTGATTGTTTTTCTCCTCCGGTCCTTAGTTTTTTACATCTGGTCTGCCAGATAAAGGTTTCAGTGGAAGGGAAACAGCCTCATTATGAGGGCAACAGCAAGAAGCGGTGGGGAAGCTGGTGTGGGAATGAGGTTAGAAGACCCACTTTTGATTTGAAAGGTCCTCCAAGGTGCCAAAATGTGTGGTCAGGCAGCTCCACGTCTGAGAAACACCTCATGCACCTTGACATCAGCAAATTATCTATCACATTTCTCCTAGCGCCTGTGAAACACTGCTAGGGAAAAGACGAGTGACTCACAGTCCGTGTCTTCAAAAGGTTTAAAACATCTGTGTGAGGCAGGTAGGCAGATGTGAATCAGAGATTTTAAAACGCACATGTAAATGTGATCTAGTGTGTTTCGGAGTGCAGGAGGGTACCCTGAGCTAGCAGAGCAGGGCGGAGAAGGCCTTGGGGATAGGACTGCCCTCTGACCCAGCTCAGAGAGACAGATGTCAGCCAGGGTGGAGAGAAGATTGTGGACAAGAACTTCAGTCCAGTGTGGCAGAAACGAGGGCTCTGTTGGCTGGGCGCCACCCTGTGCTTTAGGGTGGTGCATGCCTGGCTGTGGGGAGGGTCGTAAAGGGGAGGCAGAGGGGTCAGCTCCCAGGAGACACCTGGTGCTGTGTCCTATTGGAGATAGGAGAGCTGAGAAGCCTTCATCATGGAATGATCAAGAGCAGGCTTATTTTGAAATAATTCCACCTGACATCTGTGTAAAGAGTGGATTTAGCCAGACACAGTGGCAGCTACTTGTAACCCCAAGCACTCTGGGAGCTGGGGGGCCAATGCAAGAGGATTCTGAGTTGGAGCCACGCAGAGTTGGCTCAAAATTTAAAATTAAAAAAGAGACAAGGGGGAGCTTAATGTGAAGGCCTTGGGTGTAATCCCTAACACCATACATGAGACACACACACATACATACACATGCACACGAATGGATTTGCAGGGAGTGAGTACACATGTAAGAAAATCACTCAGGACATTGTCGCTGGGGCCCAGGAAGAGGGCATGGCAGGAGTAGGAGCCAGATGATTATCCTTCGGTCTAACAACTGATGTTGCCGATGAAGCCATTTCAAGTTGTAATAAGAAATTTCACCATCAAATTTAAGATTCTGCTTTTTTTTTCCAATCAAGTCATGGTGTTATGGAAGGAGACGGCAAGTGACACACAGAGGCAGCAGAATGGAAGCAAAATAAAAAAGTTTACTCCATCAATGGGGATCGATCACACCTAATGGCGGTGCCCTATTCGACTCCTCCATTGGGTTACAACCCTTACTTTTATAGGGTTTTACAGCTTTGATCTTACTCAGTTGGTTACATTGAATTTTCACAGATACCCAAACCATGACAGCAAGGCAGCTGAATTCCAACCCGGAAGCAGTTCTTTGTCAGGGAAGTTACCTTTTAGATTCATTCAATTGCCTACTCTAGCCAGGGGGAAGGGATGTTGTTTGATTAACAAAGCTAGCAATGGTTCTTTTCACTTACAAACCTTTGTGGGGAGGCTAGGTATCTCTGGTACTTGTTGATTCTGAACAAAGCAGGTTGAGGGGCAGAAGTTATCTCATATTGTGACATTTTCTAAATTTGCATTTATTAAAGTTTTCCTTATCATTGGTGCTTACCAGTTTTAACTCACTTAAAACAAAGAACAGCCAAAATATTTAAACTTTGCTTATCCAACTGGGTTATTATCTTTTCTGGTTCTTAGGTTTTGATTTTTCTTTTTTCTTTCCTAGGATAGAAAGTCAATCAGAGTTTCTTCTTAAGCCTGTCTTAAATAGCAGCATATTTCTACTAGAGACTTGTAAGTACCCTTTTTCTTCTCTCTGTAGGAAAGTAGATATTAATTTACTGGAAAGAAATGTCCTTTTTAGTAAAATGACAAAATATAGCTATGCATAAATGTAATCATTACGTATTGCAGATATGTACCAATAAAATTAAAAAGAACATTGTCAGCACCCTGAAAAAAAAATATATAGTTATACAGTCTATGTTGGCATGCAAAATTTGTGAAATCTGCCACTGCTCAAAAAAACAAAGGACACCAAGTTAGAAAATCTTCACCAAATCTTTTTATAGGTAGTGAATATTTTATTTATTCTTTGGCAAGTTGTCTTTCTTGATGTCTTTATTTTCTTGATGCCTTTTTTTCTTTTGTAAAAATATGTTTTTGTGTATTTTAGAAACTTGGTCATATCAGTGGGATGGGAGGTTAGGGAATGAACAAAGCAGAGGGAAGAATTTGTATTTTTAAAAATAATCGTATGATTTTGAACAACTTTGTATTTCTTCATTAAAATGTTTAGTGAATTCTTTGAAATTCAAAACCAGTTTTTATATCATTAAAGTCTGTTCAATTTCACCAGCTTGATGAGCTGCCAATGCTGTGTCATAACAACAATCCTGGTCTGACCGGTCAGTTCAGAAGTGGGAAATCTGAGAGATCCTTCCTGTTTCAGTTACCAAGAGTTCAAGACAAGCACACTTTTTCCCTATCAGATGAATTTAGAGAAACCATTGAGAGAAAAACCAATGAAATCCTTGTCCCCAAAATGTATCTGTAGCAATAGCATTTTATATTTTATTACCTGAAACGAAACTTAAGTGTAATGATGTTGTCAATGTAAAACTTAAAGTCTCACTTCCACTCCACGGAGTGTGAACAGCCAGAAAGGCCTCCACAATGCTGGGCCCTAACACCCGGCAAGGCTCCGGGAGCTCGAAGGAGAAATGAGAAACCCAGGAAGGAACACACCAGGCTAGATGGTAAATAGACCTTTATTAGTCTGGCCATTCGGGACTCCCAGAGCCAGGTAGCTCAGAGAGGCAACTGCTCAGGGGCTGAGGTACTTTTTATAAGGTTTTTCTAAACAAAGAGTCAGGGAATTCACAGAACAAGGCTGCAAACACATTGCTTATCTCAAGCAGGAAATGTTCTATGGTCACCTTTTATCATACCATTTGCCCCTGGGCGGGCTGTTAACCAAGGTAGCAATTAGCATATGAAAAAGCACAGTCTGGCCTATTAGCATGGAGCCACTTTAGTTTATTCAAGTCTTACAGTCAGCACATGATCAGCAAACTGAGTTCAGAGAGCAGGTCCAGGGCCCGAGGTGGCGAGAGCAAGGAGAGCCACCTCGTGTGACCGAGGTCAGGTCAGAGGCCGGGCCAGGTCTTCCACAGTGCACTTCTGGGTTCGCAGCTGTGTCTATCTGTGTTGGAAGGTTGTTGACTCAAAATAATGATAGCCTTAGGTCATTTCATGATTGGAGGAGATCCTTGAAATGCTGTGCAATAGCCGAGAGTTGTTTTATTTTGGTTAACTTATGGTGGTTTTAATGACAGAAATATTTGTGCAGTACCTAATTTATATTTCTAATTTGCTTCCTCAGCTTAGATCTCAGCAAATCATTTAATTAAAGGGTATATCATCTTTTAGTCACACATTCTATAGCAATATAGCAGTTTCCTAGCTATGTGGCCTTAGTTTTGGTTTTAACCCATCATTTACTCATCTTGTGATCTGGGGCAAGTTACTTCAGTTCTCTAATGCTAAAATGAGGATATCAATGCTTATATATTAAGAGGATCAAATGAAATATGACACAATGCTATATATATAAAACAATGAAATAAATCTTTACTGTAATCATAATTTGTCTTTATTATTTTGAAGACCTTGAAGTTTTACCCATGCAATGATTTCATTGATAAGCAGTATAAGCCATATACAGTCACCAAAGAGCCATCGAACAGCAGATTCTTGGCCATCCTCTTTGCTGTTTTCAGCAAGGAAAATATAATTTACTTGAAAGAGGTCCATGGGGCGCCTGTTGAGAAATGTGAACTAGCCTGATACAAGAGATTAGAGAAGGACTTTCGAGTTTATGTCTTCACAAAACTGTCTCGCTGAGTTTGAAATCCGACGCCACTGTTTTACAGCCTCACTGGGTCTTTCATTTTTTGACGGCGAAGCTCTGGCTGTGCTTGCCGTGTGCAGTCCAGGGATGTAGCCAGGAGTGCATGCGTGAGGTCACGAGTGGAGAGGACAGGTGTGGATGTCACATGTGTGCGTTACCAGTGCTGCTGTCCTTGCCCCACACGGTTTAGCCAGGTCGAGCAAACTGAGGGTCCAGCCTGGAACCTGCAGGCAGTCTCAGCCTGGAAGGACCTGCAGGTCTTCTAGTTCGGGCCCCTAATCCCTCAGGATTGGCCAACTCTGACCCTGCTATTCCAGGAACTGTAACACCTGTGAAGCCAATTGCTCAGCCCACTGTACGCTGGGAGCAGGGGAGCGGGGAGCAGGGGAGCTGGGAGCAAGCTGGGAGGTGCTCTGCCTCAGCTTCCTGCCTAACTGCCCAGCTGAGAGCAAGAGCATCTCCGCTCCAGCTCAGGCAGAGGAAGGGCACGACGGACTGGGCACGCACTGTCTCCACCTTCTCTTCGCTTTTTCCTCTCTACCTTAGGAAAAGCTGAGCCTCTCTCAAACTCCATGTCTGTGCTGTCCACTGAGCAAGAAAATCCTGGAGACAGGTTTCTAAAGGAAGGTGAGCCTTTCTGGGATGAGGGGTAAGCCTCAGTATTAACTGGCCGTCGGCGGGCCAGGGGGTCCTGTGTGCCACACCAGGTCTCCTCGGCTGCGGGGGGACGGTTCTGTGAGCGTGGAAGCCAGGTGCACACCTGGCAGAAGGTCCGTGAGCTGATAAACAGCTGGGCCCAGAAAGTTGAGCCCAGAGTTTTGGAACAGGTGCGCTCCCTCCCAGGACCCTTGTACCTTATATTTCAACACTTGCTTTTAAAGCTGTGCCACAGAATGCTGTGAAAATAGGTCCAGTGTAGGACACAAAGAGCTGGAGATTCCATGGACTGTTACCGTGTCTCACTTGGAATATTGCAGTTGCCTTCCAACTCACCTCTGGAATTTACCATTTCTCTCTCCCCGTCTATTCTATTTGCTTCCACCAGAACGATTGCTCTAAAATTCAGTGTCAGTGGTCGTGTTATTTCCCAAAAATGTTAAGGGCTTCCTGTTTCTATTAGGATGGACCCGATCCCTAAGGAGGCTGATGGGGCCCCTGCCAACCTACCGGCTTCATGTTGTGCTTTTCTCTGCCCGTTCTGGGCTCTGGCCACACTTGCTTTCATTCAGTTCCTAAAATGTGTTGTGGTTTCCTTTCTGTATGTAACACTACTTTTCTAGTTTTACACCAGTGCTGACTGCTTTTATTCCTTCATATCTGTTTATACTACCCATGAGTCAGATTGTGATATTCACACAACAAAAACCCCGGTACTAGGGATTGAACTCAGGTCCATGCACTTGTGAGGAAGGCCGCAGAACCACTGAGCTAAATCCCTCACCCTTTAGTTCAGAATCTTATATGAATGTGTGTTTTCTTGTTTTTTTTCCCCATCTGATTCTGTAAAAATAATGAAACTTTTGTCATATAATTGGCACACAATAGATAGTTTCCAGGAGAATTAATGAATGAAAATGATTCTGGATTAGCTAACTTATATTTGATGATTAGTTTTATAAATAACTATTTAGAATTAAAAACCTGTCTTTTACCTCTGTAAAATAAGCTGTTATATATTATATATGTAAATTTTAGTAACTAAATATATGCTTTCCCTTGATATGAGAAGTGCTTTTCCCATTCTGAAGTCAGTATTTTTCAATAAATGAAGCAGACTTGAGCAGCATAGGGTTAATGATCAAACTGACATTTTTTTTTAATTAAACCAGTTACACAAAAGCAGTTAAAACTTGGAAATGGCAGCTATAAAAGAACAACATATCCCCACTTAGTGTACCAGTGAGGGATGGAAATGCATCATAATTTGTTTCTAAATGTCATATCTTTATTGCACTTGCTAATTAAATGAGCCCAGGTTTCAGGAGCAATGCTTTATTTGGGCTTCTCCAGAGCAACCGACTGGGTGGCAGATCGATTGGTAGACAGGTAGGTGGGTAGACAGGTGACAGGAAGGGACTCATTAGAGTAATTGGCTCATGGAGCTGTGGGGCTGAGCGGTCCCACAGCAAGTGGTCTATAAGCTGGGATCCTGGGATACAGGTAGCATGGCTCAGTCCCAGTCCGAAGCCCCAAAGCCAGGGTACCCAGTAGTATAATTCTGTTTGGAACTGAAGGTCTGAAAACCCAGTGGGCTGCTGGGACAAGTGCTGTGTCCCCAGGCCAGGGAGCCCGGGGTTCTGACGTCCATGGACAGGATGGGAGGAGTATACATAGCTTCCGGAGAGGTGTCTTCCCTCTGTGTTTTGCTCTCTCTACGGCCCCTGGACGATTAGATGTTCCTGTCCACAGTAAGAGTGGACACACACCAATCTCTTCTGGAAATGCTCAGTCCCACGCCACAGTATAATGCTTGTCAGGTTTCTAGGTATTCTGTGACCCAGCTGCATTGATCCCTAACGTTAAGCATCACAAGTGGTATTTTACTTTTTCCTCAAGAATGATTTCAACCCTGTGACTACAGCATAGGAAATGAGGTTGGGTAAGGCCTTGGGAAGGCAGTCTTAAGTGGTGGTCAGCTCTCAGTGGTCAAAATTATCTTCTTAAAGATGGAATGGACCCTAGCATGGGGGATTGCTGCAATCCTGTCTCTAGATGGGCTACTGAGGCCATTGGGATCGTCTGCCAACTGTGGGCAACCAAGCCTTTCAGTGTCTAGGAGCCAAATGAGGAGAATAGATCAGATATGCACCAAACAAGCAAAAACATTTTTATCTCGAGTAGCCTACCATTCTATGTAAAAGAAGGCAATTAAATATCAGTGGAAGAAGGTTTAAGAGTTGGAGAATGAAGTTATGGTTGCACAGGGAGGGTGCAGGCCACTGGGGTCATAATTTCATTATACAGATCCATGTTTCCCCACATTACCGTCTTGGTCTCCAAAAATTTCCTAAAATCACAAAGCCATGTATTTGTGTCTACATAAAACATGGTCACAATAGGCCTGCACACTGCCTCCAGTGTATTTAGGTTGTTGTTATAAAAATAAGAATTATTTTTTAAGTATTTAATTCATAAAAGCACTTTTCATTGGTCACACATTTTCTCAATCAACAGATTATCTAAAACGTTTAGATTTGTCAACTTGAGGGGCTATCTTACCATGAACACACAGCTGTGGCTCCTGCACCGCAGGACGGTCTTCTGTGTTACGCACACTCAGTGCTCCTAAGCCCTCTTGGGTCCTGTGATACTGTCTTGAGTTCTACCTTGAGATCTCCTTCCGCCAGTTCCTGCTGTCTCCTGAGGCTCCTTCATGCTGTTGCGTCTTCTATCTCAAGATCATGCCCAGGGCTCTCCCTTTTTTGCACAAGGCAGAGTTATTACTAGGATGGTTAAACTTGGAACATAGGTAACTTTACTAAGGCCTTGAGGACACCATGAAGAGTTAGAATTGAATATTCAGTGTCACTGCTAGTACTCCCTTAGCTGTGTCCATTCACCGGGGTCCCAGACTTTTGGTTTATCTTGCTGCCTTGTTTGATGTGTCTCCCAGGAGGTGTCGGTTATGTCCTGCCTGCCTGGAATCCTACTATGCTCACAAGTGATCTGGTGTTATAAAATGGGCTTTATTCCCTAAAACACTGCATACCATAGTTGTCTTATCTGGTGGAGTAAGTCTGGCCCACAGGTCCAGGGACAGAACGTCTAGACTGGATTTTGAAATTACCAAGATGTTCTGTCAAATTTGTCTCCTTTTTACACCTTTGAAATCAGGACCTTGTTTTGTTTATTAACTACGCAATAACTAAAGTTCTTTCTAACTTCAAAATTTGTAGATGTCAAAGGTGGCTCATGTGTTCTCTCTTTTTTTTTCTTTTGCCCTAATTAGCATTAATTAGTTGAACTTTGAGTCAATTCTATTAAATTGTAAAACTGGAAAAAGAATTGGGATTAGGTGTGGCAAGATCAGATACAGGTCTTTTGTGAGGAACGTATATCTGTTTTGAAAATAAGTCTATTGAAACATTTGTATATATTTTAAAATTCTGAATATGTATTTCTTAATTTCCCCCACATGCTGAACTGTGCAGGTCATTAAAAATGTGTGATGAAAAGTTCATCACTTGCCCCAAAGATAGACACTGACAGCATTAGGAGCAAGTGCCTGTGTTTCCTATTCTTAATCTAAGAAACAGAAATCATCAGTAAAATTAAGGAAGAAATTGTGCAAAAAGTGCAATTTTTAAAGGTCTAAAATTCTATTTACAGAATAGAATCAGGCAAATACGAGAAACAGAGATAAGAATGCCTGGAATTATGTTTCCCAGATGAATCTGGAGGAAAGATTCAGAAGGGATTGTCTACAAGAGAAGAATCTTGGGCTCAAAAGAATTTACCCATGTGTCAACATGGCAACAAAATGCCCTAGAGAAACCAATGCTTCTGAATAGAGAAATAGTTAACGCATATTTCTGCTATGACTGGGATGGCTTATGTTAGATGGAAAATACATTAAAACGTATGCACAGGGCTTTCTGCTTGGGCCGCCTCAGGTCACAGAGGCTCTGCTGGACTCCAAGGAGACCACAGTCTTAACATGGTGGCTGGAGACGTCTGGACAGCGTTTGTAGTTACATGTCCCTGTAAGTCGCTTGTGTCCTCAGTCTTGAAGGGGGATGACACAGGTTAAGTAAATTTATGGATAATCATTCTGTGTCACCAAATTTTAGACAGATGCCCCCTAAATGACGGTGATACCTACAGATGCAGTGCTGAGCTGGGGTCCGACCCAGGAATAAATGAGACAGACAGATGCAAAGTGAAGACCAAGCTTTGCTCTTCTGTTAGTTACCCACGGGGCGTCTGCAGGCCCCTCCATTTTCTTTTTTTAAGCAGAAACAGCCTTTGAGTCTTCAGTTGCCTCAGAAGAAAACACAGTCATGTTTCTAATGAGTGACAGATTCCAAACCCAGGAGTGAGTTTGTCCCTGGTCCCTGTGGCGGTCCCTGACTGTCACCAGCTGAGGTTTATAAACAAAACGGTGGAACACATTGCTCTAGTTCATCTGGCACAAAATTAATTTTCAGTAAATAAGCTTCGTATCTACCTTATTTCCTCCTGTGTTTCTCCCTGTCTCTCCCATTAGGACTTTTAAAAATATACATATTATGAGCTAATTTGGTTTACTGGAGTCTGTCAGTCTCCAGTCTGAGACACGTGTTTTCCAGAACTCAATTTTTAGGTTCTCCTTTCTACAATTTAATGAAACATTAAGGTGCGAAATGTGGTTCTTTGTGGAGTAGCACCTACAAAGAGGAGTTCATTTACTTTGCCTGGTGTCAGGATGTAATATGACTATATTAGCAAAGCTATAAAGGGAGAACACCCAAAGTTTATTTTAAAAGTTTGAAAGGAGCCAGTGTTAGAGCAGATGGATGGAAAAGAATGCCTGATCACTTAGCAGCCACTGAGCTAAGAGGGACATCAGGCCAAGGTGTACATCCCTGGAAGAAGGTCATCAAATCCTAATTATAGTTTTCCATAGTAAAATCACACTGACTGGTGTGTATAAAACGACTAACAGGATAAGCAAGTGGAATTCAGCCTGCTGTGAATTGCCCCATATTTGTCAGTTGTTCCATCGCTGGGACAATGCGCCTGGCTGACACAACTTAGAGAAAAAGAGGTTGAGGCTCACGGTTTCAGAAGCTTCAGTCCATGGTCAGCTGACTGCAGGGCAGAAGCGTCGTGGTGGAAGGTCGCAGGTGGATCAGAGCTGCTCACTTCGCGGTGCCGAAGAAGCAGAGCACAGGCGAGCTCCATGAGAGACAGACCCCCAAGACCCCCGGGGCCACTTCCTCCCCCCAGGCCCCACCTCCTCACGGCGGCTTCAGCTCTGAACAGCCATGGCTTAACCCCGCTGAGGAGGACATTACCCCATGGTCTGGGCACCTCCAGGAGTCTCTCAATCCAGGACCCCGGGAAGGGTTCCCTATGCTGCATCCTTTGGGGCCTTTTCTTTTGTAACCAGAAAACATCTTTCTATAAAGTGTAAATGTATTTCCATATTTTAACAAAAATCTACAAATCAAAAAGTTGTCTAAAATTAAATTTCACAATCTTAGAATCATGGAACCAAAATCTAGGCTGACGTCTTTACTGCTTTTAAAGAGTTCTTTCAGTTGTTGTGGCATGGAAGAAAAAATGGAATACAAAACCAACCCACCTAAAATAATATAATAATTACGCCCTAGGTAAGACTATGCCATCAGCCATGTTACTTGATGTAGCCATGTTTTCCATGAAAGAATTTTCAGACAACTAAGCATGTGCTCTAATGAGCTGATTACCTAATAGTTAATGAAAAATATACCAAGCAAAAACTAAATTTTATTTAAAGTTATATATACTGCTTCAATCAGATGACCTGCGATTTAAGTGAGTAAAAGTTTTCATATCAGGTGAATGCTCTGACCAGTGTTTTGGGTGTGAACTACTAAGGCAAATGAATACGTGGTTCAGAGCAGGAGAGTGTTGAAGTGATTTGTACCTTGGTGCGTGGCTGCACCGGGTGAGCTTTGGTGGCTTCTGTTTAACCTGAGCCATCTCTGTGTTATTCTAGTCTAATTGAAAAGGGTGTGGGACTGTAGGAAAAGGCAATATGACGAAATGACTAAAAGTCCAAGTTTTAGAGTCACACAGAGGAGGCTAAAATCTTAGGTAAGACTCCTGTCGAGAAAGCTCATTCTTAGCTCTCATTTAAGTCATGGGCAGCCTTTCTCTCTCTCCCCCTCTCTCTCTGACATTCCTGGTAATGATTAAACACAATAATGTAATAAAGCAATGTAAAATTTACACACATATATAGAACAACTGCCAAACTAAAAGCTCAATTAAGAGTAGATGTTGAAAATTGTATAGTGAATGACATTTTAAATTATGAACTGAGTGTTTTTACTCCTTTACATTTCCTTTAACCCTTTCTACCCACACTGCTGAAAACAAGACACATAATCTACAACAGAAGTTAACTTAAGTGTCTAATTTTTTCCTTTAAAATGCAAAGAGCCCTAATCTTGAAGTCAGCACTGGGTCTGACAACAGCCTGACTTTTTGGAAGAAAAAGCTATGATTGAGCTATGATTGGAGAACTGAGAAAAAACTTCAGAGCAGCAAAGAAGTAAAATGAGGACACAGGAGTCAAATTTTAGCTTCTGGGAAGGGAAATGAGTCACCTGCTAGCTGGGAGATGTGACGGTGGGGAAGTCTCTGTGGAGGTCCCCATGGCTCCGGCTCGCTGGATGGAGTGGCCAGGGGACGCAGGAGGAATTGTCATGGGGCTGACGCCTTGCCTTGTGCAGAGAAGACGATGCCCGCATTCCCGGGAGATGGGACTTCATCCCTAGGAACCTCCAGCCACAGCAGGGCCCTGGGAAGGCGGTGGTGAGGAGCGATGCCCTGGGAAGGTGGGCCTGACTGCCCCTCACAGTCGCAGGCCCTTGGGGTGTGCAGGAGGGAGACTGAAGTGGTTTGTGGACCCCTAGAAGGGTATAGCACGGTTTAAGTGGACTTTAGACACCACATATTCTAGGCTGGGACGGAGGGTGCAGTACATGCATTTCTACCTGAGCGAACGGCCACCTGCTATGGGCGGCATAGATTTCTGCCTGGAATCAAGGTTCCAGATCCAATAGCTGCGGTCCCAATGCACACTGAGGAAGTAGGACCGGATGCAACCCCGTGAGGGTCACTGTGGACACAGGACTCATGTGGACCCGATGCCTCACCTCCCTCTGCACTTGAGACTCATTTCCAACCGAGCACTGGCTTTGGTTCCGGGATATTTAAACAATTTCTTCATGATGTTGTTGGGGAGAACTGAATAAGACCCTAAACTGAAAAGATGGTATCGCTGTCCAGTTGTTACTCACAAGGGCGGGGGATTTGGCTCAGTGGTTTCACCACCTCCCTTGCAAGCACAGGGTCCTGAGTTCAATCCCTGGTACCAAAAAAAAAAAAAAGTAATTCATTGTTCACATAGATGACAGCCTGAAGGAGGATTCTTTTTGTCATGTCATGGTATTGCTTTCGCGAGAGGAACAACAAGGGTGCGGGAGGTGGACTCTGTAATATTAAGAGGGTTGGATGCTCCAGAGCCTGAGGAAAGGATGGGGTGGGCTTGTTCGAATAATTCTGTCTGCAAAGCTGTGCCTGGTTCCTATGGTAAGGAGGTGATGTGGCTAGGGAGCTCATCTGCAGGAACAGCTGAGGGGGAGCGTGTGGAGAGGCCGCCTGAGACCTCATCGGATGGCAAGCTCTCATTTCATCCTTACACTGCAACTGACTGCTTGATGCCTTGATATCAGTTTAAATCTTGACAACAGAGACTTCCAGGGATTTGCGAAAGTATTACTACAAGAAGCAAAGAGGCCACCTGTTCAGGAAGGAGAGGGAAGCATCTTAAGGTGGGCATCAAAGACAGGAACTTTAGAGTTGTCCTCAGGGCAGCCAGTGCCTCAGAGGCTGTGTGATACTCCTGTAAAGAGAGGGATTTTCAGGGGACAGGGAACAATGCCTGGGGTGGACAGAGAAAGGAGATATTCTCCACTTGGTGATTTAAATAGGAGTTCTTTTTTTAAAATTGAGTTTATTGGTACATTTTAGGGATACAGTATAGTTACATTCATTGTTGGAATCTTGTACCTCTACATGACAGGTCTTAGTTCTCGTTTTTCCCCTTGTCCCTGCCCTCCCTTCACCCCTCCTCCCCTCTCCATTTACAAACACTTTATTTCCATCTTTTCATTTTCTCACAATTTTTTCTTTTCCCCTATTACCTTTCCCCTACCCATCCCACCTTCCCTACACCTTTAGCCCTTTTCTTCCCATTTCACAATGTCAGTTATCTCATTAGGATCTTATATACTATTACAGTTTATTCACACCAGATAAACTATTTGGTATTTACACATGTGTGTCTTATTTATTGCACTTAGGAGTACACATTTGATCTTAGCCAAAAGGCCAAGAAGCGATTGCACTTAGGAGTATATCCTCAATATGTATCCATTTTCCTATGAATGAATCTAATTTCTCATTCTTTATGGCCAAGTAATATTCCATTTTACAGAGAAACCATATCTTCTTTATCCAGTTTCCAGCTGAGAGGCAAATGGGCTGTTTCCAAGCTTTAGCTATTACAAACTGTGCTACTATAAACATGGGTACACATACATCACTGTGATATGATTCTTTTAGTTCTTTTGGAAAGATACCCAGCAGTGGGATGGCTGGGTCAAATGGAACCTCTAGTTCCAGCTCTTTGAGGTATCTCCATATTGATTTCCATAGTGGTTGTACCAGTCTGCACTCCCACCAACAATGGAGAAGGGTTCCTTTCTCCCCACAACCCCACTGACATTTAGTATTGTGCGATTTCTTGATAGTAGCCATTCTTTGTGGGGTGTAATGACCAGTGATGTGGAGCATTTTTTCATATATTTACTTGCTGCTTTTACTTCTTTGTCTGAGAAATGTCTGTTCATTTCGGACGCCCATTTTTGAATTGGGTCTTTATATTTGGGGGCGCTGATTGTTTTGAGTTCTTTATATATTCTAGATAAGAGTCCTTTGTCTGAGGAGCAGCTGGTAAAAATTTTTCCCACATTGTAGGTTGTCTCTTAGTTCTGTTGATGGTTTATTTTGCAGTGCAGAAGCTTTTCAATAAGATGAGATCCAAGTTGTTGATTCTTTCTGCTAGTTCCCGTGCTACTGAGGATTTGTTCATAAAGTCTTTTCCTATGCCAATGTCTTCCAGAGTTCTTCCAGCAAGTTTAGTGTTTCTGTTTTAATATTTAGATCTTTAATCCACTTGGATTTTAATTTAGTGCATAGTGAAAGATAAGGGTCCAGTTTTAATCTTTGGCAGGTTGAAATCCAGTTTTTCCAACACCATTTATTGAAGAGGCTATCTTTCCTCCACTGAGGATGGTCAGCTCCTTTGTCAAAGATGAGGTAGCTGAGCACATCTGGAATTGTTTATTTTTGTCTTCCAACCTGTTCCACTGATCCTCAGGTCTGTTTCTTTGCCAGTACCATGCTGTTTTTATCACAGTGGCTTTGTAGTACAGTTTCAAATTCGGAATTGTTATACCTTCTGCCATGTGTCCGTTGGCTAGAATGGCTTTTGCTATTCTAGGTCTCTTCTGGTTCCAAATGAATTTTTGGATTCTTTTTTCTAGTTCTGTGAAATATAGTGTTAGAATTTCAATTGGCATTGCATTGACTCTGTATAGCAGTTTTGGTAGTATGGCCATTTTCACTGTGTTAATTCTTCCTACCCAGGAGCAGGGGATATCTTTCTATTTTTTTATATCCTCTTTGATCTCTTTTTTCAGAGTGCTGTAGTTTTCAGGGTAGAGGTCTTTTGCTTCTTTTGTTACATTGATTCCTAGATATTTCATTTTTTTTGGATGCTATTATGAAGGGAATTGTTTCCCTAATTTCTCTCTCAATGAGTCTGTTATTTGTGCACAAGAAGGCTATTGATTTTTGGGTGTTTAGCTTGTATCCAGCTACTCTACTGAATCTGTCAATTAAGTCTAGAAGTCTTTTGGTGGAGTTTTATGGGTCTTCAATGTAGAGTATCATATCATCAGCAAATAATGACAGTTTAATTTCTTCCTTTCCTATCTTTATTGCTTTAATTTCTTTCTCTTGTCTAATTGCTGTGGCTAATGTTTCCAGAACTATATCGAAGAGGAGTGGTGATAGTGGACATCCTTGTCTTGTTCCTGATTTTAACATAAAAGTTTTCAGTTTTTAGCCATTTAGTATGATGTTGGCTGTTGGTTTTTCATAGATAGCCTTTATTAAATTGAGATACAGACCATCTATTCCAATTTTTTGCAGGGTTTTTATCATGAATGGGTGTTGAATTTTGTCAAATGCTTTTTTTTGCATCTATCAAGAGGATCATATGGTTTTTGTCCTTGACTCTGTTAATATAGTGTATTACATTTATTGACTTACGTATGTTAAACCATCCTTGCATCCCTGGAATAAATCCGACTTGGTCAGGTTGTATGATCTTCTTGATGATCCTCTGTATTCTGTTTGCTAGTATCTTATTAATGATTTTTGGATCTATATTCATTAAGGAGTTGGCCTGTAGTTCTCTTTTTCAATTGCATCTTTTCCTGGTTTGGGAATCAAAGTGATATTTACTTCCAGGAAAGAATTTGGAAGTACAGCTTCCCTTTCAATTTCTTTGAAAAGTTTGAAGAGTAAAGGCAGTAGTTCTTCTCTAAATGTCTTGTAAAATTCATCAGTGAATCAATCCATCAGGGCCTGGGCTTTTCTTTGTTGGTAAATTTTTAATTACATTTTCAATTTCACTGACTGTAATTGAGGTGTTTAAAATGTTTTTATCTTTGTTCAACTTTGGTAATTCATAAGTATCTAAAAATTTGTCCATTTCTTCTGTGCTTTCCAATTTATTAGAGTACAGGTTCTCAAAGTATGTATTAATGATCCTCTGGATTTCTGTTGTATCTGTTGTGACTTCGCCTTTTTCATTCCTGACTGCATGGATCTGGGCCTTTTCTTTCTTTTTTTTGTTAAGATTAGCTACAGGTTTATCGATTTTATTTATTCTTTCAAAACACCAACTCTTTGTTTCATTTATTTTTTGAATCATTTTCTTAATTTCCATTGCATTGGTTTCTGCTCTAATCTTTATAATTTCCTCTCTTGTTCAAGCTTTGGGTTTTTCTTGCTCTTGTTTTTCTAGGAGGCTCAGATTCATCATTAGGTTGTTTATTTGAGCGTGCTCTGTTTTCCTAGTGTGGGCATTCAGTGCTATGAATTTTCCATGTAGAACTGCTTTCGTCCCATAGATTCCTGTATGTTTTATTGGCATTTTCATTTATTTGTAAAAACTGTCTAATTTCTTCTTTAATTTCCTCTGTGATCCATTGATTGTTCAGGAAAGTGTTGTTCAGTTTCCATGTGTTTGTGAAGTCCCTACAGTTTCTTGTGCTGTTGATCACCAGCTTGATTGCACTATGATCTGATAATATACAGGGGATAACTTCGATTCTTTTGCACTTATTCAGACCTGTTCTATGAGCTAGTATGTGGTCTATCTTGGAGAATGACCCATGTGCAGCCAAAAAGAATGTATATTCTGGGGCTGGGGATTTAGCTCAGTGGTTCCGCCACCTGCCTCATAAACACAAGGACCCAAGTTTGATTCCTGGTACAAAAAAAAAAAAAAAAAAAAAAAAAGAAAATGTATATTCTTAGTTTGTGGGGTGGAATACTCTATAGATGTCTATTAAGTCCATGTGTTCCAAAGCTTGGTTCAGTTCTAGTACTTCATTGTTGATTTCCTTCCTAGATGATCTGTCTCTTTGTGATAGTGGGGTATTTAAATCCCCCACTACAATTGTATTAGGGCTTATTTGGTTTTTCATGTTACTTAATATTTGTTTTATGTAGTTGGGGGCATTAATATTTGGTCCATATGTGTTTATGATTGTCATCTCTTCCTCTTGAATTGTTCCCTTTATAAGGATGTAGTGGCCTTCTTTGTCTCTCTTAATGAGTTTTGGTTTGACATTTACTTTGTCTGTGAATAAGATTGCTACCCCTGCTTTTTTCTGGGCTCCTGTCATGTGGAGAATTGTTTTCCATCCTTTCACTTTCAGTCTATGGGCTTCCTTTTGCACTAGGTGTGTTTCTTGTATACAACATATTGTTGGATTTTGCTTCTTAATCCATTCTGTCAGTCTATTTCTCTTGATTGGTGAGTTGAGACCATTGACATTGATGGTTATAACTGATATGGTATGACATTATTGTCATGTTATTGTCCTTTGGTTGACTCTTTTTACTTCCCCCCCCCTCTCCTTTTAGTTTCTTGTCTTGCCTATTTGATTTGGTCTGTTGGCCCTCATGGTGCTGTGACCTTCATTATCCTTTTCTAGGATATTGTTTAGAATTCCTTGTAGTGCTGGTTTGGTGTTCATGAAGTTTCTCAGGTTCTCTTTGTCATGGAAGTATCTTATTTCCCCATCCATTTTGAAAGAGAGTTTTGCAGGATACATCAGTCTAGGTTGGAGGTTGTTTTCTTTTAGGACTTGAAATACCTCACTCCAGGCTCTCCTTGACCTGAGGGTTTGTGTTGAAAAGTCTGCTGTGATTCTGATGGGCTTTCCTTTGCATGTGATTTGTTTCTTTTCTCTTACTGCTTGTCGTATTTTGTTCTTCTGTTGGGTTTCTGGGATCTTCATCATTATATGTCTAGGTGTAGATGTTTTCTTATCATGGCTAGTTGGAGTTCTATATGCCTCACTTATCTGTATGTCTAATTCTGCCCTTCTGTTTGGGAAGTTTTCTGTCATTAATTCTGTGAACAGCTTTTTAAAGTCATTTGTATTTTCTCCTCCTACTTCATGGATTCCTATCAGTCTTATGTTATTCTTCTTTGCATCATGTAGAAGTTGTTGGATCGATTTCTCATGATCCCTTACTGTTTTTAAGAGGCCTCTTTTTTCATGGTCACTGACTGCAATCCTATCTTCTATATCTGAAATTCTATCTTTGCAATCTTTTATTCTGTTGCATACACTTTCAATAGAGTTTTTAATCTCCTGGATATCTGTTTGAATCTGTTTCATGGATTCCATTTCTCTCCTCTGTTGGGCATTCATTGTTTCCATTTCTTTCTTTTGCTGGGCCTTCATGGCTTCTATCATGGTCCTGAGCTCATGTATTTTTTTGTCAGTTTCTGTTCTTGAGTCTTTAATCATGACTTCCATTTTGTTCACCATCTCTATGGTTATCTGGGAAATTATTTCTGTTTTGAATTTTTCTAGAGCCTGATTGATCTGTTTTGTTACTTCCTGTACTATGGGTTCAGGGTGTCCTGCTGGTTCATTATCAGACCTTTTATCCTCATTTGCCCTACTGTTTGCCATGGGTGAGCTGGAAATCTGTCTTTGTGTCTTGCTTAAATGTTTTCTCATTTTTATTTTTGTTGTTGGGTTGTCCTTGGTTTAATTTCTGGGTTATTACTTAAATCTTCCTGATATTGTTGCACTTTAGCTCTTGAGTCTCTAATGACTCATAGGCATTCTCATTTTCATAATATCGGAGAAAACAACTCATTAAGTCAATCATAATCCTTTATCCCAATTGCTACATTCAGAAGCACAATAGGATCAAGCACAACTTTTAATTTGACCATTTGTGGTAGTCATTAATTTATCACCTTTAAACCGTGTGAATTAAATTAAAATCAAGAAGCAACCCAAAATATGTTTACAGTGGATATGCTTTTCAATATAGTATCTTTGTCATTTAGGATGGGGGCTTAGTTAGTGTTACGAGAGGAATAGATAAGTGAAAGTATGGGAGGAGGTTTCAAGTGAAGCCAGAGGACATAGAATGACCATACAATGTTTATGCAACTATTGACTTCAAAAGGGATAGACAGAGTGCAAGAACAAGGACAAGAATATATTCCCTTAACAGTAACAGGGGCTCGCTTTCCCTTGAAACTACTGACCCATGAGTGAGGTAAAATGACAGAAGAAAAGAACATAAAAAAGAAAAAATGATAAAAGAAAAAGTCTGAGTTAAGGTAGGAGCAGGAATAGAAGGGGAGACAAGGGATAATATGGTGAAGCAAGAGACTGAGTTGGAGAAAGAGGACAGAAAAAAGAAAGAAATTCCGGGTGGAATGAGGAAAAGAAAGAAAGAAAAAAAAAGAATTTGAAGGGCCTCTTTCAGGCTATGTCTCTGCAATCATAATATACCATATGCACAGCCATGTGCAGAACCAAGTCCCCTGATCTCAGTCAGCCAATGGCAGATCCCCGTGTCTCAGACTGACCTCAGGCCACAAGGCCTAAATTGAGTTCCCCAACCTGCAGGGTTGAACTCCACACAATTCTATTACAGGTTTCCCCCACACTTTCTTTAAAGATGTTCAAAGTTGGGAGCTCAGAAAAATACCCTGAATTACCACCTATGCCTCTACAGAGTGAGTCCAAGGACTGGCCCAATCAGGAGGTCTGAGGTGTGGGGAAGTTGTGGGGGTGTTTCAAGGGTGCCCGTACAGCTACCTTCCTTGCTGGAGCTGGTGGTAGAGCTGTCGGGGAGGGCGAGGTCCTGCCAAATGGGCCCAAGCAGCCCAGTGGGAGAAATCTCAGGGCAGCCTTCTTTGCTGGGGCTGGTTAAATAGGAGTTCTGTGCGAAAGCTCTTTAGGCTTCTCAAACTGGCCAGCCGTCTGGGGTTGATTGCCTGAGGCCCTTAGGAGAGGTTGAATTCCCATCAAAAGCCTCCTTCAAGACCAAGCAGTGAAAAGAGTGGCTGGTCACTATCTGTAGCAGAGAGAACTCCAAGGAGATGAGTATCCTGGGCGGCCTTGTAGGTGGCCTTAGCATATATACAGAAACCTGTGGACTTAGCTTTAGATACCTATGAAGTGAGAGATACCTGGAGTTCGTTACCTTAAGGAACAACTCTCCCTTTGGCAATGGCCTAGCACTTTGTAAAAATGTGCAGATGGGACCAACTGGCCAGGGCAGCATACTCTGAGATGGATGAAGTATAACAGTCATGGCAACCCTTGGGTTCTTTCCTTTATGAGAGACAGAAAGCATCAACTCTCCATTGAGCTCCACTATGTGTGACAGGAAAATCACCACAGTTCCTGGACTCTGAGAAAGGGTGACTTTCTTCTGCATCATGGTATGTGGGAAGGGACTGTGACTAGAAGAGGCCTCTTCTTCCTGCAGGTAGAACATGCTGAGAGGACCAGCTTGGGCCCCGTCCTGTAGCAAGGGGATCTCAGTAGCCATGTTAAGCTCCTGGGGCGCCTGCTGCAAAGACTTGAAGTGTGTGGAGAGCTAGGCACAAGGGGCTCTGCAATCAAGGCCCACAGTCTCTATTCCCAGAGAAGCCCAGTGTGTGGCCAGTAATCGCCATTCTACTGGTGTACAACTCAAAGCCAGGAACGGCAGTTTCTTGTAGCATAGGTAACTTGTGACCGTGGTGTATGGTCCACAGTGTCCAGGAAGCATGAGATGAAATTGCTGAGATCTCTGAGTGCCTCACAATGAGAGAGACTGTACAGCCTATGCTTGGAGGGATTTTCCCTTAAAGATGGCTGATTTGTCAGTGATAACATCAGTGAGATTAAGTAAAATCTGAGAGTGGTTATATTGCTTTTCAACCCAAAGGGGGCTAAAGAACATTGTGCTTGTTATTAGCTCTCTGGCTTCAGAGAGGATCAGTACCTGTTTCTTGATATAGTGCCAGGGCCTTGTGTGAGGTAGTGGCCTATGTGCTTGTTGTAAGCTCCTTTGTGACTGTTTCTATATCCTGAACGAATAACCCAAAGAAATATCCTTGGAAGAGCATGATATCCTGGCAATATTATGCCTGGGCCTCTGGGGGAAGATAGAAGCCACGCAGATCTTGGTGTGTGATGGTAAGGTTTGGTGTGGCTGCTCAAGCATCCAGTGGGTAGCCTGCTAAAAGTATATGATGTCTCACTGGAGGTAAAAGCAAGCTAGTTGAGGCTGTGGAAATAGACATGAAACAGATCATAGCAGTCCAGGTTGTAGGAGCAAAATATTTGCAAGTTGCTGATTGTCTAGTGACATCAATTTGGTGATAGTCAGGTGATTAGGTAGAGGGGTGCGAATGGATTGAGCTAAGGGTGCAACATTGCTCTGGGAAGCACCACTTGTTTCTTCCCTAATAAGGCCACACTGGGCAAAATGTTGGGGACTAGATGAGGCTATGTAATTCAGATCTCACAGTCCTCGAAGTCAGCGTTAGGGAACAGGGAGGTATGTGGAAGGCTGCATGCCCCCAGCTAAGGGCAGAAAGTGGATAACCCAGCACTCCGGAGGCAAGACAGAATCTGCTGAGGACAGTGGTCATTACATAGGCATTTAGATGTGGAGAAAATCGAGTTCCTCATTAACTTAATTCTTATCCACCCATTCTTTATAGTTGCTGTTCTGTGCTGTCCCCCTGTCTGTGCTTCTCACTGGCTAATAAAAGTGAGCCAACTGTGGAGTTCATGGAGTCTGTCCACTAGAGGCAGGTCTCTTCCTAAAAATGGTCTTCCTTTATTTCCCATCATTCCCCCTAATAGGTCTGATCAGCCCTCGGTACAAAGTGGAGAAGCACAGGGGATAATGATATGCACAGCTGTTATGTACCTGGCTTCAACCTTTGAGGGTACTGGTTTGAATTGTATCAAGCCTTGTTCATTATCTTAACTTGGAGTAGGGAAGGAGTGAGTCATGAGTTCCAGACTGATTTAATTTTCATTGGCCCACTGTGGGATATTTTAGGGCAAAAGTCCTGTATTAACACAAGGAATTTAACAAGACAATATCTCTGATGGTTAAAGTGACAATAATTTCTCCTTTATTTTATATTTAGCTACTGCCTCGTGATTATGTGGGATATCATGCTTAAATTTAATAGATTCCCAGGTATAATTAGGGATTGAACTCTTGTATCATTTAAAGCTTTGATGGTTTGCCAATTGGTGCTTTCCACCAGAAAATATGCTTAATTCAGAATCTGTATCGTAGAGATGCAAAAGCCAATCAGTGAGCTTTTATCTTTGCTGTCTAAAGTCTTTTAATAAGTTTTGGATTTCCAGTTGGGTCAAATTGTGGAAATTTTTTATTGTTCTTGTTTTCCTCCCCCTATGCCCAGGTTTTTACCTTTCCATTTATAGTTTTGCCGTGAGTGGTTCCCTGGATGTCTTTGTAGTGGTAGGTGTGTGGGGTCCTTTCCACCTTCGTTATATTTATAAGCCTCTTCCTCTGTAGGTCCTGAAATCAGTGTCACCAAAGGTTGAGGTCTCATCCATGGTGATGGTGCACTTGCATGGTTTAAATGTGCCAAGCTTAGCTGAGGCTGAATTCAGCCCCTCTCCTGGCGTCCTCCCTCAAGGGGGCCAAAGCTGTTTCGTCCAACTCCATAGAGTAGCTTCCCTGTCCCACAGAGACGAGGCCAACAGAGCTGGGGACGATGGGGACAGTGCTGGCCTGCAACTCAACCATGAGGGACCAGACCACTGTCCGCCACAGTCCTGTTCTATTTGTCACACTTTTCCTTTTCCGCGTGCTTCCTATTCATTTTCCTCCTTTCTCCTTCTCTCCCTCCCCCACACCCCGCTTCCTTTATTCTCCACGTGAATCCCCTGAGAATGTCTGGGTTTCCAGCCAGCGACACTGTAGCTGTCCCTGCAGGACCCCCGCAGCGCCTTCTGGTCTGTGCTTGGTTCCTCGGCTGTCAGTGGGAGCACTGGTCTTCCCCCCCCGGGGTGAGGTCCCACCTAGAACAACCTGTTGGGCCTGGAATGGAGACCTGTCCCTGCTGGGGTGGTAGCACAGCGCTGAGCCCGGCACACGGGCGGTGGGCTTGGCTATAGATGGTCGAGGACCAGATGCTACTTCTCCCCATCGTTTTGTTTCTCCATCAGTGCCTGAGCCAGGGACAGCCATGAACATGCACCTTGATGGCTTAGGGGATCAGGAGAGCTCGAGTGTGGGCCACACGGGACAGCAACCAGGTCACTACCCCACACGAACCCAGGTCTGTTCCCCAGCCCGGGGTGGTCACCTTCCCTCCCACAGACCTCAGCCCTGTTCCCTGCTCGTCCTGTAGGAACACCTCTCCAAACACGTCTGTGCAGGTCCCGGGCGGCCAGTGACATCACCAGGAGAGTCAGTGGCCAGAGGGCACAGCGAGCAGGACCCAATGCTGCCGAGTCAGGACTGGCGCCCTGCAACCCTTACAGGGATTGCCCCACGCAGCTACCTGACCCTGTGCCCGAGCAGAGGGCACAGTTCTCATCCTGGGGAGGAGAACGGGCGAAGGCTGACGACACACGGCGGCCGGAGCCGCTCAGGCCAAGCCCAGGCCCCAGTGGTTAGCAATCCTGTCTCGGGCAGCTTCTGCAGGCTCAGAACCTGCTAGCCGGGGGCGATTCCCTGAAGCCGCCTGAGTGCACGTGCCTTGTGACCCCACTGCTCTCTCCTGGTTTCTGCCCCCACCGTGCGGGAGATTCCTGCCTGGGGCCTGGAGAGGGCTAAAGAGGGACATCTGCGCTGGACACGCGACAGACTCAGCGCAGGGCGACTCCGGGGGCCACGCTGGCCTGGGGGCCGGCTCAGCGGGTGCTGGAGGAGGAGCAGCCGGGGTGAGCCCGGTCCCTTGGACGGAGAAGGCTGGGAACCTGAGGACTTCTCGGCCCTCATTGTCCCAGATGTCAAGGAGCTCGTTTAGGGCCTCAATGCCCGCCCACACGGGAGAGAAACTCGGAACCAGTGTCGCGGGAACACGCGATTTTACCTTGACTCGGACTGCTTTCTATGGAGAAGGAAACCCGGGACCTGAGAGTTAAAAATCATGCTGCTAAGGAATCGTGTGTCCGTGTCGCTGCACGTCTGGGGGCTGGGGGCGACGAAACGGAGCGTTTGCCTTCGCTTGAATGGAAGATTTTGAAACTCAAAGCCAAAACTTACTTTTCTGGCATTATGGGCGGTGTAATGTCCAGACAAGCAAACATAACCCAACCAAATGCACAGCTCTTTGAAATGCAGGGTACGATATTTCCAGAACTCTTTTCAAATGATGTCCGTGTTGGCAGGTGAGGCAGAAAATTCTTCACAAATCCGGAACAAAGAGAAATCAGAAATCAGGAGGCCGGCGAGTGCTATCTGCTCAGGCTGACCCAGGTTCCTTGGTGTAACGCACAGTTTTTATTTTATTTTTACTTAAAAACTTTTTAAAGCTTGAACAGGAGTTTCTCACCGTTCTGGAGGCAAGAAGTCTAAGAGTAAGGTGCCAGCGGATTCAGTTCTCTCTTCCTAGCTTTTCAGACGGCCGTCTTCATGAGAGCGAGCAAGGGCCGTTTTGATTTTGAAAAGCTGAGCTCTGGAGACAAGGGAAGGACCGTAAGAACAGTCAAGGCGGGGAGTTAGACGGGGACTCCAGAATAGGGCTTGGACTGCTGGAGGAGGCCTTGCCCAGGAGGTGGGGAACACGACAAAAACCCTGACCTCCAAAGAAAGACCCTGGGAAGACTTGCTAGCCCCGTCATCAAGTGGCCATCGTGGAATCTTCCTTGTGATGTTTGCCCTCAGACCTACATCTTGACGAATTTTTCAAATACCTTTTCCAAGTGTTGGCTTGGCCTAGGGCAGAAGCAAGGTAAGGCTGTCTTGATAATTTCTGTGCCAAAGTGGAATCTCACAGGCTGGCCAGTTTACAACTCTGTTGTGTGTGTCATCTGAAAAAGCCATGCTGAGAATATAAAACAGACCAATTTAGAAAGTGCTTCTACACTCAGCAGAGTGTAGACGCCTGTGTAGAGTCTGTGTAGAAGAAAACACTTCAACCCAAGTTTCGGGTCATTTTAGGCGAAAGTTTTTAAAAAGTAAATTACAATTAAAAACCACACAAGGAATTAGTCACCCTTACGTAGATTCTCCAGAAACAACAAGCAAAATTAGACCAGATTGTTCACGGAGAATTTAAAAAGTAGTCTTAATACATTTGAAAGGAATAAGTAGAGGTGCTTATTTTAATTCTTTTATTTTAATGGGAAGATATTCATGTCACAGTTTAAACATAAAGTAACAGATGATATTTAAAATTCCACGCAAAAGACTAGAAGTAAATAGTTGCCTTTGTGTGATGAGATTATAATTTTTATTTTAGTTTTTGAAACATTCTTGTTTCTTTGAGACAGGGTGTCCATATGTCACCTACACTCTTCTCAAACTGCTGGGGTTGAGATTTCTCTTGCCTGAGCCTCCCAATAGTTGAGATTACAGGTGTGTGTTAATAGTTTTTACTGTGAGAAAAACAAAGCAAACAAAATATAAATGTAAATGACTAAGAAACAGAATAGTGTAATACAGTGAAATGAGTAAAAGCTATGTAGCTTTATGAAAATGAAAAAAATGTAATAATTGAAAAAAACTCAGTATGTGCTTAATGTAGCAGGTCAGACATAGCCGAAGAGAGAAGTAGTGACCTGGAAGGTAGATCTGGAGGCATTACACAGAACGAAGCACAGAGAAACAAAGGAAGAAAATATGAAGGAAAGGTTTGAAAGTCACCGTCAATAGAATGAGACTGTGTTCCATACATCTAATTAAACTTCCCAAGAAAGTAAAGATGAAAGCCAATATTCAAATATATTGTACCTAAAAATTATCCAGTATTGATGAATGTTTCCAATTCATGAATCTCAACAAATTACAAGGTCTTCCCAAAGAAAGGCAGTAACATAAATGTGTTTAGTCACTGGCCTCATCCGGTCCGTGGAAGGCCTGTGTGGAGCAAGATGGATGAAGGGAGAACTTACTGTCTGCCTGACTCTCTTTGGGTGATGCCACCAGTCTCCTACTTTCAGATTTAGACTTGGACTGGGACTTACAAGATTGGGTATTCTGAGTCTTAGACCTGGATGCTGACTGGAACCATACCATCAGCACTTTTGGGGCTTCTTCAGAGATACAAATGGCAAACTACTGATCTTTGAATTAGGTGGAGGTATACACTGTTCATTCAACTTACCTGAATGAAAGTGCAAAACACACCGGAAAACGCTATGTGAAAATTAACCAATCATATCAACTCGAGTAAGAAACACCCAACTCATGGATCAGCTGGAGGCATTTACTGAAGACAGAAGCCCCACCTTGGTGTGAGTGACGGTGACTAATGGGCTTGCTGCCTGGATGGCGTAAAAGGGAAGGGAGACCGAAGACTCCGTGCTGTTTCTTCCGAGAAGGAGCTCCAGTCTTCACCTTCATGGTGGACGTCGCCTCCTGGCTTCCATCTCAGACCCTTCGGACTCCTGATCTGGACTGGCAGAGGGCACTGCAGGGAGCTGCAGGCCTTGGACGGGATCCTTCACATCTCCAGGGCCCAGGCCGCCCTTTCGCTGTGTTCCACCCCTGACTGCAGCAGCCACTGTAAGCCAGCCTTGTAAATTCCTATACATTTGTACATCTGAGTTGTATCCGTTTCTCTAGGAAGCACAGATGGACACACACTATAATTTGAGCCTGTTTCTCACAGAACTGCCCTGGGGCCCTTACAGGCTCCCCTTGAGAGCTGTCTAATTTCACACAGTGCACCTCACCCTCCCTAAGGGACTTGGAAGTTTTTATGGTTCAAGGGCTCAGACGAAGAAACCGACGCACGTATTTTAAGGTCACTCACTTTGTTTGCAATTTGAGCTCCATTGATAACTATGCTCTGTCTTCATAATGTTCTGTGTCTGCCCAATGTTTCCTTTTTCTTTACTGAGGATTTGCCTTTCGCCTTCTCCTCCGTGAGTTACCGCAGACATTTCTGTAACCCAGTAAACCTTTCACTTCCTTTCCACCTACACGAGCCCCCACCCTGCATTTTAAGCTCAATATGCACTCTCCCACCTCCATGGAGCGTCCCTCGATGATTACAGAGCTCGATAGCCACCTCCCTTCCACATTTCTACCGGATTTTTCTTTTTATTTGAATGTGTCGCGTGTTTGCTTCTATTTTCTAGTTCCATTGTGCACATGTGTTCAGTCTGTACTATTAGCTGCTGATTCTCAGGGTCGGGACTGTGTCACACTTCTTTGTGTGTCCCCCCTGTATCCACCACAATCTTTACTGTTTTGCTGTGATTTTTGTCCCCCATAATCTTGCACTGAAGCAAGGCTGTAGTTGATGATTTTTGTTTTCTGTTTTTCATGCTGGGTTTTATTATTAAAAAAAAATTTAGTACATGTTTATTATACAGGATGATGGGCTTCGTTGTGATGATTGCGGACAGACATGAAACGTGCTGATCAGCCCCCTGCCTCTCCCGACCCCCTCCTTTCTGATCGCTTCCCCTCTGGTAGAGGCTTCTTGGTACTTGCTTGAGGGATGATGGAGTCTTTGCTCAGAAGCCTTAGGTGAGGTGTAGAGGCTGGAGGAAGGGCTGGGGTGGGAGGGGTCTTCTGTTGCCTCTATTACTATCCGGTTAGGTTGAAACAAACCCATGGCTTCTCCCATCTTCAAAATAACAACGTAGCTGGCACAGAATGGAGCTCTGAGAGTTCAATATTTTTTCTCGGAGACAAACAGCTTCTCCTGCTTCCTCTGGCCTGGCGTCACCGCCACCCAGCCCTGCAGAAAGGTGTCTGGGTGGAAGATGCAGATGCTGGCCTGGAGCTGGGGTTCTGTGGGGAAGGAAGGAGCAGGAGATGCAGCCCGGAGAGGTGCACCGTTCCTCAAACTGGCCCCGCACACCTGGACTCAGCGAGCCGAGCCGGTGCTCTGGGGAAAGTGGATCTCTGCATCTTCTGACAGCTAGCTTTGGCCTCTGTGGTTTAGTTAGTGTGAGCAGGTGGACCCGAGCTGGCCCTGAGCTGCTGGTAATGGAGACGGCAGTGCCCACCCCACAGCACGGGGTCTTAACAAAGTGCTTTGGAGCTGCGCGCTGGGCCAGCCGTGGGGGCACACCCTGTAACACAGTCCTCAGGAGGCTGAGGCAGGAGATCACAGCGCGGGCTAGGGGAGCCTGAGTGACACAGTGAGTTCAAGGCCAGCCTGGACTACGCAGTGATACCCTGTTCCCCCCAAAATTTATTTTATAAAAATCCATATCATGGAGAATTTGGAAAGCAATGAAACTCAGAGGAAGATAGAAAAAATAACCTTACCCAGAAAAACTGCTGTCATAGTTCATTTCAGTACATATTTCCCTTGTTTAAAAATATGTGCATATTTTAAAAAATAACATGTATACAAATTTTGAACTTTTTCAAGTTAGATATCTAATCGATACCATTTTTATGAACTGTTTTTCAAGTTAGATGTCCAATATATATATTAGATATCATTTTTATGAATTGTTTTTCTATTTCACATATAATAAATGCAGTGACAGATTTAGTGCTTATAAAAGATTTTGTACGTTTATTTGATGCATTTAAATAACTTTACTTCTATAAATGTAATTGTAGATTAATACAGACATGAATAATTTGATAAACAAAGTATTTTAGTAGTAGGGCTGGGGATTCAGCTCAGTGGCACTGTGCCTGCCTCATAAGTGCATGGTCTTGAGTTCGATCCCTGTACAAAAAAAAATCTCTATCTATCTCTATCTATCTATCTATCTATCTATCTATCTATCTATCAAGATGGTATTTTTTTTTCTTTCTGAAATCATGTGCTGTTTGGTTGGGAATTTTTATCTCCTCTATGACCCAGAAGATCCCCAAAACAACTCTTAAAGTTTTGCTACTGTAATTTTGATTAAATCTCTTGCTTGATGAAACACTAATTTGATTTCCTCTCCATAAAAAATACATACTGAACAGAGCACAGAAAACAAGAGCTTGAAAAGGCTCAGTCATTTTTCTGCTTTTCTCAGTTGGAAAGAAGAAAAGATGAAAATGATATTCAAAGAGAGGCTAGGAAACATACCAAAGAATTCTTCTTTAAATTGATAAAATAGGGACATTACTAGAACTTTAAAACTTGTGTACCTTTTAAATGTGTGTTTCCTACACATCAACTTACTTATCCAATTGAATTAAGGAAAGTTATAAATGGCTTCTGGCCTCAGCCACAGCCTCTACATTTTTATTTTGGGACCTGGGATCAAACTTGGGCCCTTTCACTTGGGAGGCAGGTGGCAGAACCTCTGAGCCAAGTGCCTTTGCTTTTACTGAGTCTAGCCTTTACTTTTGCTCGAACTTTGTGCCTCTTCGACATAGTTGGTTATGCCCTGAAATGCTGACATCCGAGAAAATTTTCTTTTGTCAGAATTTCCAGTAAAATGTAAAAATTATGTCATCCTAAAAAGGTTACATTTTAGGTACAATAATATGGTATCAAATAATTATAAAACAAGAGGCATGTCAGGTATGTCTGCGATATGCTTTTGCATGCCACCACTGTGAAAGCCCTGCAAGGATGCATGCCAGAGTGACAAGAGCACTGTCACTGTTAACAAAGCGCCAGGCAATTGTTTTTGCTTCTTTGTGGATTCAAAATCACCCTCTCTCCAGCAGTGAGCACATGTACATTGCATACGCAGAAAGGACATGATTTATTTTGAAAAAAAACTGGAAGGAGATTTATTGATTTCCTCACTTCGCTTAGAGGACTTGTTCTAAGCAAGCACTGTGTGTGGTTTCAGCGCAGCAGGAGCACAGGTAGAGGCCTCTGCTTGGTGGCCTGTGCAGTTTCCGTGGAGTAGGGAGAGGAGGAGATGAACAAGTCCAGTGGATGTAGTACGGGAAGGGAAGTGGGTCAGGTGCTCTGGGGAAGGGGGCTCCGAGGAGCTGCGGGCCCATGGGTCCCTGTCTCCCTCGTGCAGTCCAGGCGGGAAGGCACATGGTGAGGGACAACTGGGACAGTGGATGGTCCAGGCTCTTCTGTCCCTGCAGGCTTCCACTCCCTTCCTCTGGGTGGAGATGACGCTGGCTCGGCCTCCAGGCTGCGTCTGGGCTGGAGGAGCCAAGCGGCAGCGATCCCCCCTCCCCAGGCGTCTCTGCAGGGAGGACTCCACTGGCCAGGGCCCCTCTGGGTGCCGGGCACCTTGCTGTGTGAGGCCCTCTTGCCCAAGTCAGGTCCGTGGTGCTTCTCAGACGGGGACGTGAACGATGGAGGATTCAGACTATTTTACCCGCTGAGCACATGGGGAGTGCTCAGGCTGCTGCTGGACACCGGGGCTCCCTGCTGAAAATTCTGGGCGTGTGGTGAGAGGGAGGAGAGCGCTCTGGGACAAGCAGCCTGATTCAGGAGGAGTGCAAAGTTAGGCGAGTTTGAGGCAGCGCTGCTGACAAGGAGGAGGGTGTGGGGTGCGTGTGTGTGTGCAGAGAGGGTGCATGGAGTATCAGGGAGACAGAATGAACATGGCTTTTAATACCTTTTTAAAACAAAATTGTTCTAGAAAAGTTTCTAGAAAAGTTCTTTTTACTAGAAAAGTCCTTTTGTGTCTTTTTTTTTTTTTTTTTTTTTTTTTTTTTTTTTTTTTTTTTTTTTTTTTTTTTTTTTTTTTTTTTTTTTTTTTTTTTTTTTTTTTTTTTTTTTGGTTTTTTGAGACAGGGTCTCACTGTGTAGTTGAGACTGACCTGGAACTCACTATGTAGCCCAGCCTGGTCTCAACTCACAGCGATCTTCTTGCCTCAGCCTCCCGAGTGCTGGGATTACAGGTGTGTGCCACCACACCCGGCGTCCCATTGTGTCTTTACAACACAAGGTCAGAGGTTGCCTCTCCAAGGCCACAGCGAACCTTGTAGAGCTTTCCATGACACAAAGGGCGGGTCAGCCGGTCAGTATGAGACAGCTGAGCAGGTCTCCTTTGTGTGGTTATCAGCCAAGCATTTATGGCCAGTTTCTTTGCACCCAAGCTAGTGAAATGGTTAGTGGTATTCACAAATGTGGAATGTTAGCCACAGCGAAGTGTGACGTCTCACCGGGAGTCAAGTCTTTGAGAAGGGCAATGCAGGGTTCGATTGAGGAACTTTCAGGCAATGAACCTGTGCACTCCGTGAGAGTGGCTCACAAACCAGGGCTCTGGTGGAAGGGTGGCCAACAGCCCTGCAATTCAGGGACATGGGCTCCTGTGATGCTGAAGGCTGCCATTGCTCAGAGCTGTGCGTTTGTCTTCATTTGAGACAGGATTTTCTGAATCTGAGATTCTGAGAGACCTCAGGAGGCTTTGAAGAGAACTCAAAGCCATCCTTAGCACAAACAGGTGGGCACTTGCTGGTTGGCTGTGGTGGTACAAGCTGGAATCCCACCACTGGGGAGGCTGAGGCAGGAGGATTGCCTTGGAGGTCAGCCCAGGCTACATTCTAAGATCAAGGCCGGCCTGAAGTACATACGGAGACCCCACCCCCCCAACAAAGATGATCAAATGAGGCATACAGTCTTTAATTAAAACCTCTGCTGTAATAGCATACTTAACATGTAAATGCTATTCACATGAGTATAAAATGATTGGTGCCGATAGGCTTACAAAAGTGGTTTAAGTGCTATGAGTATGTGGCTTATTAACATACCTGCTCTGAAGGGTGTGGTGGACATTTACATGTACAAATGTTGGTGTGATATTAAAACCAGTTCCGTTCTTTTTTGCCACACTGCACTTTTTCTTTTTTCACGTGTTTATTTCCATCAGTACACAGTTAATATATAATGACTCCATTCCTCTGGGGAGTTGGTGTATGAACATGACACATCTTAATTCACCTCTTCTCCCCTCCTCCCTCTTGGTCCCGTTCCCATTTGAGAAAGTTCTGTCTCCCTACTTCCTATTGTCTAGCTTGTATTTTGCTATTTATTTATACTTTGGGTTTCTTATGTAGGAGAAACCATGCAGGACTTAAGCCTGTGTGCCTGACTTCTTTCAGGTAACACTGTGGTCCCAAGGTACATCTGTTTCCCTACAAGAGGCTCGAGTTTGTCTTGCTTATGGCAGAGCAGTGCTGTACCGTGTGTGAAGACCACATTTTCTTATCTACGCTTCTGTTAAAGGACGCGTGCATTTTTCTTGTAAAGACAGATCCTCGTATCTCTCAGTTATGAAGCATTCTGAAATTACAGCATGCAACTTCAAGTGTCCGTGTTTAAACCGTGAAGTCACCTTTGTACTGTCTTGAAGAACAGGATGTGTCCTCCTGCTGAGCCATGGCTAGGCGGGTCCCTGGGTGTGGGAGGAGTCGGGCTGCTGTCCAGTGTCTGCCTGGCCACGGCTGTGCCCGTGACACCGCGTTGTCTTCATCACCCACGGGACATTGTGATTCCTGTGGTCCGCATCCTAGGGTGCTTCTAAGGCTATTACAGTGACAGTACTGCAAACCCACTTTAATACGCGAGCCCTGAGCTTCAGGTCTTACTCACTGATGTTCTTTAATTTCAGTCTTTCCTTAGTAACAAGAACTCACTGCTGGCTCGCAGCTGGCCGGTGTCAACAGCTCACCAGACACCCACCCCTGGGCTGATTATGCTCCAGAGAGGCGCAGAGCCTTTCTCCTGCGACCACTGGTCAGAGTTCACTTCCTCTTTCTCCCCTGCTATCCACCCGGTAGTACCTGAACCTGCCCGTTGGGAGGGAGGGAGGGGACCGCCTGCCCAGCTGCGGGTGTGAGCCAGGACCGGCCGGACTCCCCAGTGCACGCAGACCGCCGCCGGGACTTCAGGTTCTGATGCTTTCTGGATTTCTGGCACTTCCTGGTGCAAATGCGTTTCTGGGTCTTCTTTATGCCTTTCCCCTCTTCTTCTTTTTTCTTTCACTTCCCTCCCTTCACTGTTTTGAGACAGGTTTTCTCTCCAGGGTCCAGGCTGGCCTTGAACTCTCCATGTTCCACCCCCTGCCTCCTGGGTTCTGAGATGAGGTGAGGGGTCTAGGAAAATTTTGTGTCCGAGCGCTGGGAAGGACGGTGAGCAGTGTCTCCTGAGGGCAGCTCCCCTGGAAACTGCAGCTCTGTGCCTGAGCCCTGGGGCGTTGCCTCCCTGCTGAGGCTGCTCTCTGCCCAGGGCTGGGCCCGGGTCCTGACAAGCAGACCCCTGGGTGGCACAGTCCTGTGAGGCACACTGTACAACCTGGGCCCGATGTCTGTCAGGTAGGTCTCAGGACCGTAATGGAATGATACGCCTTTCGGAACAGGAATAATAATGTGGAGTAAATGAAAACAAAGGAGTCTAGGCCAGGTTTGGGGTGAAAGGTGACAAAAGAATGGAAAGATACCTTCCTGGGAATTTGGGTCACTGGGGCAGCGAAGCACCCCTCCGAGTTGGGAAGGCTGCACTACATGTTCTTTCAGAGTGACTGGAAGGTTGGTTTTCTGAGCCAGAATCTCACCATGTATCCCAAGCTGGCTTGTAGTCCAGTCTGGCCTCAAAGTCTCCGAGATCCTCCTGCCTCAGCCTCTTGAGTGGCTGGCATTAGAGGGCCTTTTCCAATTTCAAATCCCACAATAACGGAAGAAACTTGGCGTTTCTTTGGAAAGCTGCAGAGTTAGGAATGCTTAGGCAAAGGAATCCCTCCCTATAAGCCTGCGGGGAGCAGGGCTAGGTCAGGTTTTTCCAGAGAAAGGCCGGCCAGTCGAAGGTCGTGCACG
>NW_022900926.1:4397357-4402404 GCF_012274545.1 Fukomys damarensis
GTGAGCTGGGATCCGGAAACCTGGCGCACCTGCCCTTCCGCCAGCCCTTCCCCTTCCCGGTTCAAGGACGGGGCTTGCCACACTTAGGGCTGACATTTTTAAGTGAGTCTTCGGATAAAAGGTAATCGATTTTAGCCAGCGGGAAAAGTTGAGCTCAGAAAAAGAGAGCTGTCAGCCAAGCCAAAGAAGACAATCCCATTGCTCACACGGTTCACAGAGTGTAGTCTGAAGATAAATGTGAGGAGGCTTTCCATAAGGTGGTAAAGGCGCCCCTTCCCTGAAAACACTCAGATGCGAGATTTCGGTTCTAAGGCTTCATAGGAACACTTGTGCCCTGTTCGTATTTTAGTCTAGGGCGTACGTGTGTGTGTGTGTGTGTGTGTGTACGTGATAGTGTACTTGCGTGGGTACAGGTGTGTGTGTAGATGTGTTTGTACCTGTGTGTGTACCTCTGTATATCCGTGTGTGTGTGTGTGTGTGTGTGTGTGTGTGGTGTGCTGCTCCCAGGGACGATGGCAAAGACAGAGCTACACTCTGTTGAGCCGTGTGTCCCTGCCTGGCCACGTCCTGGTCTGCCCCGTGGTTCTCCCACCTTTCCCCAAAGGCTGCTGACCTCATGTGGGATGCTTTAAATGTGAGTAAAAAAGTACACACACACACACACACACACACACAATAAAACATTATAAGAAAAAAGAAAAGATAGAGGGAAGCCAAGCAATGCAAAGATGTGTGCCTTCCTTGCTCCGTCTTTGCTCAAAGGCCCGCCCCGACTAGGAGAGGGGTGATTCTTTGTGCACACGAGGGCCCGATTAGAGTTTACATCACACACGCATGCACACACACCTCTCATGTTCGCTGACCTTGCTTAGGTGAGCAAATGGGGCAAAATGCACTGTGAGAGTTAACAGTGCTTTCCATTTTATTTCCGTCAGTAGAGAGCCTATTATCTGGAAGAATATTGTTCTTTCTTTATGTTTTCCTTTAAATCCTTTTGAAATAAAGCCCAAGATATCAACTAAAAAAGAACTCAAAAGTCTTAAAAACATCCAGATGTCACCACAGATGCTGAAAAATAAATACAAGGGTACAGGCCTACCTAGGTGCATGGTGGAGACAATGCTTTATTAACAAAGCTGTAAATGCGAAGTTCCTATGAGTATCTTCTAGCTAAGCAAAAATATTAAGGCTCCAAAACGAATAGTTTCCAAGTTAATGAAAACTGGAAGTTGGGGGCCGACTCTGATATTAGTCATTTAAAAGTACACATTCTAAAGGACAGCCTTCTTTCCGGGCTGTCCTCTTTTGTATTTATTTGTTTGTTAGTTTTTAAATCAATTTGCTGAGGTGTAGAAGAAATCTGGGATCTCAGAAGTCTCTCACCCTGCATAAAGTTAACCTAAGATTTCGCAGTCTATTTTATCCATACCTTCCGGTTGGATACCTAACAGGGAGCACCGAGGTCCTTCCCCAGAAGGACGTGACAGAGGGTGGTGTCCCAGGGAACTAGAAAAGCCGCACTGTGGTCATTCCTACTTCCACCATTACTATTTGATCCGTTGCTCAATTTTGTGCGTGCTGCGTGCTGAGCATTACCACAGAATTCAGGTGGGGTGCGGTGGTGGGGTTTGAAAGTGTGACTCACCTCGTGGACCACGTTACACCCTCAGGCTCCCAGGCACACTGGGCTCCCGTCTACTCTGAGTGTGCAGTGCTCCTTCATAGGGCAGCCCGCCACCCAGTCCTGAAGGAAAGGGCAGGTTGGAAAGAGGCCAGGGCCGCGTGGGGAGAAACCCAACCATCTGTAGCCAGTGCTGAGAAGAAGCGCCTTCCAGTGGACGGGAGGAGGAGGACCGGGTCGCTCTGAGAGGCAGCAGCTCCCGTCTGAGGGCTTTGTTTCCTGTGGAGTAGGAGCCCCAGCCCTAACCCTGACCCTGAGGCCGCCTCTGAAGGTGAAGGGAGTGTGAACATGAAGCGAGAGACCGATCTGATGCAGCTCTGCCCCTCCCCGACCTGTGCGTGTCCGTTCACCGTCTGTAGGGAGACTGTGGTCGCACGTGACAGGATGGCTGGTGTGCCTGCAGGAGAGGAGGAGAGATGAGCAGAGACAGCCCCCAGGCCTACTCGTGTCTCTGTGCACGCTCACTGATGGCGAAGTGTGTCCTCGCCGGGTGAAAAATGACAAGAATATTTTACATATGGGTGGAATCTTGTTTTGCCAGATGTGCCACAGAAGAGTGAAGAAGCAACATGCGACCAATTGGAAAATCCCAAAGAAGAAGAAAAATGAAGGCTCTTCGCTTATCAAGAGTGTGCACTTACGGCATGGAGAGGCGGAGTGGCTGTGTTTCCTATCACGTGCGACATGGCGGTAACCATGGTGATGTGTGTGCGTCACAGGGTTGCGCTATGACCTTATACACTGGGACTGTGACTGTGATGTCCAGTGTAGGTCATTAGAAGGCAGGTTAGGGCCACACTGCACCCAAGGGAAACGTTAAGAGTGCAGGTCACGAATACAGTGTTGTCCATAAGCCCCGCGAAATCTGCTCTTCTCTTCTGGGTTTATTTAGCCAGCCGTGTGTTTACTTCACTTTTGGGGTGGCATCTGTGTTTCTTGACAAGTATGCATTCATTTAAAACTTTGTAGGATTTGTAGAAAATATATTTTTGATGAAAAGGAACAATAATAAGAGTAGTCAAAATTACATGGGTACAGTGTATTTATTTTTAATCCGTATCACACCAGAGCTTTTCCAAACTTTAAAAAAGATTTTAAAATAGTGTAAAAGTTTAGCAACATAAACACCTCTAGGATGTTTTTGTCCGATGTCTTTTGCTTCTAATCTGTGTATACTGTGATTTTTCACGTAGACCCTTGGAATGTAACCTTTGTGACAAACTGTTTTTATGGAACGTGCCTATTAAATGAATTTCACTATCTTCCTTAACTACTTCAGTGTGTGTGTGTATGTGTGTGTCTTATTTTAATTGAATTGTGCCAAACAATTTTTAACTGCTTCATGTTGCCTTTTCTCATTCTTTGTGTGTTTATGAGTTATATCTTTATAAAATAATATCCTTGGGAATGCAGACCTTGATTTTTATATCTTTCTTAGAGTAGCTGACATAGCAGTGTACACTTTAGAGTTTGGTCAATAATGTTATCCCAAGGAGAAAAATATACACTTTTAATATATATTTAAGTATATATTTTGAAAGGAACAAGAACAAAGCCTTAGAGAATTTGGGTTTATTAGAAATTTAGGAAAAATACTAGAATTCTGAATTTTAAAATATTTGAATAATGTATTTTCACTTTCAGACATTTATGCATGCAGTTTAAAAAATTTGATTGTTGGCTTAGGCCACATATGTATACATTGACCAAATAAACACTTTCACTAAAGAAACTGTTTACTGCTGCAAATCTTCATTTTATCTTCTGAAGCATGCCAGGGGAGAGACAGCGACACGTTTTAAAGGCTGGCATTTCTAGTCTGTGGTCTAAATCACCTGCGGTCATTATTTTATTGACAAAGCCACCCCTTATGTCTTACACATCCCAGAGGAACAGATTTCAAAGAACTTGATTGTTTTAGGCTTGCAAATATAAATTTTTCTGTATGAAATGATCAAAAATATTTTGGTGTGGCATTGACTTAGGATCCAACAAGATGCACTGTGGGCACTAAAATTCAGCCTCTGAAGGGCGTGAGCTGAGCAGTCAGCACCAGGCGGGAGGGGGTGTTACTGACATCTCGGGGTGGCCCAGGGTACAGCCGATCACCCCGCACCCATGCAGGTGAGGAGCTTCCTGTGCCCCGGGTGCCTAGTGCTGGAACAAGCTTCAAACACAGAGACTCAGATTCAGAGAGCCTTGGGTGAACGCAAGCTCTCCAGCGGTGCGATCTCGGGCAGCTCAGGCCTCCTGTCTCCGAAGCCTCGGGTCACGCTCGGTGGAGTGTACTAGTAATGGGGCACACTTTGGACGGGGAGTGCGACAGTGTTCCTCATGCACTTGAGTCGTGCCTGGGGATGGAGAATTACTCGGTGAATATTAGCCATCACCATCATGACTGGCGTGGGCCCTCCCACGGGTGTTGCTTTATTCTCCGGTAAGGGGGGCACTCGTGTGGCTGCCTCTGCCTCCCTCTGGGATCTCATGAAACTCCCGGTACCCATGCCCGGAGAAGTACTGTGCTGGGAATGGATGGGCCCGCGGTAATTACCACATCAACGCCAGCTCAGTATGGTAATTAGTGCTGGCGGGTGATGAGAATCATTCCCTTTCAGTAATGAACACGCTCACCATTGTGTAATCCGAGCAAGAAGGCAGAATTTTAAGTCAGTTTTTAAATCAATAACTTTTCCCTCAAAAAAGGAAAAAGTTACATCTCTCTGGCCCACAGTATAATACAGTGTTTTCCTGTCACCTAGAGGACAAAGGCTACAGCAGCGTCCCTCCTCGCTGTTACTAGTGAGGCTGTATGCACCCGAGAGCTCTGTCTTCTAAACCACACTTTCATCACAATGCAGTGTCCGCCGGATCTGTCTGTGTTTGCAGGAGCATTTGCCAAGAGGAGGGTTCTTCCCAAGGGGCCCAGACGATGGCGTGTGAGAGCTCAAAACTGAGTTCACCTATTACCTTTTTTATGGTTAAAAAGCCAGGCTATTTTGGGGAACCTGGGTGCTTTCCACAAAGCACCTCATCGGGGTTCCTGAAAGAAAAGTCTCTGTTCCCAGCTTTGCCTTTGTACATGCCACCTGCTTTCGCCAGTAGCTGCAAAGTCTTAATTGATTTTGCCAGGTAGCTGAGCTAAAAGAGGATGAAAGCTATAAAGCAGCTGTCTGGAGATGTAGCTCTGTGCAGACGAAAAGGGAGAACAAAAAGGATTCACCTGGATGGGAATGGGCCGGAAGCCCCGTCACAGGTGAGCGGCCGTGGGTGGTGTCCATCTGTGGAAGGGGGGAGGCATGGGTGGCAGCTGTGCTGGGTGTGCTGGGCGGCGGCGGTGGAGGAGAGGAGGAGGAGGAGGAGGAGCAG
>NW_022900926.1:4402843-4438700 GCF_012274545.1 Fukomys damarensis
AGGAGGAGGAAGATGAGGAGGAGGAGGAGGAGGAGGAGGAGGAGGAAGAGCTAGGGGAGGAGCCTGGGAGGGGCCGGCCGCGGGGAGGACTGACAGGCCTCCCACGGGCCCTTGTGCGCCCAGCTCCACAATGCAAAGTGCACCTCTGCCATTGGCTCTCTTGACTCTGGTTCTCCTGATTCTCCGTGCCTCAGTTTCCTCAATGTGAAACAGGGAAATATTGAGCATTACACATCGAATACAGGTAAGTGCAGAGAAAAATGGGTGACACAAAGCAAAAATGATTAGCATCATTATTCACTAGAATACAAAGGGAAAATATCCTGGGTTCATTGATTTTTCCCGTATTATTTGTCTTTCCAGATTTTCTCCCCTTTCTGTTCCTATCTGTCTATGAGGAGCATTTCCTTAGGGAAGACCGGGGCTGGTTAACCGGCAGGTTCCTTCTTTCCATTACTGATGACAACTCTCATAAAAAATCGACAGAAGATGTGGTTTTTCTATAAAACAGAATACTACTCAGCCATAAAGAGTGAGAAACTAGAAACATTTATAGTAAAATAGATGCACATTGAGGCCATACTCTTAAGTGAAATACCAAATTGTTTCTCTGGTGTGAAAAACAAAATGTAAATAAGGTTCAGATGGTGTAATTGAGAGTGTGAAATAGGAAGAAAATGGCTAAAGGGGAAGCAGGAAGGGGAGGGGAAAGGAAAGAAGGGAAAGGAAAAAATGTGAAAAAAGGAAAAAATGTGAAAAAAGGAAAAATGGAAATAGTCTTTGTAAAGAGGGAAGGGTGAAGGGGGTGAAGGGAGGGCAGGGATAAGGGGAAAAAATGAACCAAAACACATCATGTAAAGGTACAAGATCCCAACGATAAATGTAACTGTGGTGTTTGCTTTAACTGTACCAATACACTTAATGGGGAAAATCCACAGTTACTTAAAGACAGAAACACTGCCTACCAGGGCTGAAGGAGGTGTCGTTACTACCTGTTAAAATCCTAGAATTCCTTATTATGCATATATCAACACAAATGATTACAGTTGTACTTTGAATGACTGGTGATTACTAAGCACATTACAGACCCTTTCAAGTCTTTGTAAAGATAATCACACAAAAACGTTGTTCCTGCTTCTCATTTTACAGAGGGAGACAACAGATGCAGGGGTGCGCTTGAGATTCACCCCCAGATCCAGGACGGGGCTCAGGGGCCCTGTGCTCACCCTCCCCATCCATGAGTCTCATCACATTTGCCTGGATTTCTTTCAGGAATCCTAGGAAAACTGACAAGGAATTTTCCAGATTCAATTCCATATACACGTAGGGAATAGCACGTGAGCCACCAAGGGGTGTGACATCAAGGCACAAGCAATGCTATTTCTGTGTTTGGCTTGCCTTTTCTCTCTCCCTCTCTCTCCCCCGCCCTTCCTATGTGGCAGATACAATTATTTAATTTGCTATTAATTTCAGGACCCTAGAAGAATAGAAAGCTGGTGAGCACCCCATAGCTCTTTTGGGCGGCGGGGCGGGGGAGAACCTGAAGGAGGTGAAGGATAAAGTCTGGGTGGAAAGGAAAAGTAGTGCCACACCCAACTCGATGCCTATCCCTGTGCCCTGGGTTTGTCCATGGTTGGGAGAATGGCACACTGCATTCAGAAGGTGCGTGAGTCAGCCATCCCTGACTGACACACAACACCGGAGATGGTAGCTCATGAGGAGGACAGGTTAATCATGGCTCACAGCTTCAGGGGTTCAGTCTGCGATCACTTGGCCACTGTGGTTTTGGGCCTGTGGCCAGGTGGGGCATCACGGTGGGCAGTACGTGATGGGACAAAGGTGCTCACCTCAGGGCAGAAAGGAAGGGGCTGGGGTCTCAGGGTCCCCTTCGAGGAAACACCTTGAAGGGAGGACTTCCTGCTTCTGAGCCCCATCTCCTGAGGTTCCATCATGGCCTGGCATTGCCCTGGGATGGCAACCGAGCCTTGGATACCTGGGCCTTCTGCGGACACTCGGAATCCAAACTACAGCAGAGCGGACACGAGTTCACCTGGCCTGAGCTGATGCTGGGCATTTTTGTGGTTGATTTGTACTGCTTGGCAGGCCTGGGGCAAAAGCAGAAGCTTCAGAAGAGATGTTTCCAAAGGGCTGGGCAAGGAGCTGGAGAGGCCCGAGAAAGCCACTCTGAGGGCAGAATATGAGGAGGGGCTGTCTCACCACGGCAGAGCCTTGGGCTTGGCTGTGGCAACTCTGCAAAACTGCACACAGTACTCTTGACATTAGACATTCAGGTTTTTTAACAAAATTTTCTTCGACACTGGATTTGCAAGAGTGGAAAGGATTTGCTTTTTAAATCTTTCCTTTCTTTGATATCTTAGAATCATGGGGAACTAGAGAAGAAAAACTACAAGGCTGTCAGTCTGTACATGTGGACCAGGTGTCAGAGTTTTTACTTAAACTTGGCCTAAATCAGCCATGCAGTGCAAGCCAGGTGCTGGTTCTTAATTCACTCGGGGGGATGACAAGTTCCAAAAGCAGCCAGAACCAATCAGCGAGTTAGCAGGCAGGTGACAACCACAGGTTCTAGTTAGCATGCTGAGCTACTAGGGCAGAATTTCTGCGTCAGTGTTTGATGTGAATATCAAGGTCTGAGTTGCCTTTGGGTGAATTAACAACTTTGGGGAAAGCAGTCTTTGAGACGCCTAAGAATTCCCCAAATCGACGCTAGGTGGCGTCCTCCCCACACCTCTTACCACAAAAATCACAGGTACTCAAACGAGTTTTCCGCTTGGGTTTTACCAACTCTGCTACATGTGTTGTTGTTGATCAAACTTATTTAAAAAAAATTATCCAATGTTTAGTATTCCAAAGCATTTTCCCCTAAGAGCCAGTTGAGAAAGGAAATGATAAAAGTGTTCTAATCCCTGGCTATTGACTTATTTTAGGGTACTACATTCCTAGGCACCAGAAGAGGGTGCTGTAATACATCCCAAAATATTCTACTTGGGAGTAGAGAGGCGACTACTTTTTCTTCTTTACAACAGAGACTTTCTGTTTCTGTGATGTCAGGTGGATTTTTTTTGAAGAGAGCTATGCACAAATGCTTTATTCATTAAAATCAAATTACAAATAATTCTGAATTGGCCAAAATCTTAAGATTCAAAATAGATCTTTGATGTCTTTCAAATCGAAAACACCATTTTCTGTTGTGACTTTCAGACTTAGAAGCCTCAGCAGCAGCCTGAGCCCAAGTGAACGTTGGGGGAGTGCACGGCTTTCGCCTTGATTTAATTCGGAAAGGGCTCGGGGAGCAGAGTGGGGCTTCATTAGGCGGTGACACCAGTCTTCCCGGACAGAGAGGGGGAGCCTTTCCCCCAGTCCCCAGGCTGCAGTGTGGGAAAGCGCAGCGGGAAGGGACACTGGCCAAGGAGCTTTGGCAGGGGAGCGCAGGGAACGGGTCCCACGCAGCTCCGGCATCTTGAGTCCCTTTCCGAGGCACAGTGGCCTCTGTTCGGTGACGGGCCACCTTCAGGCGGCTCATGGGGAAGGACAGAAGCCACAGCCGACACTTAGTGTGCACGCAAAGCTCTCTCGTGCTGCAGAGGAACCAACTCATTCAACCCCACAGGATCCCCACTCACGAAAACCAGGCCCAGAGAAGAGCCCATCCAAGGCCCCCAGGGCGTGGCGCAGCCAGTGAGACCCGTGGGACCTTTCGCTCTCACGACGGCCCCACAACGTGGTCGTCCTCATTGTCCCTGCTTTACAGAGAGGGAAGCTGAGGCTTGGGTCCGGTAAAAGGTTAGCTGACGACTGACGTGTAGGATGTGTGTGAGACGAGGCTGCTTCTGATGGAAACAGAGCCCTTTGGAGGCCACGGTGCAGATGCAGACGGCAGCTCTGACCGGGTTCTCCGTGGGTCACGGCTGCACCCCCCTCCGGCTTCCCGAACACGGGTTCGCCCGAGGGACCGTGTCAGCCTGCAAATGAACTTCCCCCTCTGCGCCTGCTGTCGAGCTGCGGTTTTCAAAATGTCAGGCATTCAAATATGCGGGAGCAAGATGCTCTGGGCCCCTCTTCCTCCCGCTGCAGGACTCCAGGACTCTCCAAGGTGCCACCCGCTTCCTTCCAGCCTGGCCTCCTCTGGCCGTCCGCCAAGCTTCCCCTTGGGTCCTCAGGGCCGACTTGGCCTTGCAGCCCCTGCCGGGTTTGTCCCCCACGTGTGGGTTGGGAGGCGGGGAGGGAGCTGTTGCCCATCGGAAGGCTTAGAGCTGGTGCCTGTGAGCGGCAGCCAAGATGCCAGGCTGCAGGACCCAGACGGAGACAGAAGGGCAGTTCCTCTGCAGTCACAGGTCTTTAATGCAAGAATTCCTTTCCCCTAGAGCTTCAGTTTTCTCATATGTGGGTTGGAGTTATTGAAAAACACTTACAATCTAACTTCATTTTGATAGTCTCTGATTTTTGGACTCATTTTAAAAGCTAATTTTGAGAGATCGAGAATGACTGTCATTAGTATATGCAGTCAAGTTGCAAGCAAATGTGCATTTTCTCTGGCTTTGTTGCTTTCTTTCTGTATTACTTAGCCGGGCTCTGGCGTTGTGCCGTCACAGGCGTTCCCAGGACAGGACTCCCAGTCAGGCCCTGCAGCAGGTGCTCAGTTGTCCTCTCCCAGCGCTCTGTCCAAGACCCGGAGGCGGGCAGCCCCCAGCCCAGGTGCTCTGCCCCATCCCCTCCCCCTCCCTCCCTCTGCTCATTGCTAGAAACCATGCCTGTTCCTGGGCCTGCGCACCTGTCCTCAGATGCCCCACAGCCACCTGGCTCCCACCTTCCAGCGGGAGGTCAGAGCAGATGGAGGGGACCTCAGACTGGGTGTTTGGCACCGCTGCAGAGGGAAGCGGTGAGAGACCCGGGTCGGCCGGTGTGCGCGAGGGTGGGAGAGGTCCCAGAGCTGGCACAGGCGGCCACACAACCTCGCCTTGTGGTGTGGGCCGCTGCCTCGTTCTCATCAGTGAGTGGGGGATACAGGCCGGAACCCAACTGACTGACTCTGAAAAGATTTCTGCATCAGAGAACAAGACTGAGAGCTGTAAAAAAACAAAAACAAAAACCCAAAACCACCCTGGTTCAAATTAAAAACCAACAGCCAAGCCCCTGCTGAGCTCCCCTGGCATCCACCCATCGGCTTCCCAGAGCCCTCGAGCTGCTCAAGTCTGGCTGCGACCCTGAGGTGATCAGCGACAGAGGCATTCTCTCCCCAGCTCAGGCTGCTTTTCTGTCTTTGGAATCGTTTGAGGAATAGCGTTTCAAATCCCCTCAGCCTTAAGAAAGCAGGTACACGTGGAAGCCCCATTCTGCACCACCATTGGCTGCATCACTGAGAAGTCTGCACCTTGATGTGCTGGGACCCGAGCAGGCCCTGACAGCGCAGGTGAGAAAGGTCATCTGTGGATTCTGAGGAAAGCCGTAACCAGATGGTACTTAATGGGACAATTCCAAAGGCAAGTGCTTGTCTTTTCTCTCTCCTAAGGGAAAGAAAGTTAGGTAATTAATAGGAGAAAAGAGAAAAGGAGAGAAAAGCAAGAGAAGAAATACTAAATGCATAAAAGAAATGTAAGTTGATCATGTTGACACAAAAACCAGTGCTTGGAAGGCTGAGGCAGGAGGGTCGCCAAACTGAACTGCATAGTGAGACCCTGTCTCAAAAAAACTAAAAAAGAATAGGGATGGGTAATGGGAAACAAGGGGAAAAAATGAATCAGTCCTAGAGAAAATAGAAAATCAGGAGAAATAATAATATAACTGCATAATTTCCCACAAATGTCTGCCTAGGGAATTTAACCAGGACCAGTTCCTTTCTGCTGAGTAACTGCAGGGACACGGCGGATTTATTTTCTTGGCTCGACTGGCATGAACTGGAGAACAGGGGTGCATTTGAGGGGCAGTGGACCTCACACCATGTGTTCTAGATCCCGTGGCTGACTTCGGCACTGTGAATGCAACAGCGCAGCAGCCATGGGCAGGGGAGACTGACCACTGGGCCGCCCGCCACGCACAGTTCACGTGTCCACCAGGACAGCAGCCAGAGACACCCTCGGCTTTGCTCGGTGAGACCCCCCCCCGAGTACAGCGCAGGGGATGCTGGGGCCCCGCAGCACCCGACCACTCCACAGCAAGGCAGGGCTTCCTCTTCGGCCCCACAGCTCCACTGGGCAGTGTTCCTCCTCCAGTGCCGAGTCAGGAAGAACAAAATGCATCGGAAAACGCCCACTGCTGTCATTTGAATTTCTCTCTCCTGTTTTGCAGAGTGGCTGCATTACATTGTTATAAACAGACCCATCTCCGCAAAGTGTCCTTGTATTTCTTGAACTGAGTTCTCAGGGTTGTGCATGTGATATGGGTGTGTGTGGAAGGGACGGGGTGCACAGTAGTGGCGAGGGCTGTTCTCCAGAAGGACTCACGCCACTCTTTTCTCTAAATATATCTGCTTAGCATTAAGGACATAAGCAATTTTGCTGCCATTGCAGCCAAGCTTTGCTTCTACAATCTTATGGTTTGTTTTTCTAACACAGAACTTTTCTGGAAGGAAAACCGTTTAGGCCATATCTTATTCTGTGTGACAGAATGAATTCTAGATTGTAAATATTTACCATTATAAACAAATGAGAAATGCATAGCATAACATAACATGATATCTTGGGCTTTTGGAAAACACTTGAGTTTCCTCCTTGGGAGTTCTGTAGCCACAGAGTTTCACAACCTTACATGGATGGACCTGTTTCTTTCAACTATCATAGAAGTAAAATCCTAGAGGGTCAGAATAAAACCAGTTGCAAAGCAGGAGTAACATCTGTGTCTCAGCCATCTGCCTGGATTCAGGTCAAAACTGTTTCTTAAGATAGGAATGGATGGACAAGCCTAGAAAATCATAGTGACTTTCACTGTGTTTGAATTTTTAAACTTTCCTGGATCTCCGTAAGACTAGAAGAAAAAGTCAGAGACATTGACCACTATACTCTATTTTTAGTGCATTTTATTATTTCTTACATATGTGCTAATGCTCATAGAGATGGTTTGATTTAAAATGGATTATTTTTACTTAAAATTTTTCTGAAAGGGTTGATATTATGTTAAGAATACTTATCACAGACAGGCATGGTGTCTCATGCCTGTCATTCCAGCACTCCGGGAGGCTGAGGCAGGAGGATTGCAATTCAAGCACAGCCTGGGCAGCTTTGTGACTTAATGAGACCTTGTCTCAAAAAAAAAAAAAAAAAAAAAAAAAAAGATACATGAGATGGTGCGAGGAAACTTTTGAAAGTGACTGATAAGTTCATGGCACAAACTCTGGTGTTTGTCTCATGACTCATGTACAGTGAAGATGTTAAGTGTATAGTTTCTTGTATGTCAATCGTACCTCAATATAGTAGTCCAAAAAGTTAGGTTATTCCAAGTACTCTATTTTCTATTATCTTTTACAAATATTATTTTCTTAACATCTTATTGTAAGTTTCTAACATCTGTCTCTCCGGATAAAATAATCGGAACAGTGAGATCTACTCCCAGCGTCTAGGGCTCTGAGTTCCTAGGAAGGCAGGGACCAGCAGGCAGCAGGAACAGAAGCGCTGCTGTGACTTTCTCCCAAGCCCTCCACACCACGCGCCTCCTGCCTTCTCCAGTGCTCGTCGCAGCTTACGAGCCGGTCCCTGGAGGCGGTAAGTCCGTGAATCTGTGCTTCGCAGACCCTCAGCTGTCCCCGCCTCGCTGTCAGCCCTGCCGTGGTTGCGCCTCTTCAGAGCGGTGTGCGTCACTCCTCCTGCTGGCCCTCTTGCCAGTCACCGAGACGGACGCGAGACCTGACAGCACGCAGAGGAGGGGCGGTTTAATTTGGCTTACATTAGGGAGAGCTCAGTCCGCGGCAGGCTTCTCCCAGGCAGGAAGCCAGGGTGAAAAGGGTGCGCTGGGGGAGAGCTGCTTAGACCATGGTGGCCACAAAGCAGAACAAGGAGCAGCACCGGAGAGGAAGGGCCAGGGACAGTGGTAGTACCGGGCCAGTGATTCCCTACGGCTCTGACTGCTCTTCGTAGCCCTCTGTACCTGATGATGGACATCACCAACTTGAGTGGATTAGGTCTCCTGGAGAGGGAACTGGTCATGCGCCGTTACGCTCGTGAGGGATTAATCGACGATGCTCACAGCACACTGTGCTGTAGGAGGTGGGGCTCAGTCGGAGGCGGGTCGCAGGCAGGTCCACCCCGCATGCCCTGTCCCCCATGCTCTCCCTGCCGGCCACCCTGAGGTCGGCAGCTCTGCTCCACCAAGCCCCGAAGAAAGCCGTCTGTGGGCGGTCGCTGCTGCTGTCCTGCGCTCTGCGCAGTCCTCTTGTGCCCGATTCCAGACGGTGCAGGGGGATCGTTCAGAAGGAGGCTGGCGGGGTCGGTCTGCTCCTCCACGCTCTTCACGGAGGCCGGAGGCTTCCGCTCTGAGAAGCAACCTTCCTTTCAGATCTCGGCACACAAAGCTCCTGCATCCTGCCCGCAGGCCGTGCCGTGCCTTTCCTCACTTTCGTGAGCACACGAGTGACGGGAGCACCTTTGCTCGGGGAGGATGCGCATCAGCCAAGGAGGCCGAGGCCACGTCTCAACTCCGGCTCGGCCTGGCTGGAAGGGAGTGCGGCAGAGGCCAGACGCCTCCTCTGCAGATCCTTCCGAATTTATGAAAGGTTTCTCTTGTGTGCTTCCACATCGGACCCAGCCTGGCGGAAGAAAGCACTGAGCCTTTTCGGGGGCTCGGCCTCTCCCAAGCTTTCCGGCTTCCAGCCCACCTGCCTCCCTCCTCTCATCGCTCTGCTGTGGCCCAGGGAACCTTCATTTCCTGTGCATTTCATTCTGTCTGAGCTGAAACCGCCCTTACACCAGCAGGCAGCGCTTTGACGTCTGTAGCCGGCATCCCGGCATCTACCATCCGTCCCGTCTTTCCATTCTCATCCCTAACTTCCGCTTTTCTCTAGCAAACCTCCCTTAGCAGCATTTCTTTTTCTTTTTTTCTAATCTAAAAGAAAAACCAAGGAGAAAGTGAGAAAAACCGTCAATGACATACATTTCAAAATGTTATGTTGTGAGCGACTCTACTTTCTGAAAAAGAAAACTGATTTCTCATTTGCATGTGTTCCACCCTGCTGCAGTCTCCCAAGGGGTGAGAACCAGTTTTCCACGCAGAATGGATTGCACAAGAACAGGAACTCCTCAGTCATTCATCCAGCCTCCTACGTTGGTCCCAGTGCACAGCCTACAGAGGGGTTTGCATCCGCCACGCCCTGGCCGGAAGGGGACCTCCTCCTCCAGATGCTGCCGGAGCCACCCCTCTTCCCGAAGATGCTGATCATGCCGGGCTCGCTCTGAGTTCTCCTTTCTGAGCACACCCGGAGTAAACTGTGGAACAAGCAGAAGAGCTGGCTTTCCTGTTGTATCGTCCTTTGTACCTTTGTCTGACCTAGAGCCCTTTGGGGAATGAAAAAGCACAACAGGGTAAATTGGGGTGTCCTTGCCAAAGTGAGCTTTATGGCGTTGTGTCCATGGGGCCAGCTCGATTGGCTCAGGAAAGCCCAGACTCCCATCTGCCACCAGCCACCAGGTTTGGGAGAGATAGAGGCCTGAGAAGGCAGGGTCCCTCTGATCTGTTGAGTCCCCTAAGTCTGTGAGGGTTTTAGTTGTGTTTTTTAAGAGCCCAGATAAAAATAAAACTCTTTTTATAAATGCAAAGCAAGAGAAAGATGCTTACTTCAGACTAAGAGCTCAGCAACTGTCTAAAAACAGTCTCTGGGACTGCTTAGTTCTCTTGGTTTTTGTTTTGTTTTTTAAATTACTAACCTAAAGAATGGACTCTGTATATAATTTTCTCTTTTCCTAAGCATGCACCACTGATGTGGGAGCTGTGCCCTCACTGGGCTGGAGTTTCCTTCCTTACATGGATTACAGAGCACCAAAGCTCTTGGTACCTTGCTGACTGTCCCACTACTGTCTGTCGGTTTACCTGAGATCTCTGTTGACTTTGGAGTCTGCCCCGCCTCGTGCCCCGGCCTGCCCTCTCTCCTCCAGCCTTTCCAGATGACTCGGAGTTTGTGACGGACGGGCTCCTGCAGCCAGGTGGACTGCTACCACTCATTACTCAGTTAATAAGAATTGCACATTTATTTCTCTAAATTTGGACTTAGTTGCAAATATGAGATCCACGGACAGTCTAGAAAATCTCCACTCAATCTAGAAACTCTCAGTTCACTTGAGGTTGATGAATGGGTCATAAATCATACGAAAATCAGACAACTGTTCCCTTTTCTGCCACCAAACCCACTGCTTCCTGGTTTCTGTGTCTACATGCTAACTTCTCCATGAGTCAAAAAGCAATGAGATGAAAATATTTCCAAGATGAAAACACATTGCTAAACAGTACCAGATATGTTAGCCCACTGCACTTTGTTCTTTTCCCTTTTCCTGATGTTAATTAGCATATTAAAGTGCTAGCATTTCAACACACAGCCCCCACCTGAAAAACCAGCAACCAGCAATGACTCTGTGAGTCCACACAACCATCCAGTCCCTGTGTCAACTCTGGGTCCTCCTTTAGGACAAAACTCTTCAAAGTACATGTCAGCATTTGTGCTGCCACCTTTCTTTCTTTCTTTTTCTTTCTCTTAAATTCTTTTATTGGTACATTTTAGGTATATAGCACGGTTACATTTGTCACTGGGACCTTGTGCCTTTGCACGATGTGTCTTGGTTCTTATTTGTTTTCCCCATTCCTCTGACCTTCCCTCAGACCCTCCACCCCTCCCCATTTTCAAAAGCTTTGTTTGCATTTATTTCTTATCTCATATTTTTCCTTCCCCCACCCCTCCCACTTCCTCTACCCCTTTGGACCTCTTCTTCCTATTTCACATTATCAGTTATACAGTTTGAACCAGATTTACACTTTAGTTTCTCACACCAGAGAAACTATTCAGTGTTTACACATGTGTCCTATTTATTTCACTTAAGAGTATGGCCTCAATGTGCATCCACTTAGCTATAAATGTCTCTAGTTTCTCATTCTTTATGGCTGAGTAGTGCTCCATTTTATAAAGAATGAAACAAAATACATCTTCTTTATCCAGTCTCCAGTTGATGGGCATTTGGGCTGTTTCCAAGCTTTAGCTCTTACAAACTGTGCCACTATAAGTGTGGACGAGCACATATCGCTGTGGTATGGCTCTTTTAACTCTTTGGGGAAGATACCCAGTAGAGGGACAGCTGGGTCAAATGCAACCTCTAGTCCTAGCTTCCTCCTTAAACCCTGTCCTCCAGCCCATGGCAGTAACGGCAATCAGGGCATCACTGACCTCCAGATTATTCGACCCGAAGACCGACTCCAGCTTGCTCTTCTCCACCTCTCTGGTGTATCTGACAGCCGACCACTCCCGGAAGGGCCATTCACCCCCTCTGTTTCCCATATGACGCTGTCATCGTTTTTTCCCACCTCACTGGCTCTTTGATTTTTTTCAATTTTCTTGTCTGGAACCCTCTACTCTTCTCATCTTTTATTTATATTTATTTATTTATTTATTTTTGGCACTAGGAATTGAACTTGAGTCCCTGCACTTGCAGAGTAGGTGCCAGAATCACTGAGCTAAGTCCCCAGCCCTCTACTCTTCTCATCTGTGAATTCTGGACAATTTTGGAAGCTCCGTCTGAAATGCTTCTCAGCACTGTCTACATGCACTTGTCAGAACTTAAGGGACAGAAAACCTAACTGAGTCCTTGGGCTTTGAAAACCAGTTACATGCTTCTGATCACACCTGAACGTGCATATTCATCATCCTCTTCTCCTGTGAACTCCACCCTTCTGTGTTCAAAAGTCTGCATTTCAGAGGGTCTTCAGTGTGTAACAGACATCTCAAACTTGTCTCCAAAGGAGAAGTGCTGGTTTTCCCATTCCAGCTCAGCTTCCCTTACTTGTTTTCTTTAGTACCAAGTGGAATGGCAATGCGATTGGATGTTCCGGCCAAAAGTATCGTACTTTCCCTCCCACGTTGTGGGCATCTGTCAGCATCAGATGCAGGAGCTGAGAGCCAACCCCAGAGGAGAAGGACAGGAAAGACACGAGGCTGATAGCAGGACGACGACGCAAGGGCCGTCCCGAATTGACACTGGTGGTTACTTGTCCCATTATTCTTGCCGCTTCCTGGAGCAGTTCTGGAAGCCCTCTTTCGTGGGTGTCTTTACCTGGTGTGATAAAAATATGGAGAGAAGTGCTGCCGCTGCCATCCAGCAGAAAGGCAATGCATCCTCATCCACATCCCTCTCCCGATCTGACAGGGTGCGACTTCCAGCTCTTCCCCAAATCGAAACAGCCATGAAAGGAAGTGTTTTGAATCAACTCAAGACGTCGAGGCAGCCACCATGGCACAACTAAAGACGCCAAGGCAAGAGAACTCCAGAACTGCTTCAGAAAGTGACAAGAACACGGGATACGTGATTTTGAAGCACAGGGGAGGATTTTGAGTGGGATTAATGACAATGCGCTTTCTACGGCAATAATTTTTCAAAGCTTTATACCTTTGCCTATTTCCTCATGCTGAGTTACATTTCTTTCTGGCCCCCAGGTCCAAACTCATTGTCCGGCTTCAGATATTAAATGCGAATGTTGTGAGAAGGAGGAGAAAAGGAAATCTTCACTAATGGAAATCTTTAAGTCAGTTAACAGTAACAAATTGTACCGAGTTTGCAGAACATTGACTAAATAGAAATAGGAATATTAATAGGCTAATTAGAAAGAGGAAGATGAGTTAGTAGTCAAGTAGCTATAGGAAACCAAGGAGATATATTATTACACGTAGGTGTGCTGAGGATTCATACACAGTGTCTTTAAGTTCCCTTCCTCACATGGCTGGCGAGTTTCCACTCATGACTGGGCCCTTGTGGGGGAGATGGAGAGAGCTGGTGCCTGCGAATTCTGGATGGTTAATGGGGTGTCATCGGAAAGCATGAGTGCTGTCTTTAATATTTAAACTTATTAAAATGAGCATTAGTCTCCCTAGACACGCAAAGCCATTCTAGTGAATTTCTGGTTTAAAAATCAATTTCCAATAAAAGGCTATTTTTCTTCCTCTTTTTTTCTCCTGCTTTTCTTATTTTGATGAATTAAATCAGTGCCACAGGTTGTCACAAGCATCCAGTATTCATCAGGGCCAAGGAAAGAACGTGGAATATGATCACAGCTAACACCTACTGGGTACTTGCTGTGACACTCTTCTGGGTACTTTGGTTGCAGTGACTCATTTCCTCTTTAAAGTGAGTGTTTGTGACAGCCATGCCCCTTTTATAAAAGACCCTAAGGTGCCAAGTACCTGTGGAAGCTCACCGCGTCTTCAGTCCTGGCTGCTTGGGAGGCTGAGGTAGGAAGACTGGGGATTTGATGCCAGCCTGGTGAAGCCCTGCCTTGAAATAAGAAATAAAAAGGCAGGGGATGTAGTACAGCAGTGGAGCATTTGTCTAGCAGGCTTGAAGTCCAGAGTTCAATCCCCAGTGTCACAAACAATAAAAGGGCAAGAGAGGGTGTTAAGGTAGAGAGAATGTCACTACACAGTTAATTGTTTGTATGGTAAACAACACACAGAGGCTCTCAGCCCCTGGCAGTTTTGTCAAAGGACCATGCTCTGAATCTCTATGGTATAATACTACTGTAGACGATTTACAGTTCTCTAGAAATGCTACTAAAATGCTTTATTAAGATACCATTTACAAATTGTGTGGACCTGGCTTGACAAGACTTGAAATTGTGACTGGAAATCACCATGACTGCCCTGGGGAACTCGAGCTGGATTTTCCTGTGTAGTTTCCCAGCAAACTGTAAAAAGCTAGAACCACACAGTCCAGGTGGGACTTTACGGCCAGAGCACAGCTGCAGACACCTGCGCAACTCTTCAGTATTATCTTAAGGTAAACTGGGTACATTTCAGCCAGATGAAGTCATTTGTGTTCTGACCCGTAAAGTCACCCCTTTCTGACCCAGATTGCAAAGATTTGACTGCTTCATCTGCATTTCAGGAGCACCTCTGTCAGTAGATCCCCTGATCATCTGCAATCCTCGATGTGTCTGCCCCTTCCTTCAGTGTCACGACACCCCCTGGCTGCTCCTTACACTCTGGTGCTAGGTTTCCGTAACACAGTTGGCAAACATCCTCTGATGTGTACGTAGTGTGATGATTCTGACAAATGGAGACAATATATCTAAAAATCAAACATTACTGAGAATATTTTCATGACCCATGGAAATTCCCCCTTTCAGGATCCTTTCAAGCAATAATGCTTGAGCATTTGCCATCCCAACATGTTAAGATGTTCTTCTGTCTCTGGGAAGGTTCATTGTTCTGAAGCCTACTTATCTCATAGTATTACAACTACTTCACCTCTCCGATCATCAGCGTTAGCATGGTAGGTTCTCTACCCTCCAATTTTTAAGAAATTTTACTTTGTATTTAAAGTAGATCTCTCATGGACAACATACTTGGGGCTTGTGTGTGTTCTAATCTGACATCTTTCTCTTTGTTTGCTCTTTGTTCCATCTTTTGGATTAAATGGATTTTTTAGCATTTTGTTTATAGCCACATTTGATCTATTGGCTGCATTTTATTTCACTTTTACTCTTAAAAATGAGAGCAAAGACCTTACATTCATTGTTCAATTGCTCAGTTGAGCAATCAGTCTTTATCTTGTATCAATCAGTCAGGCTCTTTTGTGGAAACAGCAAATCTTTTGCAACATACACTGAACTGACCTAATTGATGAGATTCCAGGCTAAAGGTAGCTTTGCTTTAACAGAGACTCAATTCAAACATAGCTGCTTGGTTCTGTCTGCCTTCTGCAATAGTGTCTTTTAGAGGATTAAAGGCATTTTCTATTTGACTGTATTACCTCCATAGAACTGTTTTGTTTGCCTTGAGTTGAAATCATGGAGGGCCTGGGGATTGCTTCACGAAGGGTTAGGCAATGTTTTCCTACAAGGGCACACTATTAACATACACACAGGTTGAAGGTCTCTTAACGTGTCCAGTAGGATTTCTGTGAAGTTAAATTTGAAAGTTGGCTCAATACTGCAAAATGCCAAAGAATTTTAGGACATTGGAGAAAGGAAAAACCAAGAGCTGACCTAGAAACAATTCAAGAGTTAGAGATGACAATCATAAATATATGCACCAAATACTAATGCCCCCAACTATACAAAACAAATATTAAAGGACATGAAAAACCAAATAAGCACTAATACAATACCCCAGAGTCACAAATAGACAAAAATCAACAACAAGGTATTAGAACTGAGCCAAGCTTTTGAAAAAATGGATTTAATAGACATCTACAGAGTGTTCTGAATAGTTTCTCTGGAGTGAAAATCTAAAAGTATAAATAAGGATCAAAATATAAATTATATTGGATCGATATCAATTATATAAGTATCAATATCAATTATATTGTGTGATAGGAAGAAAAGGTCTAAAGGAGTAGGGGATGTGGGACGGGTAGGGGAAAAGAAGAAGTGAAAAGAAAAAAATATGAGAAAAGAAACAACATGGAAACAAAGTCTTTGCAAATAGGTAGGGGTGGAGGAGGTGAAGAGAGGGCAGGGAAATGGGGAAAAATAAGAACCAAGATGCATTATATAAAGATACAAAATCCTGATGATGAATGTAACTGTATTGTATGCCTAAATGTAGCAATAAATTTAATGAAAAAAAAATGGCCCAGGGTAACCCCGTCACCACCCAACAGTGAGTCATCTGCCACAGTGGTTACTTAAGGATATATCCGATGCTCTGCACCTCTCTGGTGACCTCTCCACTCAGAAAAAGAGAATCTCCTCATAATAGGATTTTTGATAGAGGGCAGTCAAATTATTATTCTAGTTAATCTAAGTACTGGCTTTGAATGGATTTAAGATTAAAAATGCTAATCTCTGGGTTGTGGAGTTTTGCTTCAAGTTGTTTTGTTGTCACTGTTTTTGCAACCCAAAGCTATCTTGAAGAGAATAAAGAGACAGAGAACACTGACTTACATGGAGAGAGCAAGTGTTGCTGAAAAAACTATCAAGCTCTTGAATAAATGGAGTCATGACCTCATGCTTACTTCATTGGAATGTAAATAACAGTGTGCTTTCTGGAAAAATGTGTAAATTTTAACTCAGTTGTGACCTCCTCAGGTTTTGAAAAGAAGATCTTCAAAGGCAGCCTTGAACTAAGGCATCCTCCTTTGTTTATGCCCTGCCTACTCTTTGATAAAAAACTGCTCTAAGTCACCCCAAGCACAATTCTGAGCAAACTGAGCACAGGCTCCAGCCAGAGCCCAAGGCCCACCCTCCTGGACAGCGCGGAAGTGGCTGTGTGTTTCCTGTGAGGTGAAAATCATTGCCTGAGAGCCTTTGCCATTGTTCAGACTCTGGACCTGGTCCTGGGCGTTTTGAAACACAACTCGATTGTAAACTGATCTTGTCTCAGAGGCAGACCCAAACACGGATGATGGCCATGGAACTTTAATAGATTCCAAGAGGTAAACTGCAGAGTACGCTGGCTTAGCGAGTTCATCGCCGGATGTGGGGAAGTGTCACACATTAAACATTATAAAGAGAGGGTCGATTGATTTTCAAAGAGAAAAGTCTCTTTCACATTTACATGTAATAGAAAATGAGCCACAGATTCCTCAAAACTACAACGTGGCTCTATGTTCACGGTGTCTAAACGCTACGCTGGAAAAGACTGGCCAGTCCAATGATTTTTATAAACTTTTATGAATTTTTCTCTGAGTTAATGTTTAATGGGCTTTTATCTTATTTTTATATTTATTGGTTTGAATTATGTTGGTCCAAAATATTTCTAGTTTGGGTTTTCCTTTCATTTACTTTATCCATGCACGGCATGTTGATCTATGGAGTAATACCTACTTTCAGTATAGAGCGTTTTCTCAATTTTAATTTTCTTACGTATCTTTCCAATTGTTTTGGAACCACTTGAGCTCACTAAGTCCTTCTTTCTTTCTTCTCATACCTAATTTTTTTTGCCACTCGTGAAGTCTCTGCATTCGGACGTTCTCCTCTGCCAGTATTCTAGTCATTCTTGTCTATGTTCATCTGATTCTTCCTACTTAATTATTATCTCTTCTGAGTCCTGGCCACACCAGCTTCCTCCCTAACCTCAGCCTTCCCCAGCCCTTGCATCTGGCCCATCTCTTCTCTCTTGAAAGATTCTTGCTCCTGTTTCATGGGTGACACTTGTACCCACTGATACACCAAGGGGATTTGTTTCCTTTCTCTATTTGCTTTCATAAAATGACTTTTCCAGGGAGTCATTTGATTCTGATTTCAAGGTAGTGTATACTCTACTTTTCTTTTTTTGGAATACATACTCAAAGAATTCATGCTCGACTTGGATTTTTTTCTTTTTGCCTCTTTAAATAAAGAGAAATATTCATCTACGCCTAGAAGTTGTTACAAACAATGGGGCGACTTTCCTACACCCTTTTCTCATTTATTTAAGTTGCTGCTGAAGTGGTAATTGCAGAATCTTCCTCTTAAATAATTAACGGGATCAGACAACATTTAGGCATCAACTGTGAGCGAAACTAAGATGGTCTTCTGCCTTTAATGCCCAATGCTGGGAGGCTTTTTTGACACACCATTATGTGTACTTACTGTCTATGATTTAAAGTGATTTATAAGTACTGCTCAAGATGGTAACACTTTTATGCAGCCAGCACACTCCCTGGTGTGCGATATGCTACAGCGAGTAGCATAATTAGAGAAGACAGAATGTGCAGGGTGTATGGAAAGAGGAAAGGCGACTCTACCAAGACACACTGACCCTGCGTGCTGTATCGAAGGAAGGGTGTCTTGCAGGGTTTCAGGTTGGCCCAGACCACGGCCCCACAGCCGGGAGACAGATGGAAAGGCAGATCCAACACTCCCCTGCCTTAATCCTTTAAAGTCCCCACTGTGCTGGACAGCAAAGGACTTGTATCTTGTCAGCTTGTCCATGCATGCTAGAAATGATTAAGGAATTAGGGATTTGAGGTAAAGCTTTAAATACAAAAATATTAACTACAAAATACTTATTGGTAACAGAAGTAAGTGAACATTAAAAACAGTCCATTAAAAATCAATACTGAGGCAATGGCTAATGTAACTAATATTTGACCTTGAGTTGAAGTTTTTAGTGCAGTAAAATAAGAAAAATTAAGTTAGAAAGGAGAGAATTAAAATACCATCAATTTCACATGTTATGATCATGTACATTGAAAAATATTTTATGAACTGTTAAACATAGTAGGATAGTGTAGCAAGCAGGCTTTATATGTTTACCAAGGTACCACTAGAAAACTACTACAAAACACATTTGAGGAGCAAGCCCCATTTTTAGTTGTCTCAGGATGATTTAATTTTTTAGGAATAAACCTATAAAATATGTACAAAAGCCCTGTGAGGGAAATTATAAAACATTATTAGACATGATTAAAGATAATATAAATAGAATATTATTTTCATGATAGGAAGGTAATATTCTGAGGTGTCAATTCTTTAAAAATTTCTTTTCTTTCTTTCTTTTTTTAGAAAGGGCTCACTGTAATTCAGCCTGGCCTTGAACTCAGTAGGTAGCCCAGGTTGGCCTCCAACTCTCGTCCTCCTGCCTCAGCTTCCTGAATGCTGAGATTATAGGTATGAACCACCACACCTGTCTAAATTTACCTATGATATAGATGTAGTTTTAACTTGAAAAAGCAGAATAGTGATGGATAATAGGATTTTCTATATATTTTTAGAACACAGGACCACAAATGGGCAGTACATTTCCTGAAGAAGAATAATTATTACTAGGATTGTCTTCTAATTATCATTAGCATTGTCATGAAGCTTTAAAAATTCAGACATTTTAGTAATAGTAGAACAGTTGTAAACAGATCAACTGGCCTAAATAAAGTGCAGAGAATCAGATCAATGTACTGTGTATGTGGAATTTTAGTACATCTCAGGGGTGCATTCCATTTCAGTAGGGAAAGTTGCCATTGTTCCACAAATGGAAAGGAAAATACGATTATCTACATTTAAGAAAAATAAACTTAATCTCTACTTTTTGTGATATATGAAGATCTGCTCCAGATAGTTAAGGGCTCAAAAGTTGAAACTTTGAAACTCTTAATAGAAAATATAAGTGAGGAGCCTTTGGACTTTGAGTAGTTGATTTCCTTAAAGGAAATGCAAAATACATTGACTGCAGTGTAAAGTTACTACTACATCTGATAATATTTTGGTGATAGAAACTACAGTACAGAAAAGGAAAGGACATTGCAAACTGGAAGTCAGTCCTGACATCCATATTCTGTAAGGATTAGGATTCTGAAGGAAAAATAAGGAAAACAAACATTGGGCGGATGAGCAGAAATGCCAATGAGGAGGAAGATGTAGATCACTGGACACATGAAAAGACATTCACCAGAGGAGCTGTTGCGTATTAACAGTTAGTTCCAGAATGCTAAGGATGGTGTAACGTATCGTAAAACCATAAAAACATGCATCTGTACATGTATTTTAGGAAAATGTATGGATGCACTGAAACGAAATAAAATTAAGAAAATGATGGCCATTAGATTCTGAAAGATTGTTACTTTGGGCTGAAGAAAGCAGAACAATGGGGGCAGGCTGTGTTTTCAGGTGGAGAGTTCATGTGTTTCTGGATATTAATGAAAGCAATTCATTATGTTCTCCATCAGGAAATGCAACCTGCCCCTGTGCGGATGAAGATGATCATACTAACCAAGGAGCATGGCATATCTTACTTCTCTTCCAGATAATAATCAGACCATGTCAGAATTCTCTCTTAGGGAAGCAGCTATGTTTTCTTTGGAAATGCTTTAGTAAGTAATCGATGCTGAAGTCATGGATTAACATGTGTTATGGAAACAAAAGAGTTGACTAAATTGCCCTGACTTGGTTGTGAAAGGAATCTAGCAGGCAGAAAACCCATGGGAGGGACAGAAGCTGTCACTATACAAGCATAAGGTTTTGGTATTTTTGTGATTAAAACTCTGTCTTCCTAAAGCATCACGAATGTGTCAGATGCACAAAGGCCATCTGTCAGTTGGTTTCCCTGTGAAAACAAAGGAAAGAGAGTTCCATGTCTGTCTGACGGGATTCAAAACAGGCCGAGCATGAGGATAGCAAGGAAAACTTGGCCTCATATTTTGCATTGGTGTGGGTAGCGTTAGGAATCTGGGATGACTCTTGGAAACTCACCTCCAGGGATTTAAAAACATCGTGGTGATCTCAAGGGCTTCCAAGAGGCATGAAAATGATTTCCACGCAGAAATCCTCTTCAAGACTCAGTAGTCTTCCCAAATCACTGCTTATCTATAATATGTGAATTATATATAATATAAATTATTGTCATTAATTATGGAAACATCTCATTGCAAGCTCACTGTGTGTACAACATAAAACATATTTACGCATGGGGTATGATGAAGATGTACAGTGAAAAATTTAATAAAAATTGTATTACAGTAAAAGACATACTATCATTAATATCCCCTCACAATAGCCCATTATCCTTGCCACTTCCTGAAGCAGTTCTGGAAGTCCTCTTTCATGAGTGTCTGTACGATGTGTGGTGAAAAAGATAGTGAATGCTTCACCAAGTGCCAAGCAGTGGAAAGGCAAGCTTGTAAAACATGACAGTGTGTCCTCATTTAGTGGTTCCCTGGAGCTGGCACCATGTGATTTCCGGTTCTTTTCCAAAGTCAGAGGGAAATCTTGAAAGGTAAACATTTTGAATTGATCCACGATACTGAGGCAGCCCTGACAGCAAAACTAAAGACACGCACAAGAGAGGACTCCAGAACTGCCTCAGAAGGTGCCCAGAACAGTGGGATAAGTGAGTTGGAAGCAAGGGGAAGTATTTTGAGAGTAATTAAAGGCAATGTGTCTTTTATTGTAATAATTTAAAAATGTAAACACTCACTATACTTTGATCATATCTTTTAAATATTTTATACTGAGAATAATTTTCTCCTATGATTAGCACCTTCTTGTCTCTACCAGAGAGGCAGAAAAACATTTAGTGAATCACTTGAGTTCTAGGAATTCCTTGAAATACTATATTTCTCTGTAAGCTCACTCATATTTAGCTATATCTAAAAATGTCATTTTCAAGATATTTAATATTTCTAAATGGATAAAAATAGGATGAGCAGAAAACTTATGAAATATTAGTATTTCCTTAACAATCCCAAGTGGAGGTTTACTTTTCACTAAATTTCTGGGTGTAAATATTTGTGCTTAAAAATAACAGCAACAGTAAATATCCCCAATTGATCTTTTTAGTTTAAAAAATTGCTTTTAAAATGAAAAAATGTAAGTTAATGTCCCAATTTTATTTTTTTAAACTTTATATCACTAATATTTAAAGCTATCCGGTAATATTATGCTTTCTAATCAACTAGTGAGTGAAAAAAAATCATGCATTTCAGTGACCCTACTACAATTTACAATGGTGATACTGAGCAAACTATATCGCTAGCTGATCTAGTAACTTGTCTTGAAAACAATATATCACAAGACTTAACATTCAGTCAGCAAATATTTATATAAGCCTTCTATTTCTTTTGTAAAGTGAGTGTGAAAATCATCTGAATGCCCAAGGGGGACAGACCTTCTCTTGGGACAAGACTTTAAGTGTCCTGAAAAATATGCCCATCAAAAGTAATAGTGGGTGGACTACCTTTGTTATCCTGGAAAGCTGTATTATGACGATGACTAGGGATACTCTCCAGAGCAACACTGAGCTTTACAGGTTAACATCTGTCTTTAGGGAAGTCAGGTCATGCTTCTCCCGGATACCACTTGGCACTGTCTCGTGAAGAGGGAGCTTTGGTATAAGCTCTGCAGTCGCCATCTGTGCAATCAATGGAGGCCACGGCACTACTAGGGATGGGTCCTCGGTCCTCCTCCACGCTCACCATTGAAGAAATATTAGAACTCAGATTTGGAAGCACTATTCTACTAGGCATGGGTTAGCTTGTAAATGTCATTCAATCCATTACAAACACAGAATTTCAACCTACGGTTTTGTTTATAATAAAAGTCTAGCCTTATCCCCAGAGTGCCTACGCTGAAATCTCTCTGGGGAAATTTAGAGTCTGCTTGGTTATACTTCTCCACAGGTATTTCTAAGGACTTTAATCATCACCACTCTACAGTATCTCTAGACATAGAAGATCTCCACCTTTGCTTTATTCTTCTCTGTTTTTGTTTGTCAGTGAATGTTTAATCAACAAGGTAAGAACATATAACTTTATGTTAATGTAGCTAAAACAAAACCACCTGTTTTCTGGGTAAAAAAGGACCTGCTTTGTGTGTGTTGCACACTCAGTGAAACTAAAAAATACTGTAATTAGAATTCTGCAGCAGCATAATTGGAATAGATGCCAAGGGTTTTCTCCTTTTGTCCATGTGGGAAAAGAAAATTCCTTCGAAAATCACTTGTAGCTTGGACAAAAACCCCACAACTTTCTCCTCACAGTCCTTTTGTAGTCTTCTGTTGTTTTCATCTGTGAGCCCGCTCGCCAAACAAGGTTCAGGGGCTCAGACTGGGAAGGCAAGGTGCAGAATCACATGCAGACTCTGGAGAGGTTTCTGGAATGCTTCCATTTTACTGAGGAAATGCACAGATTTATATAGGGTAAGGCGGGAGTGGAGCCTGGGTGCAGTCAGATATTTGGCACATCGTTATTGGCCACACGTTAGTCTTTGGATTGTATGCTTTAGGGGCTGAGGTAAATGGAGTCAGGACTTTAGAGGTTTTTGAGAGGAAGAGTCTATCTGTGTAAGGTCAGATCTCTACACACCCGAGGGGGCGGATTATTCCAGCCCTAATGTGCCTCGGAGTTTTCTCGCGAGAGATGGGTGCAGTGCTGCTGACTCAGCCACACATGAACCTGATCCTCAGTCTTCAGGATTCAGATGATACCAGGGAGGCTTCCGTTCAACCTTTCAGAGAGGATGTTCTGGCCCACAGGATCTTGCCCACCGGGAGGATGTTTGTGGTAGACACAGTGCAGGAGCAAAGCAGCTGCTTCTTCACACAATAGTTACCCCATACCCCTCGGCTCACCTCTGTTCGGGTGCACCCACACGTTGCCCTGACTTTAAATGTTCCTTGAATTTTAACTGTTTCCTGAAGGATGTACATGTTTTCCACTCTCTTCACACAATAGTTACCCCATACCCCTCGGCTCACCTCTGTTCGGGTGCACCCACACGTTGCCGTGACTTTAAATGTTCCTTGAATTTTAACTGTTTCCTGAAGGATGTACACGTTTTCCACTCTTTTTTTCATATCGGGATACCGGGCCCGTGGTCCAAAACAAGCCCTGTGATTAAGCTTGTACCAGCTTCAGATTTATGTTTCATCTCCACGATTTCAACCATGAATAGGTCAGTTGGTTCATCTTTTTTTCTAGTGGCCAAAATGGAATCCACTACAGCCCCTGTGAGTACACCTGAGAGTTCAGCATGCACTTTAGCATGGAGAGATGCTCTGGCCACATTTGTAAGTGTTTCCCTGTCCATCTCTCTACTTACTTTGACTTGTTACAAGCAATGCAGGGCCTTTTCCTCCGCAGCTTCAAAACCCCCGGTAATTATTCTGGGATGAAGACCCTCGGAAATATAGCGCTCGGCCTGTATCAGCGGCTCTCCAGTGACAGGGACGTTGGAGGTAGCACCTTCCCCAGTTATGTCATGGGTGCTGTTGCTATTTTCGCTATTAAAGAGGCTGTGGGGTGTTGAATTTGCATTTCATCAGCAAGCCTGATGTCTCCAGTGCCAGAAAGGAGCATCTTCCTGGTGCCTTCAGGCCCCACGTTGGTCCTCGGCACGACCTGCAGTCCCGAGCCACGCAGATGTTAACCTCAGCGCCACCTCTGCGCGGGCCCCTCGGCTTGGGCTTGAATTCAGGGTCCTCACTCGGCCATCGCTGCCCCAGATGAAGAAGAGGCGGTAACAGGGGTAAGTGAGGTACGCAGCCCGGCTCCGGGCGGCGGGCTGTTCTTCCCCCGACGACACATTTGGAACACACCCAGTGACCTGGGGGTGGATGAGGCGGGGGTCGGTCTGTGGGACCTGTCCCCCACCCCGTTCTCTTTTGTCCTCTGTGCCCTGCAGAAGCAGCAGAAGACAGAGCAACGCGTCAGCCCGGGCACACACTGCGCGGTCCTCCATGCGGTTCTGCCTTCCACAGTGCTTGTGTAAGAAGAGAACCCAAATCTAAGTACGCGACAGAAGGCGCACAGGACGCCCAGTTATCTGCTGTGAGATTTGCTCGTGTGCTGTGACCTGGAATCAGCATCGCCGAACGGAACGCCCTCTTCAGGGTGGCAATTCCCGAGGCAGGCTTGCCCGGGGCTGCAGGTGGAAAGCAGCTTTCCGGTTCTCCAGGGACCGCCGCTGCCTGGTTTCTTTGGTGGTGCTCTGTGCCTATTCCTGCAAACTCAGCTCAGCCTAAAAGCTGTCCTTGTCACACTTTCAAGACTTTTGTAAGCATCTTTCTCCCTGTATTTAGTCCTTTTTATGTTCAGACGGGCTAAGTGGGTTCCTTAGTCTTCAACTGATCCTAGATTGATATTTTTAAAGAACTACCTGTCTGGTGATCAGTGTCCAAAGTTCCCTTTGGTATTTCATGTACAGAATTAATAAGAGAACTCTTTAAGGACAAGAGAACAACAACCATGAAAAAAGGTAATAGCCCATAATAAGCAGACCAGAGTCCCCTGGAAAAGACAATTCCCCTGTGCATTCTTTGGATCCGGCTGCCATGCTGACACACAACTTGCTGACTCCTGAATTAATAAATCCACGCACATTTCAATGCTCTGTGTGCTTTCGCTGCAAAGGGAACAAAAGCGAAAAACAACAAGCCTTCGTTTTTGCCCAGCAGTAACATGGCAGAGATGAGGAAGACACACAGAGACCCCACGCTGGGGACCAGGCAGCTTGCACGGAGCAAAAGCTTGGATCAACACTGGACAAGAACATGGAGACTGTGCTTTAAATGCTTACATTTTAAATTTGTTTCTCCTATTTCACTCTGTATTCGTTCATACCTTGAATACCTGTTGAGCAGACCCTGCGGACTTGAAGCTGGACTGGTCACTGGGTATGGAGCACTTTGTAGAATGAAAAGGATAAATCAAGGTATTTGCTTTCTTCTGAGGGAGGAAGGTATTGTTAAGTCGATCACAGAAGTGTTTATTTGAAATTATCCTATGTGTAAAGACATAAATGAAATCATGGGACGACACCGACGTGGGGTTACAAACCCATCTTCGCTTCAGGAAATAAATTTGAGCTGAACTGTAAAAGGAGAAATTGACCAAGGGGGCAGGAGAGAAGAGTTTTCTTGGCAAAGTTGTGGTATGTAGAAGGCAGAGGAGAGTGATTCTTGGTACTTGGCTAACAATAAGCTTGTAATAAGAAAAGTTATTTCTTGAGTCACTTTATCAGATCAGAAGCAAACTAAGAACTTCACGTTTAAGAGAACGTGGAGAATGGAACATGTAGGTCACGGGAAGGAGGGAAATATGGGGGGAAACTGTATGGAATAGGAAATAAATGAGAAGAATGTTTCTCTAAAACTTCTTTTCCACCTGTGACACTCCTGGGAATCCTTTCTGATCTACACTATATTCTTTCTTTACTTAAGTTCTTTTATTGGTACCTTTTGGGTATGCAATACATTTACATTCATCCTTGGGAATTTGTACATTTACATGACGTATCTTGGTTCTTATTTTTACCCTGTTCCCCTCCACCTCTCCCTATTTGCAAAGGTTTTGTTTCCATTTTTTTCTTTTCTCATATTATTTTCCTTTTCCCTACTCCCCACCTCCCCTTCTTCCAGTTTCACATTAGCAATTATTCATTTTAATCCTATTTACACTTTGTTTTTCATACCAGAGAAACTATTCAGTATTTACATGTCTCCTATTTATTTCACTTAAGAGTAAACTATATTCTTTAAAGTACAGTCAGGTAAAAAATTCATATGACCAAAGGACAGATTGATAAGCCACTAGTTTTCCGCTCATTCCTCACCCCCTATCCCTATCAAATTCTATCACCAGTATTGTAATCATCCCTGCTTGAGAACCGGAAGGGCCTTCCATTGCTCCTGGCCCCAAGTTGGTGTAGTTGGTTGATTGTGGGGTGGGTATGAGGAGCGATCCACCCATGACAGGAGACAGGTGCACCTCTGGGGACGTCTATACCACATATATGTATCCGTGAAGGGGTCTGGCTGATCTCTCTGTTACTTACCATGGGGGACAAGGTGGATCAACAGTGGCATCACTGCATAATCTCATTTCATTTTCAAATCCAGCATTGTCCCACTGCTATTTTATTTTGTATAATCTGGTAACCAAAAGAACCTGAAGCAAGTTCTTTGAATGTCATTTGATTTCTCTTGATGTGCGCACTTGGGTTTCTTACAAGAAAGTGTCGTGACCTTGTTTGGTTTACTTAGATTAAGAATAATGTTAAACTATAGTACTCTGTATTTCTTAAGAGGAAACAGACTCTAACAAAGCAGGTGCCAGGAGATTCAGTGTCATGTGAAGATTTTGCCAAGATCTTTCAAAGCATCTTTTCTCCCTCTGTTCTTTTTATTTCATTACTTAAAAAATAAATTGTTTTCTTTTGTTTTTGGAAAAATAAAGCTTTATAATAGGTTCTTTAGAGCTTTCTTGCTATTAGTCAGCGCATCAGACAATCTCTCTTGGACAGCATTCGATCTGTCACAACTGCTTTCTTTCTAAACCTGGGGGTACATGTGTATTACAAAAGCCCAAGATCATATTCTGCTCCCAGGTTTAGGAAACTTGGAAAAAATACTTATTTTAAAAATTGTAATCCTTCTTCGGACCACACAGTCTGTATTATTTTACTTTTTCTTCTATTAAAACCCTCAGTAATCAGAGCAAAGATATTCCATTTGAAAGCAATAACTCAGGTATAAATACATTTCATTCTGAATAATTTAAATTAGATTAAATGTGTTAGTTTAGGGAGTCATGAAGTAGTCAAGCGGCTTTTCCTAGAATTGTCTACTACAGGCATCTTCACAGCAATATTCCCTTTTGCTTTCTTCTGTGTGATGGAAAAGTTGTTTGTGAACTGTGAGACTTTTATGTTTTGTATTACAGGAAACATAAAGGACTCCTAGGAATGTGCACTAAAGTTAGACTAAATCAGTGATGGTGAAACTTTTCCAGATGAGCACCCAAACTGCAGTTCAGAGCCCACTTATTCACTGCAAAATGCCAGTACTGCAGTTAAACCCATACACTGAGGCTTTAGCACAGAAAAACAATGCACGCATTGACGCTTTTGTCTTGAAAAACAAATAACAGGCACGCCATAGCTTCCCCACCACTGAGCTAAACATATCATAACCCCATATCTTTATCAAGGAGTAGAAGAAATAAATGGATGTAGGCAAACATTTTAGCACTGTGACCTATAAAGCGCTAAGGTGAAGATGTTGAATCCAAGTTCCTTGTCCGCATTGGTCTTGCATTCTCGTAATTTGAAAAAGAAATGACTTGGAATATTTTAGAATGGCGCTTCAAGACCGAACCACTTTAAATGTATCTTATTAGGTCAAACATATAAGAATATTTTGTGGAAATAATGTCAATTAGTTTAGGTAAATTAGTTATTTTAATCCCCCCCCAATTTAAAAAGACAAAATGAGATGCATTGACTTAAGAATATTTTGTGGAAATAATGTCAATTAGTTTAGGTAAATTAGTTATTTTAATCCCCCCCCCAATTTAAAAAGACAAAATGAGATGCATTGACATCGAATTTGATTTTGGAATATGAAATATTAGAAAAGAGTCACAGATTTGTGGCTTGGTGGGGTGGATGTGGGTGCCATTCCTAAATATAATGGGAAGTGGGAGGGCAGGTGTGGGGTTCTGAGTCTGTGCTGAAGTGGAATCACATATCCAGCAATGGATTTGCTCCTGTCTGCTGCATCTGTGTGGGCAGAAGCAGAGCACATTAAGCGGGAAGGAGAGAGACTAGCAGAGGCATTGAGGGACCACGAGATTGCTGTCTTCTCAGAAGCTGGGAAGCTGCTGCTTGTCATTGGTGGTCTACATTCCCAAAGCAGAGAGAATGCCTGTGTGTCAGGAAGGGAGTCTCAGAGACCTTCTTTGATTATTACTCTAGAACCTTCAAGTTATTTGGCCATCCTTGGGTGCCTTCAGCCAGCACAAATGAAGCCAGAGCTCTCCCCATTCCTACAGCTCCTCCAGGGCCTGCCTCCCCTGAGCAGCTCCCAACACGTGCACAGATTGTGTCAGTGTGGATGAGGCCTCAGGAAACCACACATTCCTGTGGTGCAGGGCATTTGCCTAAATGATCACTGAAGGTTCCTCTGTCAGCTCTTCCATACGGACTGTATAGTCTGCTAAGGGGGGACTCTCTTCTTTATCCTGGCACCTCATTAGGGAATCCTGACCTCACTCTTCCTCAAGGCCCCTTTGCAGCCCTGTCTGGCTCTCACGTGCTTAGAGAGCACAACACAACTTTCCTCTCGCTCTCGCAGGGAGAAAGGGCCTCGTCAGCCAGTAACCCAGACACCCGCTGGGCTTTCAGGCAGTCCATCAGCAGAGGCCTCTTTCCCCACTCTGGCACAGTCCAGCCCGCCTGTGGGCTCCCTGCAAATAAAAGAGCAGATAAAACACGCCTTTTCAGACTTCCCTGTGTGCGAAGTCCGGCGCTGCAGCGGCTTTCCCTAAGGGGTCCTCCTCTGAAGCCAGCCCTGCCGTGAACGGAAATGGGTTTCAATGTGCCATTGTGCCTGTCCCTTTGCTCCACAGTTGGAGATGGCCTCTGCCAAGTTTTTTCACAGAGGCTGAAAGACCCTCTCTCATTCCCAGCTCCCGGCTCCGGCCCCTCTGGACCCCCGCGGGGCACTCCCGGCCACGGGGCTGCAGAGTGGACTGGGTGGCGCTGACCTGCTCCGCTAACCCAGTGGCCTGAGCCAATCACAGAGCTCACAGGAGCTCTCCTGCCGTCCCCTCCCCCGGCGACAGCCTACTGGAGAGAGGGACCCTGGCGGGGGAGTAGGGAGCCATCGCTGGCGTCAGGCCAGCCCTTTTGCAAAGAAGAAGGCGGGAGCTGCCCCTGGCGTGCGGGTCCTGTGGGTCGCAGAGGCAGGGGACGGGAACGTGGGTTTCTGGCCTCATCTGTCTTCCAAGCTACAGGGGAGAAAGGCCAGGATGGTGGACGCTTTCTGTGCTACCTGGAAGCTGACGGACAGTCAGAACTTTGACGAGTACATGAAGGCCCTAGGTGGGTGAGGGTAAGACAGGCTGAGCTCTCTCTGTCCCGTTTCCCACCTGGCAGGCTCCGGTCTCCACCCATCAGGTCAACAAGAGAGCACACGGTCCTGTCCCACGCGGGACTCCGATTTGAATGTGGCAGTCGCCTGCCTCCCCGGCCAGGGCCACATGGACGGAGCGTTTGCTTTTCTGCAGAGCCCGAGAAGCAGCTGTGCCTTTCTCAGTCTCTCCCGCACTCACACATCCTGCTCAGTAGCGGTAGGACTCACGGACCAAGCGTTAATCATTATCCACATCTAACGGGACTTACACCTGGGCACCTGGGCTCCGGGAACCGGCAGCACGCGTGTCCCGAGCCACTCGGGAAGGGGCCGCTGATTGTACCCGTTCCTTTGCTGTTGCAGGCGTGGGCTTTGCCACTAGGCAGGTGGGGAACGTGACCAAGCCGACAGTGTTTATCAGCCAGGAGGCGGGCAAGGTGGTGATCAGGACCCGGTGCACGTTCAAGAACACGGAGATCAGCTTCCACCTGGGAGAGGAGTTTGACGAGATCAGTGCAGACGACAGGAAGTGTAAGGTAAGAGTGAGGATGGGAGGAGGGAGAAAAGAGAGATGCCTGGTGCCGGACTTGGTCTTTTTTCCTTCAAAGTTGGCCAGGACAGAGTTTTCAGTGTTTCCGTTCAGGGAGAAGGAAGAAAGACCCTGAGGTACTGCTCTCCGTGCCTGTATGTTCTAAGCAGCGTGGTGGCTGCCGCCCAAATCTCCGACCCGTTTGTCTCTCATCACACGCTTTTCACATTGTGTATCAAGCTTGCATTCCATGAGGTGTCAGGCGGCATTCTTGTGACAGACGGTGCCTTATTTACCTCCTGATTACCTCAGGTTTTCTGGCTAGTTTGCCTCCTCAGACTTTGGGTCAACCGGACGGGTGATGACTGGAAAGCCCTAGTTCAGGCTTTTAATTTCTAATATGTGACGTGCACATTTCAGTCAGATTATGAGAGAGTGGCACTTATATGATGACCCTGAAGGGACAGAAGGTAAAGAACTCAGAGGGTGCAGTTGGTGACAGTTTATTCAACTAGGCAGTTCCCCCTCAGCTCCTCATGTGACTTCCCCACCAGAAGGCTGACTTGTTCCTATTGTCATATTCTGTGTTTGGCTCAGTCTCTTGTCTGCCTGGATGGAGACAAACTCATTCACACACAGAAATGGGACGGCAAGGAAACAAAATTTGTGAGAGAAATTAAGGATGGCAAAATGGTCCTGGTAAGTGACAAGTGACTACGCTTTATTTTCTATTTCTACTCTCTCTTCCTCCCTCTTCTCTCCTTCCCTCCCTCCTTCTTTTCTCTCCCCTTCCTCTCTCCTTGCTTTTCCTTTAGAATAATACTGTCGGGCCGGGGATTTAGCTCAGTGGTTCCATCACCTGCCTTGCAAGTGCAAGGACCTGAGTTTGATCGCCGGTACCAAAACAAAAAACAACAACAAAAAAACCCAAACTAGAATAATACTGTCACTAGCAAGGTTCTTTAACAATATATCAATAGGAGAAACAAAAAGACCCAGCTGATTGTTTTCTTAGCTGAGGCTCTGTGATTATAGAAAAAAGCCTATTTGGCATAGTTTTTTGTTTTTTAAGTGTACCATTGGCTTACCCAAAACTGCATGTGAAAGCAATTTTTGCATTACTATGAATACCTAACCTTCAAGTGAAATTTAGAGGCAAAAGCAATAACCACAAAATATATAAAGAAGATTGTCCTAGTTACTTTTTTCATTGATGAAACAAAATACCCGACACCCACAAGTTAAGGGAGAAAATTTGTATTTGGTTTGCAGTTTGTAGAGGATTTAGTCTGTAGTCCGCTGGCAGGATGGCACACGAGGGGCACCACAGAGGAGACACAGCTCACTGCAGGCAAAGACAGAGAAAGCAATGAGGGACCGCCACAGCTCCTTCTGCCTCTTATACTTTATCTAGGCTCCTTAGGGCGGGCGGTGCTCACATCCTTAATCCTAGTGCCCTCGAGCCTAGTACTACTGCACCATGAACCAATCCCAGCCACCTTGGAAAAGGCCTAGGACCACATGAGGCTCTGGGGGGACATCTAGACACAGCCATGACAATTACATTACAATAACATCAAGCTTATTGAATCTCAGAAAAGTTACTTGATGGTTCCTATAACAAATAAGAGACATTTAAACATTTCCATTTTAGTTTATTAAGGTCAATAAGTAACTGAAAAGAATAAGAAAAAAACGCTTCAATTTCCTTCCAGTTCTTTTTAAAAATGTGCTTTAAAACATACAGGCTTAAAACTAGGTAGGCATATGGAAATTATAAAATGGAAAACAATTGACAAATAACTTCTTGATGATGGAGTGTCACTGCAGAGGGAGAAGGCTGTGATCGAGCCTCCTGCTGTGAACTTCTGGTACCCGAGGGCACTGACACAGTCATGAGTCACCCCGATGGCGTGCTGCTTTACACACGGCTGCTAAGGAAGGGTTTGTGTTATGTGAGGGAATGGATTATTCTGTCTCTGAATACTTCCAGAATGAAGTCCGTATACTTCTTTTCAGGTGTGGAAGTAAGGGCACAGAGTAGAGTGACACTTTTGTCTAAAAGAAAATCTGGCCACATTTCTGCGCAATGATCAGCAAAGGAAACTTTTGCTTTTAAAAGGTTCAATCTGACGTTCAGGGAAGTAGGGAGCCCCACTTGGCACGTGTGCTCAGAGAAGGGGAGCAAGCCACACATGGTAAAGGTACACTACATCCATGGAAATCACACCACCGGAGGGTCAGGGACAACCGCCCCTTAGTGTCGTCAGGTGATTCTGTGCCATGTCTTCTGGCTGGATGTAGCATCAGTCATGTGGCCGATGCCCCCTTCCTCACCCCTCATCCTGGGGTTCACCCAGGCCAACCCACGGCAGTGGAAGTAACGAGAGCCTTCGGAGGGTCACAATTGCCTGCTTATTTTCAAACAAGTCATTTCAAACACCATTAGCTCAAATGACTGGGTTTCCTAAAGAAATCTGTCTAGATGACAAATGGAAAAGATTATGAAAATCTGTTACAAATCACATTCGCTTTCGAAGGAGACCGCTGAGACAAGAGCGTGGACACTCATTCCGTCCTGTCTGCTTTGCTCAGTGTCCTTACTAACTGTACAACCACAGGAATTCTTTAAGTTGTGAACTCAGGTTTCCTTCATGTTTATGTCAGAGACCAGAGCAGCGAACCCTTGCCATTCACTCATTAGACAGAGGGTTTCCTCTAGTTCACCTTTGGAAGTGACGGGCCGGGGCAGTAACTGACGTTTGTAAATGTCATCATTCTTTGCGTAACAGTCAAATCATTTATGTAATATATAAATTTATATAATATATATATGGTTCAGCTAGAAATATTCCTGTGTAAAATGGCTTGATCACCTATGGACTCTTTCAGACTCTCACTTTTGGCGATGTTGTCTGCGTTCGCCATTATGAGAAGGTGTAGAGCAGCCCGAGAGGGGTCGGAGCAGCTCTCCGATGATTCTCTTGACTCACCTGCAGCTGTGCTGATCCCTGACCAGAATGAAGGTCATCCTTGAGATGGAGACAGAGGACGGTGACTGAAACCCGTGTTAACCCAAACAACTAGCTCAATTTTGATATGCAAGTTATCATGCGTTATGATTTCCGTTAAAATATCATCACAACTTTATCATAAAAAATTGAATAAATTTTATAATTTCCTTCAGAATACAAAGCAAATTGTAATAAAAATTTTACACTCTTGTAAAACGTTGTTATTTTTAAAGTCAGTAAGCTGTGCAGAGACTGTATAGGAGAGAGTTTTAAATAACCATTTGGAGAGCTACAAGTTGGAGCCTTGTATGAAATCTCATTTAAAAAATTAGCCTCAGGAAATGAGGCGGTACATTTTGTTTGAGTTGCTCATGAAGAATTTGTGATATTAAATTTCTCTGTCCAGAATATAAGGAAGTCTTGCAGTGGGTTGGGCTTTTTGCTGATGACACGCTTCAAAAAATGTCTTGTTGACATTTTATCCATGACACAGAATCGAAATGGCATATAATTGATAAGTAATTCACCGAGGATTCTTATTGAAAGGCAAACAGGAAAGGAAATGGATTTTATCCTGGTTTACTAAACTGAGTCTCCAGGCAGCTATTGAACTCGATGAACAAGCTGTGTAGCACATGTACGAAGCCCGTCCACTTCTTTTCTGGGGGTGATAGAAGGAAGTGGGTGCTTGGAACTGAGTTGACCAAACCAAAGAGTATGTCTGTGACCAACTCTGAGATCCAATTTATAAAGTACAAGCAAATAAATACTTTTTTGTATTTTATGATTTACAAAAATTTTTATACACATTTTTTTTTTGTTTGTTTGGTACCGGGGATTGAACTCGGGTCCTAGCGCTTGCAAGGCAGGCCACTGAACTGCTGAGCTAAATCCCCGGCCCTATGCACATTTTTTCAGTGCCACAATGTTAAGCAAGTAAGACAAGTGTTAATATTTTTATTTTACTGACAAGGAAACTGCACATTGAAGTTCTTATGACTGGTAAAGAATACTGAGAAATGCGACTTTTCTTCTGGTACAGTTTCATTTTCCCTGATTATTCCTTAGGAAACAATTCCTTTGTTAGCTTCTGGAGAGAGGGAGGAGGAAGGTAAATATTTTTCATGGCAAATACTGCAGTATTTATTCATTGACCTAATGATTTCAGACAACTTTTATAACTTAATGCAAGGTCCAAGTAACTTACAGATACAAAATAAAGGGTAAATTCTCTTAACTTGCACAGTTCACTGTAATGGCATTCTTACCCAGCTGCTATAGGACAAATTGATTATCCCTCATCCAAAATGCTTGAAAGCAGAATTGTGTTAGATTTTTCAGTGTTTTTGATTTCGGAATATTTGCATGTACATAATGAGGTATCCTAGGGATAAGACCTAAAGTTAATACGAAATTCGCATTTCACAAACACCTTTTAGGAGGAGCAGTACAGGACTGAACCCAGGGCCTTAGCACTCTGCTATGTCCCCAGTCCTTTTGTATTTATTATTTGGAGACAGGGTCTCGCAAAGTCACCACATTTTCCAGGTTGGGCTGGATCTTGCAGTCCTCCCTCTCGGGCTCCCCGAGTACCGGGATTATGGGCTGTGCCATTACGCCTGGGTTACACACTTACAGCTCCTCCGTGGGCAGCCCACTTTCGGCTCCCCTTCTGCCTCTCAGGAGCTCTCTCAAGGAAGTTCTCCTACTCCTAACTTCTGTTGTTCGGTAGGCTTGACCCTTGGATTTTGGGGAACAGGTCGGGAGTTACATTACTTCCCCTGTATCACAGACACCGGGCACACGGAGACCTCCTAACAGGTCCCAGAGATGCTGGGACCCCGAGGCCGGGCGCTCCTTAGAGAGCGAGTGTGAAGGAGAACTAAAGAAAGCAAAGTGAGCAGAGGGTAGGGCGACCCTTCTACCCCCTCACTTTAACAGTTTACCTTTTTAGCCTTGGAAGCATTTTGCAGAGTTCAAAATGTGCACAACTCCTCTTGTTATCTTAGGATAACAACTCTGACCTCAAGCAAAGAAGGGAGTAGTTTGTTCTGAGCCAAACATGAGTTACCAAGGCCCAGGGACGGAGATCAAGTTGCTCTGAATGCTAAATTCCACAAAGTTGCTCGGCAAGCTAGGAATCTCTCCATCTACCCGGGAAATCCCTGGCAGCCTCAGGGTTGGCAGAGGCTCAGCTTCTCCGGATTAGGAGCAAGCCAGGTGAGTTGCGCAGGAAGGGAGAGGGACCGAAGCCCTCCACTTCTCCAAGGGCTTTTAATCCACGCTCCATGCACGTTTTCCAGAGAGCTTCAGCTTGCTACTTAGGCGAAGAACTATTTTGCAGCAACCAGTTTACTTCTTGTAAGTGTACTGGAAATGAAAAAAAAAAAAAAAAAAAAAAAAAAAAAAAAAAAGCAAAACGCTGGCCCTAGACCGCCCCCGGCAGGAGCTGAGGCAAGGAGGCCTGGCCCCAACTGCACCGGCTCGACTGCCCCAGGCAGGGCACAGGCAGCCCTCTCTTTAGGAGTGAGTCACTGCGAAGGTGTGTTTTTCTTCAAGGGAACCCCACGCCTCCTAAACGTGGGCTGTTGGCTGATCTCCCGGAGCTCAGCCTGCTGTTCCACGGGAGTGGGGGCTGCTGGGCGCGGGCCTGACGCGCTTTAACGCAGCTGCGAAAACAAACAACTCCACCGAGGGGAGCGCAGTGTCCTCCGATAGCCTGGTCTTTGACTTTCCCCAGTGAAGGCTCTCTTGCGGCCAGGGCTCTGCATTTCTAATCAGGCTCCAGGGTGCGGGGACGGGGCTCAGGGCAGGAGCTGCTGCCCAGTGCAAGGGATCCGGGCGTCTGCACAG
>NW_022900926.1:4439288-4460436 GCF_012274545.1 Fukomys damarensis
GGGAGGCAGACCGGCCGGCCGGGGTTCGGGGTCCGGGCCCGTCGCTTGGGTGTTAGCGACCTGATGTCCTCCGTGAGCTCTCCGGGGACCCCGAGGTGGGAACCCGCCGAGTGCACCCGCTGCTCCCTGGGGGGCGCTGGCCCACGTTTCAGGTCTCAGGCTGCTTGTTTCATTTTGCAGGATTTCTGGACCACCGGCCTCCCGCCCCTCCCCGGGGCTGTGTAACAGATTCACCAGGCTGGGCCTCTGCCAGTTTAAACTGCCAAGTGCAGGCGGCACCCGAGTAGCAACACCTGCCTAGACAGCAGCCCAGGGTCCACCGACACCCGAACCGGGGTTCAGTGGGCTCTTTAGGGCTAGGTCCCACATTTCCTCTGACTTGGGATCTTCCTGTATCATTTGAACATTTATCTAGATATGTTGAGCTCTCATAGCCGCCCGCATGCACATTTGGAAATCCTTGTAAGGATTTCCTGTAGAATAAGAAAGTAATTTGTAGTGTGAAGAACTTTGAAACAGGTGACCTGGATGAGTGTGTGTCACTGGCCAGGTCTGTGGCCTCAGAAACAGGCACGAGCCTGGGTACGCACACCTGCACACACCCATGCACACAACATTGTATTTACAGTGTCATAGGTGCAAGCTGAGGCCTCCCGAGGTTCATTGTTTCTGGCCCTCAGGTTAAGAGCCCGCACAGCGCTACTCTTGTTCTATTTTAAGACGTCTTCCGGTGAATCGAAACACTTATCTTTGGTCTGACACGCAAAGGAGTGGCAGCAGCACTGGAGGCTGAGAGCTTTCTCTCCGGTCAGCTTTCACTGCAGATATTTTGGGTTATGATGTCTGGCACTTGGCCCTTTCTGTGTGTACTGAATCCACCATTACTTGGAAATGGGGAAGTTCAGTTTCAAATTCAAGGTACTGGACACCCTCAGCTCTAAGGAGGAAAGGTTTATCCTGGCTTATAGTTTGTAGAAGTTGCAGCCTGTACTCCACCGGTTCCAAAGCAGGGCAGCATTGCAGAGGGGAAACAGTTCATGGCATGGCAGGCAGGAGGCAGAGAGAGATCAAGGGAGGAGGAGGGAGACAGACCTTTCCAGGCCACGCCCCAGTGACCACCTCCTCCCGCCAGTCTTCACCCCTCAACATCATGTTTAGGCATCAAACGCATCAATGGACCAACCCACTCTCTCCTGATAGTGGACTCCCACGATCCAGTCTGCTCCCCAAGCCCTGTCCATGAGCTTCGGTGGGACAGCTGGATGGAAGCTAATACAGGGTACTAACAGCGACATTAACCTGGAGTTTACAAGCTGCCTCCCCTCCTAGGGCTCTCTTTACTCTTAGGAAGTCACTTCACCCCTACAGTGGGCGGTGTTATTCTCCCCGTGCTGTGGAAGGAGGAGGCCAGCGTTTCCAGGCTGGCCTGGGAGGTGGTGAGCTGGTGAGCTGGTGGCACGCCCGCTGGAAGTCAGGCGGTCTTCACTGCCAACTTCCTTATTTGGCTTTGGGTGCTGCTTACTACACTTTACGTTCTACAAAGCATATGTCTTATGTTCACGTAAAAAAGACATGCACTGTGCAGAAGGCAACTCTGCGATGATTCTGAACCATTTGTCATCTCTGCTTTGTGTGCTGCACTCTAAACGTTAGGGTGCTTTCTAATTGTGGAATGAAAGAAGTTACTCTTGGCGGATGTGTGCCAGGGGTGACTAAGAACTGAGCCGTTGACTATCGTGACTGTTATGTCTGTTCCCACCTGCATCTTTCATCTGCCACTGCTTGAGTGTGAACTGTGTTATAAAATTATAATAGTGTTGGCAAAGAACAGCCAAACAGATAACGTGTTTCTCTACCTTTACAAATAGACTGTTTCCACTTTATTTTTCCAGCTGCGGGATTTATTCAGTTTTGTCATCTTTGTGTAGATAGAAGTTTGTGTTGTACTTGTTCCTTCTGGTATAGTATAGGCTTTGTCATTTCAGACATAAAGTTAAAAAAACCTGTGCATATGCATTTTAACAGTTTATTTTGAAGGTCACTCAACGAAGGCACTGAGAAAAAAATATACAGAATAGGCTCCTTGAATATGTAAAGTGATTGACTCAAAATGTTCTTTTGTAACTCTGGAAATTAGTTGTTTCCTAGCGGTTCTTATACTTCTGAAAAGGGGGGAAAATTATAGTGATTAAATCTGCCTTTTCATCTTGTAAACCTACAAGAACGAGTGAAAATATTTCAGCTACAACAAGTTAAAACTGATATCTGAGAAGGCATCCAAATCACTGAGTTGACACGGAAATGACACAAAAGCAAACTCGGTGGGGGTCCCAGGAGCTCAGAGTCGCTGTGCAGCTCCGCAGGTGTCCAGATCGATGCAGCTTTGGTTTGCCGACTCTACGTTTAGAACCATGCTTCCGTTTCATAGAGTACTTCTGAGAAGGAGAAGGTGTCACCACATTTCAACTGCTCGCCACAGTGCCCGGCACATAATAAATACTTAATGGAGAGAGGTATGACTACGACTATGTGTGTCAGCATTTCCTTCAACATAGAAACCTTTCCCACGATGGTTAATAAGCGGGGATGCTGTCAGGTGGTTTGGCTTCTCCCTGAAGCCAATGCAAACATCTTTAACAAGTGCTTCCTGTAATGCAATTGAGGCCGTGTGCTGGCGTATGTTAGAAGGTATATATCTATTCAATAGCTTTAAGAACCTCTGGGAACTCCTATTTTTGGCATACTGCTATTGTTAAATATTTATGTTCTTTCTGAGGGGTAAAGTTACATAAAAACTGAGATATTCCTGTGCTGGCTCTGCAGTGTTCTGGTTGCGTGATCTTGACAAGCAACATTGTGTTTTCATATCATTTGTTCTGTGAGAGGCGTGTAAATGGGTTCCCAGGCCTTCAGTTCTGGCGGAGACTTGCTGTGCAGACAGCGTCACGACGCGGGCCTCTCAGAAGGATGTGCCTGTGTACCGCGTTCAGTAGTCACGCTAATACTGACCTCGTCCGACCTGACCTACATAAGTCCATTTCTTGCTCTTGTTCTCTGCATTTTCATCTCTCACAAGGAAGATGTTTAACTTCAGGGTGCAAGAACATGGAAATTACTAAGGGTTTCCTCCATCCCGGAGAGGAGCAGCTGTTTCTGTGCTTACTGTAAATATCTACATGGGAATTCCAAAAGAATTAGATGTATCAACGTTGTTTTGTAATCCACAGGGCAAACTTGTTGTTTTTAAATGTTTCTGTTAGGACGCCTTTTCAGCGCGTAACGACCACGTTCGTGGTGGGGGGTCGGTACATGGACCTGACACATCTTGATTACTTTTTCACCCCTTTATCCTCTCTTTGGTCCTCCCTCCCTCCTTGTTTTGGTTCCCTGCCCATTTGCAAAAGATCTCTGTTCCCTGTTTCCTATGACCTCTCTTTTATTTTGCTCTTTTTTTGATTTATACTTTGGGTTTCTCACGTGAGAGAGACCGTGTGACATGGTCTCCAGGTGCGTCCATTTTCCTACCTTCTCGGCAGAGCAGGACTCTGTTGTGCATGAACACCACATCTTCTTTATCACTTGTCTTCCACAGGACAGTTTTGGCACGTGACTGACCTACACTTGGACCCCACTTACCACGTCACAGATGACCACACCAAGGTGTGCAATTCGTCCAAAGGCGCCAACGCCTCCAACCCGGGCCCCTTCGGAGATGTCCTGTGTGACGCTCCGTATCGGCTCATTTCGTCAGCTTTTGACTTTATTAAGAATTCAGGGCAAGAAGCGTCTTTCATGATCTGGACAGGGTAAGTCACTCTGCAAACACTTGGGTTACCTAGCATTTACCCATGGTACCCCGAGCTTCCTCAGAATGCTGTATTGTATGAGAAGAGTAATTGTGTTTGAAGAGTTACTTGGTTAAAAAATATTAGGTCAGTTTTCAAGGTCCTGGTGTTTTTGTTTGTTTTTTCTAATGTAGACATTAAAAATTTGTTGTTAATGCCCAGAGGATTCTATTAATAGCACCCTTGCACTGAGGTCTTGAGGGGTTTACTAATGTCATAACTGATCGTGATTAAAGGCTCAGGGGAAAGGAGACAGTGGGGTGGGCCTAGGGGGACACTTTTGTGAACTGCCCTTTTCTGGTGGGCTGATTAGTCCTGCCTGTTACCCTAGAGGGGAGAGAGAGAGGCTTATATTTTTAGTTCCTGGGGAAATGACTGTGGTTTATTCTTGTAGAGTGTTAACTTCATGCTGTATATTCTTTTAGTTAATTTATACATTGCACCTTAATCTTTACAAGTATTACTGCTGCTCACATTTTACAGGAAGCACTGAGCATCTAAATAACCTGCCCAAGTGTACACAGCTAGGAGTAGCTAGACTGGCTTTAGCATCCAGGTCTTTGGCTCTGGAATCTGTGCTTTACTAATACAGTACATTTTTGTTGCACGTAAAACTTTAGTCAGACAATGAAATAGACTGGGATCCCCAGTTTATTTTTTTGTATTGTGTTTTCTTTGGACAGGGTCTCACTATGTTATCTAGGCTGTTCTCAAACTCCTGGGCTTAAGTGATTCTCCTGCCTCAGCCTCCTGAGCAGCTGAGCTCACAGGCGTGGGGTGCCGTGCCCTGTTGCTCATCAGCTCTCACTGCTGCTGGCTGCTTTAAAGTACAAGTGAGCAGTGATCAGTGCATCAGGGTCTGCGTCTGAGGGCCCTTTAGAAAGAGGGATTCTGTGCTTGACAGTTGTGCCTCCTTTCCAGTGACAGCCCACCGCACGTTCCAGTCTCCGAACTGTCCACAGACACTGTCATAAAGGTGATCGCCAACATGACGGTGACCATCCAGAGCTTCTTCCCAGACCTCCAGGTGTTCCCCTCTCTGGGCAACCATGACTACTGGCCACAGGTGGGCTTGACATCACCTTCCAGAAGGACTTAGAGAATTGCTCCTGGGAGTGCTGTTGGTTTCCACCAGTAACTCTGCAACTGTGTAGATAGGGTCGGCTCTGAATGATAACCTCTGGGCAAGGAGAGACAGTGGCCTTGGGGCCTTTAGAAGGGTATTTAAACTAATGAATAAAAAGTCCCTTCAGAAGCAAATTATCCATGTGTTGTGGTTAACTCCTGTTTTCCAGTATAGTCTTCAGTTTCTCCTTTCTTTTGAATACTTTCTTGCTTATTGCATTTCCATGACAGGGTTAGCAAGGAACAGCAGTGTTGACAGATGTTTACATTTTCCAGAATGGCTCACAAAGAGCTGGTACTCTGATAAAAGCTAATTTGTGGTTAAAAACAAAAAATGTAGCAAACTACAGTAGGAGGCAAAGAGGGGGAGTGAATGTTTGCATCCAGTTAATCTCATTAAACTGTTACTCAAGCAGAAACTGTTCAAAATATTTAACACCTGTCATGGGTCTGGCTCCTGCCAGTCAGGCGGTCCTTTGTTAAGCTACCTGTGCGTAACAGCTGCACTCCAGTTGTGACAGGGTCCTGTTTCCAGAGCGTAGAATTGTAGATTTGTGTAGATTCAAGAGATCCCAGAGAATGCTATTTAGTTCAAGGCCTGGCACACTGCGGTTTTTGGTTCCAATTTGGCCTGTTGCCTGTGCTTGTAAATAAAGTCTTGTGGACACACTGCATTTCCGTTCTGTGGCTGCACCTGTGCTACATGTAGAACAGTTGGCACAAAGACCAGTGGTCCGCAGCCCTGAGGGACGCACCACCCTTCTCTCCATGGATGACTTTGCCACCCCAGTCTGGACCCACCTTCCTTTTATCAATGAGGAAACTGGGGGCCGGAAATGCTGAGTAGCCGGTCCAGCGCTCACAGACAGTTGGCGGGAAGGCCCATTCCATTCCAGCCCTGTGCTAGTTAGAGCAGCATTCCTTCACACCTCCCGGCCCCAGCGATGGGGTAGTGCCGCGGGCCTTCTCTGCAGGAGGCATTCTCCTTTAGCCCTGTTAGTGCTGGGCGCCCCCTGCTTTGATGGCCTGTCTCAGTGATATTCTCCACCCCCACCCCTGGCCCTGCTCCTCTGCCCCCAGGACCTCCGTGGTAGCACTGGCCCAGTGTCCTATGATATCTATGTTTTGTCCCCCTGTCCCCAACTAAGCTCAAAATTCCTTGACATATAAGTCGTCATGCTTTATCTCCAGATGTTCAGTAGAATAGTCAGCGTGAAGGGAGGCTGGCGTTAACTGGTCCACGTGTCTTTAACGTCTCAATGGTGGGTTGTGTTGTTTGCGGCCAGGATCAGCTGCCCGTAGCCACCAGTCAGGTGTACGACGCCGTGGCCTACCTCTGGAAAGCGTGGCTGGATGAAGACGCTCTGAGGACGCTAAGGACGGGTAAGCGGAGGACTTGCTGAGGGCCACCTTTCTGGCTCGTACTATTTCAGTTTCGGTCTTCAGGGTTTGGTTCAGGGGCTGTTGTCAAGCACCTGAGCACTCGATTTTACTGGAGGACAGTGAGTAGTGACATCGCGTGGGACCTGCTTGTCTTGTAGGGAGCCCTCTCCTTTCTTGTTTCACTCTCGGTTGGGATATTCCTCACCGAGCACAAACTGACATCGAATTTGAATGTGAGTAACAGTCCACATTCGGTGGACTTCTCTGGTGCTGATGGAGCCCCCCTCCCGTGCCTCTGGCCCATTCATATACATAAGCCCTTAGCTTCTGAGAGCTCTGCAGGGGGAAATCTGGTCGGTGAGATCTTAGTGCTTTTAAAGTTTTGAGATAGGGCCAGGGATTTAGCTCAGTGGTTCCGGTGCCTGCTTTATAAGCACAAGGACCAGAGTTTGAACCCTGGTACCAAAAATAAAATAAATACATAAAGTTTTGAGATAATTCAATTAATGGCTAGACTTCTCCCCACTCAAAATTCTCCCTTCATTCTTTCCCTTAAACCTCTGGCTTCTGCCACTCCATTGTCTTTTTCGTTGCTAACACAGCACATCAGAGTGCATGTGAATTTGAGATTTGCTATCTCAGAATCAGGCCACGGCTCCGACTCATCTGGGGACCTGTATCTGGTCCCACCTGTCCGAGCCAGAAACTTACACGGAGAGCTTGTGGGCCTCAAAGGAAGAGCTGCAGAACGCAGCCGGGACTCTTTCAGGAGTCACAGTGGGTTTATAGGAGGCCCCGCTCCCTGCAGAGGCAGGCAGAAAACGCTGACCTGGGAGTCCTGGCCCATGTTTCCCAAGTTTCCGCATTCCAGTGAGATTGCCCCCTTTCCAGCTGAACCCTGGAGGATGGGATTCATGCTGAAAAGTGGAAGGGGTCTCTGCTGTCTTAGAAGCAGAGATGGTTTTGAGCAGCGGTGCCGCGCGTCAGGGCTCCGGCTGTGCCCCTCAGAGTCCCCGGGGAGAGCTGCGGCCATCTCTCCAAGGGGTGTCGGGGCCAGCTTGGCGGAGGCAGCCCTGCCACCAGCATGCCCCAGACTCTTCTTGGGTAGTGACGTGGTGAGGAGGACAAGAAATCAGAGAAGCAGCGACCTGTGGTGACGGAAAGTGAGGAAAGGCGTGGCTGGCGAGCTGCCCAGGCCCTGAGCAGGCCCCGGAAGTGAGGGCCGCAGCGGCCCCTGGATGCCCGACACAGTGGGACCAGAGTGGTTCTTGGGTTAGGCTTTATGGCCTCTTTCTGGGCAGGCTGTAGCAGCACTGGTTGGACTGACGTTTGTTCCTCTGTCTCTAGTGAGATAGATCAGTGTGTTCATTAGGCTCTGTCTTATCAACTCCAACCGCGGGTGCAGGGGTTGATGCAGGTACCCTTGTTTTAACGTAAACTTCAGTCTCATTGCTCACTGTCTGAATATCTTATTATCTTTTCATCTGAATATTGGATATAACTGTCATTGTCTCAGTGTGTACACCATGGGAGCTGGCACATGTTAGTAAACGTTTATTAAATTTTGTACTTACCTAAATTCTGAGAAGTAAGTCCATTTTTCCCGACTGCATTGTAAACCTTAAGAATTTGCCTCGACAAGGTCTGAACATAGGTATGTGTGCGTTTCTAAAATGGGCTTTAAAATTGCTTTCTTAGGTGGCTTTTATTCACAGAAAGCCCCGGGTAACCCAAACCTGAGGATTGTCAGTCTGAACACAAACTTGTACTACGCCCCCAATGCCGCAACCTTGAAACAGACGGACCCGGCAAACCAGTTTGTGTGGCTGGAAAACACCCTGAACAGCTCTCAGCACAACGGAGAGAAGGTGGGTAGGTCCCGCAGACCAAAGCCATGAGAGTATTTATAGAATTCAGGATAGAATCCGTTATTCAAGAAAGAAAAATAATACAATTTGGAAGATGTAAAAAGTTGTGACCAAGATCTCAGTTACTTTATATCAACACAAGTGTAGTATAAATGAAACGAGTGCAAATATAGTGACCTTAATAGTTTCTTAATTTTCATCTCTTCTTTCATCATAAATGGAAGAGATGGTATATTTGCTTTTTAAATTTTAATTAATACATCTTCAGTGGATGCAGTCTGAGACCATAATGTTAAGTAAAATAAATCAGACACAGGAGCTTAAGTATCATATAGCTTCTCTTGTATGAGAAGCACAAAGTAAATAATTTAACACAAGGCACAAAGATAAATGGGGAGATAGACCTTTTGGAAGTGGAACAGTAAGTATGTAGAGACGGAGGGACGGGGAGGAGGAGAAGAGGAAGGGTTTAAAAAGAATTAAGGTGTGTTAGGTGTGTTACGTGTGCCTGCTCCTTCGGAGGGTAAATATTGTGTACAGCAGACGTACTAATAAAGACAGAGCCGAACAAAACAAAGGGGGCTGATACATTTCCACTCTGGGCCTCGAAAGTCACTGAGCCTCACGCACCCTGCCCTGCCCTGCCCTGGTCGCAGGTGCTCCTCATCGCGCACGTGCCCGTGGGCTACCTGCCCTGCTCCAGCAGCATCACCGCCATGCGGCAGTACTACAACGAGAGGCTGGTGGGGCTGTTCCGGAGGTACAGCGCCGTCATCGCGGGGCAGTTCTACGGCCACACGCACCGGGACAGCCTCATGGTGCTTTCCGACCGAGAAGGTAGGTGGTACGCGGGCCAAGCGAGGCTGTGCCGGTCCTGGGGTCCCCGGCGCCCGAAGTTCAAGGCTTCCTCGTGGACTTTCAGCTCCAGCTTTTTCGGAGTCGCGGTTCCCTGCCGAGTGACCGTGTCCTCCGGAGCTGCGGCCTGGCCCCGGCTCTGCAGGCTCCTCCGCTGCACACGGCCGTCACGCCTGTGCGCACCAAGACTGAAGCGCTCGGCTCCCTGCAGTTCTGCAGACTCCTAGAGTCTTGGTGCTGTTTGTTATTTACCTGCTGCATTCGAGTTTCTTTTCGCTGGACTCGGTGTCGCTCTCCGCATTCAGCACGCCTTTCACAGGCCGTCACATGCGCCAGCTTCCTTGCAGGTGCTCGTTTGCCGAGAAAGAGACGTTCCGGCAAGAAACGGAGAGTTCCCAAAACCACAATTCTGATTTTATAGTAAACCGGAAGACAGTACATGTACCTTTCCTTCAGTAACTGGGGCACCTTTTTGAAATATTTACCCCTCATCCAGATTGGATTGGCCTGGCAAAAAATGACTACTGTTGCCGGGATGTAGCTCAGCCGAGCAGCCCCTGCCTGGTGAGAGCCAGGTCCCGAGTTCGATCCCCGGTACAAAAACAATGATTACTTTTTGGCCCTTGATAATTTTTTAACACAGAAAAATATACTTTGCAATAGATCTTTATATTTTAGGGTGACACATTAACCAAATCCTTACTGTGTACTCTTTGGAATACTGTTTTTGGTAGATGTACAGAATAAGCCAGGTTTTTATTCGTGTGTGTGTACTTGTGATAGACTTGGATTTTTGGAAGTATGAAAAGTTTTAAATACATACATATATATACACACACACACACACACACACATACGCTTTGCAGAGAGAAGGATACAACAAACCCTTATGTACTCATTATTCAGAGTCAGTATCTATCAGTATCAAGATCTCGCCCTATTGCTTTACCCGTCATCTACCTGTGACAAATTTCTATGTCATATGTATGGATATCTGAAGCTTATTATAAAAGGGAATCTCAAAGACCAGACGCATCGTAGCTCTGCATACTTCTGTATTCATTGTGAAAATATGTGAGTAATTTATGTGACTATAATAACATTTCCTTACTCACGAAACCAACAGCAGTTCTGTGTGGTGATAGAAATTCTCTGGTGCAGTTGGATGCGTCTCTTCGAAAGCTCGGAGCCAGGCCCCACTGAGGGTCCCTGCGTCATTTGGTTCTTATGTCTGTTAACCTCTTCCTCTGGAAGCTGTTCCTGTTTTTAATACAACTACACTCAATTAAAATATATATATATTTGCATATGTGTTTTCCAGGACATCCAGTGAGTTCTTTGTTTGTGTCTCCTGCTGTTACACCAGTGAGGAATATTTTAGAAAAAGAAACCAACAACCCGGGCGTCCGCCTCTTCCAGTACAAGCCTGGTGATTACACGTTATTGGTGAGCGGGCATCACTGTGGGGTTGGTGCTGTGGGGCCTTCCCTGGAGGTTTCTCCTCACAGCCCAGGGAGCGGTGCTCTGCACAGGTCTCAGGGCGATGCCCTGCTTTTCTCCTGGAGTCTGTCCATGCTTGGCCAGTGGGGCTGGTGAGGTCCACTTTTGGGAGGCTTTTCTGACTCTCTCCGGACTTCACTCTGATTTAGATGGCATTTAGATGAGCATCGAAAACCTTCAGGAAGCTAGTCTTCTCCAAAGAACAACTCTCCCCTTTCCCCCACCGTGTTGGGCTGTATCACCCAACACTGCCATTTCCCAGGGTAGCCCTTCCTAAACTGCAAATCAGGACAGAACTGAATTCAGGGAGCTGCTGGGAGAATTTGAATGCCTTCAACAAGTCCACGTAATGCATTTATGAAAATGCTTGACCCACACTAAGTGCTTAATAAACGTTTGAAAAAAGTTTTTAAAGAAAAAAATTGAATTGGACACTTGCTTCGGATGCAGAAGCTCTCTGAAGCTTATTCGTGGGTCTGTGCTTTAGAATGATTTAGCATCAAAAGGCTGACCATTTAGATTATAAGAGCCTTAGTCTGGATAACTGCTCTTTTCTGCAAATATAATTTGAAAAGCCTCTGCCTCAGTTAAAGCAATGATTGATTTAACTGCATTTTCCAAAGTAAATTTCACTGAGAGGTGGCTGTCATTCCCTATGATGATGAGAGAAGGAGTGATAGAGGTGGTATTGAACCTCTTTTTCTCTAAAACCAATTTTAAAGCTCATGGTTTTAAATTAAATGTGCTGTATAAATGTTGACAACCCCCCGCCCTTGTGTGATGCTTTCTGTGCCAAGAAGTGACAGGAGCTAGGGCTGTTTGTAACCGCAGGGGATGCTGCAGTATTACTTGAACCTGACCGAAGCCAATCTGAAGGGTGAACCTGACTGGAAGCTGGAGTACAACCTGACTCAGACCTATGGCATTGGAGATCTGCGGCCGCAGAGCTTGTACGGGCTGGCTAAAGAGTTTGCACGCCTGGGCAGCAAGCAGTTCATGAAGTACTACAATTATTTCTTCGTGAGTTACGACAGCAGTGCCGTTTGTGATAAGAAGTGCAAGGCCCTGCAGATCTGCGCCATGCTGAATCTGGATCGTGCTTCCTACTCACGCTGCCTCCAGCTGTACCGGGGAGGGCACGGTCCCTAGTGCGCCAGGCTGTCTGCTGCCAGGGTGACCTTGCTGTTTCCAAGGCCACTTTGTGGGGGACTGTTTGGTAAAATCTTTGTGAATTACCAAGTGAACAAACAGAATCCCTGTCTTTGCTCTGTTCTCTAATCATGCCCATGTATAGATATCTATACAATTCTAAATTTTTGCTATACTGAGTATATCTAGACAGCCCATTCATAGAATTATGTTTGGACGTAAATCTCCTACCTTCCCTTTTATATGATTGTATCTAACTCATACGTCTGTTGAAATTGTTACGTTACTCTTACTGTAAAGCAAAAGACTTCTCTCTAAGCATGACAAGAGTATTTCTGATGTGATAATTTTCAGACTTTTAATTCACGCTTGTTAAAATCTCAGCATAAACTGAGGTTTAGTCTGTTGCCAGCTGAGGTGCACAGCGAGCTCAGCGTTGTTTCCATGCATGGACTCCTCTTGGCTTCTTAGGGCCACTTCTGGGTCTACAGAACATCCCGGGGGGCCCTGCCAGGCCTTGTCATCTCTGGGGCGAAGCACCGCTGACTCTGAAGGCTGAGAACATAGCAAGTTGCATGTAGTGAAACCTCAGCCCCATGCTCTGGACTTCTGCTGGAATTGTGGGCCGAGAGATCCATCAAAGTTAAAACTTAGGCCAGGGATTTGGCTCAGTGGCTCTACTGCCTCCCTCACAAGCACAAGGACCCAAGTTTGATCCCTGGTACAGAAAAAAAAAAAAAAAAAAAACCAAAACAACCCCCCCCAACAATCTCAAATAAATAATGAATGAATGAATGAAAATTCAAACTTGTCACATCTGTGTGAGTGGCTTTCGCAGGCGATGGGTCCATGCCGGCAGCAGAAAGCTGGAACTTCACTAGCTAGCAGTAGGAGCAGTGTGACCATTTCTGGATCTTCTACTTGCTAAGTAAAAGCCATGAGACTTGCTGTCCTTGCTCACCTGCCTCATGTGACCAAGTTGTGAGGGGAGGAGGCGATACTGTTCTGCTAACCATGAGCTGCCCAAAAGTTCTGAGAGGACCAAGTAACTACAGTGATGACTTGGGGTCACTTCATCTCCCTCTCTCTCTCTTTGTGACATTTTACTCAAATTTATGTCCTCACTGCCAAACAGGGTGTTGTTAAGCAGGTTTAAGTGCTTCCCTTAACTGCCACGATAAAATGATACAGACTGGTGACTGACACAAGAGGAAGCTGTTTACTCACAGCTCTGGAGGCTGGAAGGCCAGGGCCAAGGTGCTGCAGGGTTGGTTTCCGGTGAGGCGTCTCTTCCCTGCTCTTGTAGACTGCTCCTCGTTTCAGGTGGAAGCTGCGGCAGGGCGGTAACGCACCTGACACTCGCCACCAGATGGGTCGTGTGCTGCACCCACATTTCAGCCCACAAAGGTGATTCTGGCATTGCCGGAAGGGGACCCGGGACAGAGGTCAGGCTGTCGGGAAGTAAAGCACTGCCGTCCACCCTGGTGTTCCGGAAGGGAGCAGGCTGGCGACCAGCTGTCACCCACAGCGACAGGAAGGTCCTGAGAGTCGGAATCTCAGGCAGAGGCCTCTGAGGCTGCTGCGCTCTCTTCTCTACTTTTTCAGTTGCAGCTAAGCTATGGGACTAGAGGGGAGCACCCAGGGTCGGAACACAGGAGTCACGCACGGTTACGAGTCTCGTCTTTGCTATCATTAGAGGCTCAAGGGGAGCAAGCGCTCCCCAAGAGATGGGGACAGCAGAGTGGAGCTGAAAGAGGGGTAGACAGAGCCGCTCACTCTTGAGTGTGGCTTGGGGGAGTGCAGAGTCTGTGTGCAAACAAGCCCGCGGCTGTGCCTTTGGGCGGTGACTGCTGAGTTCATTGGATGTTCTGGGCACTGTCCTCAGTACCATCGATAGAGCCACGGGCACCAAGGGCTCTGTGCTGGTGAAGTTTGAGCATCAGAGTGGCGCGCGTGTGTGTGTGTGTGTGTGTGTGTGTAGGTCAAAGGTAATACTGATGGCTTTAGCCACATCACACGCAGTCAAATCGGATGTATTAGTTCTACAGAGCCACCTTTCTCCTCCCCGGTGGTTCCACTCCAGGGAGCCAGCTGGGCTCCCACTGTCACAGCACGAAACAAAGGTGCCAGAAACACTGACAGCTTGATGCCAGAGGGGTCTGCTTAGGAAGATGTCGGAGGGTCAAAGATCGCAAAGGTGACAGCTTCGTGGGAAAGCGTGTGAGTATATAGACACGGAGCTGGTTACCAGAGTACGGGAGGAAACAGGTTCTGTGAGTCTCAGAAGATTTAATTATTCCGTGGATAGTGAGGCACCTGTCTGATACTTCAGAACTCTTTTTGGGAGTGAGCCTGGGGCATTTATTCTCTGATTCCCGAGGCCACAGTGGCTGGCGCTGGGAACGATACCACTGTTACGGGGTGGGGTGGGGGTGGGGTGGGGTGCATTTTGTGTTCGGTCAGCACCTGGCTGCCCACAGGTGTTAGAACACCATAGCAACAACCTCAGGTAGTTTCTCTTTGCCTGAACACTCATTAACCACCTTTCCCCTTCCAATCTAGCTAGAATCTTTACCTGAAATCTGTGTGGCTTTTTATTATCTTTGGGGAAGGGTTTAGTAGCAATTATTTTAGAATATTTGGATATTAACATCCTTTTAAGATAAAAGGTTTTAAAATTCAGAATAGCATTGAGGAACTATTTATATTTAATTAGATTTGTTTGCTTTACCAGAAAGAATAAAAAATCCTTTGGAATCTTCATGCTTTAGAGGCAAAAGGGATACAACTGTCAATAAGAGCACATTTAAGATGCTATTTGTCTTCCTCACTAATTAATTTCAAATATTAGCATCATTACTAATATCTATAAATGACTCATTAAGGAAATTGAGGTTGTTAAATAAAACTGTGTAGCATTTTTTTTTTTTGTACTGGGGATCAAACTCAAGATCTTGCTCTTTTGAGGCAGGCAGCGGAACCACTGAGCTAAATCCCTGGCCCAAAACTGTGCAGCATTTTATAAATTTCCTGGATGTATTTTGAAAATGGTTCTGTTATCATTGTACTATTTCAGAAGCATTGTCCACGTTATTTCTGGGCAGAGCTGGCTCAGAAGGGTTAGGTGAACTGCTCAAGGGAAATCTCTAACTAAGTGAAGAAGCGGAAACTCACACCCACCGACTTCCGGTTCAGAGCTGCTCACTCTGCCGCTCTAGGCCTCTGGGGGAGGAAGCGTTCGCCTCCGCGCTGCCCGTGAGCTAGAATATGCTGTACTGGGGCTGCGTGGTGTTTCCTGACTTGCTTCTCTTAAAACTTTTGTTTTATGTTTTAGTTCCTTTTTCTCTTGACCAAGATCTAATTTACGAATAATTCAAGAACCAGCCTATCCTCTACCCAATACTTCAGGGTAGACAAAAATGTAACTTTTGAAATATGAGATAACTTTTGTAATCTTGATTTTGGTGTATTCAATGGATAATTACTTTAAATATCTTCATCTTCTGACTTCTGTTGTGTACTTTATTAGGCTGGGTGATTATTCCCTCGCATAGTCTATTAAACTTCTGTTTATACAAAGCTAGTTCCGGAAGACACAGACACTCCAATCTGTGGAGTGGTTTCCATGTTTCTGAACTGGTGGTACTAAACGTCTAAGGGACCCCAGAGCATTCATCTTTGGACAAACATCCACCAGTCCCTTGTTCGGGAAGGGAAGAGTCTTACAACTGTATGGGGAATGAGAAAGGATTGTACTGGGAAAATATAACCATATATGGTTTATATCATGTCTCAGAACTTTCTTAGGAAGCTTAAATAATAGCAACTACTACTACTATTACTGCTACTGCTATAATGCGTGCGTGCGTGTGCACACACACATACACACAGTCAGTAGAGTACTCATAAGAGGAAAGGCTTTTCATTCAAAGATATGAGAGTGGAAAACAAATATATCTTATTTCCCAATAAATCAATAAATCACATATTTGATAAAATTGTATAGATGACTTCCAACATACCTAAAGGCATAAAAGAGAAAAATGACAAAAATCCAAAATTAAAGTTTCCTCTGACATAGTTTTTTCGAAAGATATGAAAATGATTTTTTTAGCCAACACATCAGTAATAATTTTGAGCAAGTATCATAAATGGATGTTAAAACTATTGGGTAAAAGTCTTCAGAGGAACAATAAATTGTAATATTTCACCGCATCTCTACAGATCAGAAACTGATTGCAAAAATTAAAATGTAACTTTAAGGTAGAGAAGCTTGCTAGATGCCACCTTGCTAGATGAACACCTTAAATGTTCATAATTAATGTCACTGTCAGTGAGACACACAGCTGAGGCTGCTGTTATGATGTATGAATAATATACTACTCATGTCTAAAATGCATAAAACATACATTTAAGGAAATAGCAGACATAGACACACTGAGGACATTCCTACAAAATATCTTCCCTCTGATCTGCAAAATGGATCATGTCATAAAAGCAAAAGAAAAAGTAAGACAGATTAAGGAATTATTCTGACTTATGGGAGACTAAGAAATCTGACAAATAAATGCAGTGTGTAATCCTGGGTTGGAATAAAAAATTTCCACAAGAAATGTTAGGATAATTAGTGGAAATCAGAAATATGTATTGTATAATATTGTATTAATAAAGCACGTACACTCCTGTGTACACAATACACACGTGCATATACAAGTTACATGTAGTATAATAAAATCTTTAAAGATAAAACCTGGAGAAGTTCATTAAAAAAAACTTACATACTTAAAAAAATGAATCAAAAAATTAAAAAGTGAATTTGAAAAAGCTGTGAAAAAACTAGGAATTATTAAATCACTACAGCTGTTTTTTTCCTCCACTCTGTGGCTCAGAACAGGAACCAGACTTGTGTGGCTTTTGAAATTTACACTCCTTTCACTGCAGCAAACTCTCTAAGATGTCCGTATTTTCACTTTGGTGTCATAAGCTATTTCTTAGTTGGTTTAAATAGCTTAGGAAATGGCACATAGAAAGCAACTGTCTTCTTAAAGAGTTTTCTTCTCTTGCTGTCCTCTGTTTTGTACAAACTGTTTTATCTCTATAACAAGGAAGCAGAGGATTTCACAGAGCGTGGTCTGGTTGCCTTTCCATGGTCCCCATTCACACTGTGAGATTTTAGTGTGGTCTTGAGGCTGCCCCAGCCACCCGGCCCTTGTCACTCAAGAACAGCGGGATGGCCGTGCTCACTCTCGCTGCTGACATGCCCCGCGGTGATCCCTCCACTGAGGTCTCTGCAGGGTAGAAAGCCTCTGCTCCTCCAAACGGCCAAGGTGAAGAGCTTCCCGATTGTTCTTTCTACTTTCCCACAGCTGTTTTTAGTTACTTTCTGAGCTTTGAAAATGGATAACCTTGCTTAGCATGGCTCTCTTCCAGTTCAGCGTCTCTTTAGGCATTCTGGTCTCTATAAAAATGGTCCGGAAGAAAACATTTCATTTGGCCCCATTAATTCAGCAGTGCATTAACCAAAAGTAAATGGCCATGAGCTACACTTTCCTGGGACAGAGGACTGCTTCTCTTAGCTTGCTTGGACGTTTGGGAGAGAAAGAAATATAAAGGTTTCTTTTGTGTATGTGATTGTGTTAACTCGTATCATGAAAATTAGTAAAAAAATACTATTTTCAACATCTTTGATGATAAAATCTGGCAGGCTATAATAACAATACTTATCAAGAACTAGTTAGAAGGTGTTTTGAAATAACAGTGACATAGGATCTTCATTTCTGGGGCTTCTTGCTGCTGTGAAGTCATTGTCACTGAAAAACAAAATATACTTAACAGCAGGGCATTTTATTAGGCTGATTGATATGAGTCCATTAAGTAGAGACTCTTGATTTAGTGTTGCCCTTTGTGGTGTTCAAAATGGTGCAAACATAGTTTTTTTGTGGGCTACAATATGGATCAAAAGATGGCCCATGGCAAATGAGCAAGAGATGCCCCAGGTTCCTTGGTTTACTGTTAGTGAAGGTATCAAAAGCTTTAGGGGAATGGGAATACTAGTGTGGATTTGTTAGGTAAAACATACCCAAGGTCCAAAGGCTGTACCCTTTGATGGTCCAAAAAGAGTACCCTTCAGTAAAGTGCTATCTGAAGAAACAACTGAGGGGGAAACCAGCATCCTTCAAGAACTCTGACATTTCTCTCTCTATGTGGGACTCTACAATGGGGATGGCAGACATTCAATTGGGGAACTCAAATGTATGGGCATCACTGGATCCTGGAGTGACAGGACGGGTGACAGCCCTCAACCACCAATGGCAAGACGGGTGCCCACCCTGTAATAGACAGCAGAGACAAAGCCATGATCAGGATTGCCTGCCTTATGCAGACCTGTGCCATGGGCTTACACATGGTGTTCCCAGAAGTGAAATAGAAAGCCTGCTAGATTTTGACTGGATTTATATCAGTAGGAAAATTGTAGAGCAAATGAAAAAAAAAAATCTACCTGAGATCATAGCAAAAGAGAATCATGATCATGATCTGCAGACTTAAGACCCTTTATGGACCCAGAAGCTCTTGAACAGCCCTGAGGACACTGTGGCCTTGAGGAAAGACACCGTGCCTTACCAAAAAGTTACATTGTGCACATTTTTCCATCCTTCCTCAAAGGGACCCACAGCTTTTTACCAGAGTAACCACAGAGGAAACAGACATGCTCAGACATTTTGGGGACTGCCAGACACTGGCCATGAACTCTTGCAGATTCCAGGGGATCTAAGGGATCTCTGTGGTCCTCCAATAAGAGCAGGGTCCTATGGAGGTGATCAATGGAATTTTAGCCAAAGTCCAAGTCACAGTGGGTCCAGTAGGTCCATGAATCCTGTGGTCCTACCTCCATTTCCAGACCATGTAACTGGGATAGATCCTCAGTACTCGACAGAATTCTCATACTGGTTCCCCAACCTACAGTGTCAGGGCTACTGTGGTGGGAAAGGCCAAATGGAAGCCAAGAAGTGCCTCTACCAGGGAAAAAAGTACGTTAACAACAATACTGCATCCCTGGAGCAACTGCGGAGATGAATGCCATCTTCAAGGACTTGAGGGACGCAGAGGTGATGGTCCTTGGTTGTTAGTCCAGCCCACTTACTGAGTAACTCAGCCGCTGGTTTTGAGTGGGGCCCAGAGCAAGTGAAGGCGCTGCAGCAGAACCAGGCTGCTGTGCAGGTCTGTCTGGCACACAGTGTATAGCCCAGCAGACCCAGTGGTGCTTGAGGGTCAGGGGCAGGCAGGGCTGCTCTTGGAGCCTCTGGCAGGCTCCACAGGTGAATCACAGAGAAAGCCCTGAGGATTTTGGTGCAAGGCTTTACTGTGTTTTGCAGGAGCTACTCTCCCTCTGAGGAACAGCTCCTGGCCTGCTGTGGGCCTTTCTTGGAACATGAGCCCTGATTATGGATTCCAGCTTAGCCTGCAACCTGAGCTGCCCATCACGAACTGGATGCTACCTGATGACCACTGTTTTGGTTACTTCCTCTGTGCCCAGGACAAAGTAACTAACACCCACAATTTAAAGGAAGGGGAGGCTTATTGTGGCTTCCTGTTCCCACACCCATATCCTGCGCTGCCCTAGAAGTCTTAGTTCTGGGGTGGGGGTGGGGGAGAGGCTCCTGTATTTCATTGAACCGAAAGCTAATCCTTCCCCTTGGTCATTTTGGGCTCCTCTTGCCCCTGAGTCAACAAGCTCAGAGGCAAAAAAAGGAGTTAGAGTGTTGGTAGGGGTTACTGATCCAAACTACCAAGGGAAGATTGGACTACTACTCATAATGAAGGTAAGCAAGAACACGTTTGGAGTCCAGGAGATTACCTAGGGCATCTCCTAGTATTACATGCCCTGCTATTAATTTTAATGGAAAATTACAGTAGAATCCAGGCAGGCAGGATGACAAATGCCCCAGAACCTTCTGAAGTGAAGATATGAGTTACTCTGCCAGGCAAGAACCAAGGCTCTCAGGTGCTTGCTGAAGGCCCAGGGAATGCAGAATGGGCACTCGAAGGAGGTAGTTATAAAAAGAAGCTACCGCGTGGCTAGAATTGTAATTTTCACGTGTATTTCTTCCCTATTAATATGCTTGTGCATATATACATATAAGTAGATAGCTTTGTTTTCTTTGTCATAAAACATTGACTTGAGTTAATATGGGTACTTAAGTATTGTTAAATTTACATTGTATTATTAAAGTTGTGGAATGCCAGGGAAAGAGTAAGCAGCACCCAAAGAAAAACTCTGTCTTGTATTCTGGGGAAGAGAACTGGTGTGTTTCCATTTGTATGCAGGATGGTTGTATCGTGTTAGATATAATTATGAACTTGCTATTGTCTTTGAAGATCCGGTGTGGGTTAAGGGTATATATGTGGTCATCAAATTAACAAAGGATGGGTTAGGAGCATTAATCTTGGTATATCAACTTGAATGGATTAAGATACATTTGGCGGATGTGCAAAGCACAGTTCTGGGTGTGTCTGTGGATGACTGATTTGTAGGACGGCAAACTGAGGGGTGGGGAACTAACCCTGGTGGTAGGTGGCACCAAGCAACAGAATAAAAGGGGGAAGAAGAAGAAAGTGTTCCACGTTTGTGAAGTGCTCCAGTCTTTACTGCCACCTTTGGAAATTTGTCTGCGCTTCCTTCAGCCCTACAATGCAGACTCTCAGCAGCACCCCTCCTGTGAGTCTCCAGGTCTTCACGTGGGGACTGGCCCCGCATCCTTGTTCTGCAGCTTCCATATTTTTGAGCTGATCAGCACTGGATCCCTTGGCCTTTTCACTGTGGTCACTGTGGACTCTCCCACCTCCGATTCTGTAAGCTTACCTAATAAACCCCTTACATAATTATACATATATTTTATACTAATTCTGTCCCTCTAAAGAACCCAAACTAATACAGATTTTGTTACCAGGCATGGAGTCACTGCTGTGACTATAGCTGACCATGTGGTCAAAAAGGACTTGAACTTGTTTGTGGGAGGAGTTTGGAAATGTTTGGAGAAGTGACCTGAGAAGCCCTTGATTGCTGTAAACAGAAATTGATAGGTGATTCAATTCAGAGCTCAGAGGAACAGAATGCTGATGACAATGTGGACAGTGAAGACCAGATTCAGAAGATTTCAGTTCGGAATAAGTGCTACATTAACAGTTAGATTAGAAGTCACATGTATTATACTTTATAAAAATTTTTGTCTACATTTTGCCCCTGGCTAGGACTTTACAGGAATTTGAGATTAAGGGTAGCAGACTAATCTGGCAGAGGAAATTTCAAGGCAACCCAGTGTTCAGGCTATGGCATGAGTACTGCTCATTTCTTCTTCTTCTTCTTCTTCTTCTTCTTCTTCTTCTTCTTCTTCTTCTTCTTCTTCTTCTTCTTCTTCTTCTTCT
>NW_022900926.1:4460578-4512413 GCF_012274545.1 Fukomys damarensis
TCCTCCTCCTCCTCCTTCTTCTTTTCTCTCTCTCTCTCTCTCTCTCTCTCTCCTCTCTCTCTTTTTGTTATTGTTATTGGGGATAGAACTCTGGTCCTTGCACTTGTGAGGCAGGTGGCAGCACCACTGAGCTAAATCCCTGGCCCAACTTTTAATCAGAGCTACTGTGAGAATCAGGGAAAACGAGCAGAATTGAATGATTTGAAAAGTTTCCAGTTTCACCACAAAGGAAGTGCCTGCAAAGATAAAAGAGAGAAAAGCTTGGTTTCTGAAAAGATTATCATTTTAACAAGCCACATACTTTACATCAGGGCAGTAGGAAATATGTCTGAAAGGCATTTCAGTAATCGGCCAGAACTTCCTGAACCCACGGCCAGTAGTACAAAGGAATAAACTGTTGAAAAGAGATCTGCTGGTCCACTTGCTCAAGAGCTGCCAGTTAAGGGATTGGTTCCTTTGGAGTCTGTTTCACCTCAGCCTTCCACCTAGGCACTCAGAGCCTCGGCAGCCTTGACCCACGGAGCCCTTCCTCCTAACTCCTTCTTTATCAAGTGTCTTTCTACTGTTTTGACTGCCCAGCTGGCTAGAATCACAGCTTGATTTGTTTAGTGCTCCCATTTCTTTTAGTACATTTATAAAATAACATTTAGTTGTAATTATAAAAGAAAACACGAGGAAAGGGATTTATTGATCATTAAATATGTTTAACCCAGAAAGCTGTGAGATATGGATCACCGGGGTTCAACGCCTAGCTCTTCTATTTTTTGAATATCAGTGGAAATCTAACCCGTGGTCTTGTGCATCTAGACAAGTACTCTGCCAAAGCTACATTTGCAACCCTGTATCAAACATAGTTTAGTTATAAGACCTCTGCATGTTTCTGGGACTCAATGTCCTTTTCTGTAAAATAGATTTTGGCAAAGAAAACAAAAAGCACTACTGAACTGTCTCAGCATTATTAAATAAAGGAAATGAGCTATGTATGGATAAACTAATCCCTTAACTTTCTTTTCATCCTGTCGCTAAAACCTTCCACGTCTCACTTTCAGTTGCTGGCAGGCCCAGGTCCTCGCTGTTCTGCTTACACAGCCGGAAGTTAACAGTGGCGTCTCACAGGTCGGAACTGAGCAAGTGTCCATGTAAGGTCTCGCTGATGGCTCTTGGATCTTTCAGACAGTGTCTGACGCACAGGTGAGACAGGTGGGCAAAGGGGCGGGTGAGGCCAGCCGAGAAGCAAAGAGCAGAGGAGGGACTCAGAGCTCAGGGCCGCATTCAGGTGGAGCGGGCCCGCTTCCGTTCCTGAGACCTCCGGGGCTGTGACTGAGTTATTCGTAAAGTATTAACTCACACTGCACCCTGAGTTTCTCCGGGGTTCCGCAAGTCCTATGTCATTCGGCAATCTCTGGCTACCATCGTTTAAACAACGTTTCCAAACAGAAGCCGCTGCCCTTGTGAGATGCCCCTCTCCCGAGTGCTTGCGTGGAAGAGAAATGACACCGTGGGAGCTCTGGGTGGTGAAGACAGAATTCAAAAACACAAATTATGAGATATTACAGGTTTCCTTCTGTGGCACCGAGGATGGGACCCGGTCCTTCACACAGTTGCTTCCCCCCAGTATTTTTTTTTTTCTAAATTTTGAGACAAGTTAAGTCACACTCAGTCTCCCGTGCTGTGCTTGAACTTGGAACCCGCCTGCCTCGGTCTCCCACTGTGTGGCAGTTTTGAGAAGTGTGACAAAGAAAGCACAGATTGGACGTCTGTAATCTGAAAATATGAGATCTAAAATGTTCCAGAATTTGATGCTAAGAAATTCCACAGGTGGCCTTTTATGACAGATGGAAGTCTCAGTGTAGATGAATTCAAAAAACGTCTAAAATCGCCGTCAGGGTAGACTTTCAGAGATGGGAAGGGGACCGGGGAGGAGGGAAAAAATGGGGTAACAGGGATGAAAATAATCAAAATATGTTATATGCATGCACAAAAATGCCAAAATTAACCTCATTATGGTATGTTACTAATATGTACAAGTACAAAAATTACCTTCAGGAGTTAAAGTGTATACGAAGCCAAATAAACAGAGCACGTAGATGGATTCTACCAAACCAAGCCAAACGAACCAGTTCTAGGAGTGTAATTCGTGTGCCTACCTCCGCCTTTTTACCGGTCATTCTTAACCGCGAGGCCAGGAAGACCATGCGCGGGTCCACTTCAGCACAGGGAAAGCCCAGCTCTCGCTGCGGCGGGCAGCTTCCTTTCCAGAGGTTACCACCCTGGAGGATTTTCATTCGGGGTGCGGGGTCGACCAAGCGCCCAGCCCGACCTCGGCATATCTGATGGTGCTTTTATTCCTTCAGATCAACAGAAGGGCGATGGATTTCACCCGGTGGCTAGACGCAAAATGAGCCAATTCGAAGGGCGATCCCACCCTGCGTCCGGGCCTGAGGACCCCGAGGGAGCCGGCTCTGCACTGCCCCCTCCTGGCCGGTTTCGGAAGCGCGGCTCTTCCCTCCCTCCCTCCCTCCCAGGGAGCCCGAGACCGAGACCGCCTTCCTGAGGGGCAACGCCTTCTGCGCCTCACATTTATTCGCTTGAAATTCTTCCCCAAATACAATGGGCCTCTGACTTACCAACTTAATTCATTCCCAGAGGCTGGTTGCAACTCAAGGTGGTCAGTGGAGGCTCAGGCTCCTACACAGCCTTTCGGAGCCTCTCCCCATTCCAGGCAGACCTCAGGGTTCTCAGAGAGACGCAGGCCCAGGATCCCTCAGTGAGCCCCGCAGAGGAGAGGACACGGTGGTGTTCCTTCCAGAACTCTCTAAGGGTGAAATCTGTGTCTGAGACCATCTGGAAGCACAAGCGGCCGGCATTCGGGCTTTAACTCAAGACCTGGGTCGTAAATTAAAAACGAAACACCTGGTCGTAACCCAAGTCTTTCGTATGTCAGATCGACCGTAACTTGAGGGTCCTCTATAATAAGCAGGAGGGAAACCACAGCATCTAGTTCACCCTTCCGAACCCGGCTCTCTCCCCTTTTTCGGAGCCCCGAGAGAGAGACCTGGCAGGCTGGGCGGGCAGAGACCTTGCTGCTCTGGACCCATAGCCCCCTTAGTGCCCAGCGCCATCGCCTTCGGAGCTGCAGACTCAGGCCCTGGCCCTTGCTTTAGAATAAACTGGAAAAAACACTAATGCTCTCCTGCCGCCCTCTGGTGACGGGGTCGTGCATGACACTGCAGGTTCAGTAAGTCAACAAACACGTGTAGGTAAGAGTTGAAGGTCTGCACTTCGCAGCCTCACTGCAGACCGGAGAGCAACAGGCCTGGAGCCTGTGAGCCCGACCCAGCGAGGCAGGAGGAGTCGCAGTGGGGAGCGGGCGATACAGCTCGCCCTTCTTGCCCGTGGCAGAGCAGAGCCGAAGTGCCCTAGCTGTGACGGCAAGGCCCAGCGGAGCCCAGTGTGGTCGGCACTCCGGAGGCTGAGGCAGGAGGATGGTGAGTGAGAGCCCAGCCTGGCAAATCAGCACCTTAGACCTTGTCTCAAAAAAAAAAAAAAAAAAAAAAAAAAAAAAGGCTGAGCAGGAAGCAGCTTTTGAGCAAACCATCTCGGTTGGGTGACTTTACCTTGCGTGTCTACGCATTACAGTGCCTTCATCTCCTGCGTGTAGACCCAAGTTGGTGTCCATTGGAAGAACCTCCTTTCCGGGCTTCCGCAGCCCCTCTGCTCTTTCTAGTCTGAAAATCTTCAGCTTCCTCGCCCCTTTGAAAGGCATCCTGGCTGGCTGACCGGTGAGGCCGGCTCGGGCCTTGCTGTCTCCTGTGAGATCCCGCTCCGACCTCTCCCCGGGCCGCAATCGTCGGTCTTCAGCCTGTTGAGGAGATCCCAGTGCGGCCCCTCGGTCTGGCTCTCCGCCTTTCTTCTTGCGCGGATTCTTAGCGTTTCCGGTATGCGAGCGTTGTCTTCGTCGGAGTTAGGACATTTGGAGTCATTTCTTCGCTGTTTCTCCGCCTCCCCCGCTCTGGGTCTCCGACCGCAGCGGGTTAAGACTGCAGACACCGTGGCACGGCTCGCGACACGTGTGTGCTTTTGTGTCACACGGCAGAGCTGAGCACATCCTGAAACGTCCTCTCTGGCCTTCACAGCAGCCCGGTACCGACCCGGCCCGAGGCCCGCGGCTCTGCAAGCGCAGCAGCGCGGGAGTCCCGGGCGGAGGAGTGTGGGGCGCGGTCTAGGCCGGCGGTCTGTGTGCAGCTGGGGTCCGCCTTTGTGACGATGCATGCTGCCCTGCTGGTCTGGCGCCAGCGCTGTGAGAACCCGGCCCTCCTCGGTATCTGCCGTTCTCTGGTACAGGATGCAGACCTGGTCACCAGCTTCAGGCTCCGCCTCCGCTGGGCCCGCTCTTCCTCTCTGCTCCCCTTCTGCTGTCCTCTCCCTGGGTCTGCCTCTCTGCCCAGGCCTTTATCCTAGGCCATTCTCTTAACACAGAAAGCCTGGCTTTCCCGAGGTGAAATATATTAAAATGTTGGCATCTGATCATTTTAAGAATTAGCCATTCTAATCAAGCGCTGTTTTAGTCATATTTGCCCTTGGTTTACTGATATCTGTTTACTCTGGTCCCCCTGTATGTCCTTTTCTACATCAAATAAATAATTTGAAGTCACACTGTTGTTTCCATATCTGAACAGAAGCTTGGAGGGGAGGAGAAGGCTTTCATCACTGCTGTCCCAGCTTGCCATAGAAGCTGAGGCTGGACCACACAGATCTGTGTTACTTCTTGCACCTTGGGGACGTAGGCTTTTACAGGATGGTTTCATCATTTTGTTATGACTTCGTTACCAAAGTACCAGGGAGGACTATGTTTTAGTTGGGTGCATTCACTGATGGCAGCTTTGGGAAAATGTGGGACTGTGGCTGTCCCCTTCCATTCTTATGGAAAATACGGATTTGACTGCCCAGGGCTTGCTATGCATAACAGGTGGATGTAGTCCAATACTGACGTTGATTTCAAGTTCATAGAATTTAGGGCCGTGTGGGGTTTAATAGGTGGCCAATGATCAACAAACTCTTATAGCCATTCATTTCCGTAATAAATGTATGCACTAATGTTCTTCTCCCTCCTCCTTCCAGTGTCTTTATCAGGATGTGCCGCTGATGGAAGACAGGACCAATGAACACTGCAAACTCGGAAGTCAGTTCACGTCTCTGGAAAAAAAATCAAATGTGAAGAGAATATCAGACTTTGATTGACTTACCATCCCACCTGTAAAAACACAGGGAAGGGGACGGACCGCCTGAGTGAAGAGCAAGAAAAACAAGTCTCCGATCTCCAGTGTCTGAGCAAGACAGAAGCATTAGCAGCCTCACATCGCAGGCTTTATGCCTCAGACGTATTTACAGTGCACGGCAGTGCTGATGTCCATTCTTCATGCACTCACACGTTCAGAATTCTCTCCTAGGAGGGTTGAACAGGGCTAAAGGCAAAGCTGGACATTTTCTGACCGATAGCACGGTTAGCCGGGTCACCCTCGGGAAGTGGGCTGTGAGACTCCGGTGGGGCCACGCGCAGACTCTTGCCGCGGTAACAGGGCTCTTGCTCAGGCTCAGTGGCTTCTTCCCCTGTTGCCACTCTTCCGCCTGGGACTTTGGGATGAAACGTTATCTCTCCCAAACCGGCGCTTTCAGGTCTGCTAGTGCAAGGTGATGCATGGTCAGAAAGGCAGACGCTTGGAAGAGGGAGTTTCCCACGGGCCCAGCTCTCCAGTGATGTCACAATAGGACAAGGAGAAGAGGACAAGATGCTCGGAGCTGGGGGAACAGTGAGCTGCGCCCGCACACGGGAAGCACAGGAGTCTTGTGAGGGGCTGCAGATATTGTTTCTCAGTCTCAGTGCTTCTTTAGTGAGTGTGTTCATTTTGTGCAAATGCACAGACTTCTGGTTCGGACTCGTGATGTGTGTTATATTTACTGAGTAAGAAAAAGTACAAAAGGGCATCTTGGAACAGCATTTCTCCCTTTTTGTCATTGAAATCATCAGCTCTAAAATCCTGTGTACCACCCAGCTATTTTTTTTTTTTTTCTGGTACTGGGGATCGAACCCAGGGCTTTCGCCATGACCTATATGGCCGTCCAGTTTTTAGTTTTGGATTTTGAGCCAGGGTTGTGCTAAGTCATTAAAATTGACCAAGTTAGGTTTGAATTTGCAGTCCTCCCTCCTCAGCTTTCCAGAGTGCTGGGATCCTTTGTGTGAGCAATCACACTCTTTCTGTATTGTGGCACCCCCAAGATGAGCTGCTGTGTCTGCCCCAGGCTGGTCATTCTCTTCCTGCCTGTACCACCCAGCTATCTGGGAGCAGACGCTGCTGGGAGCAGACGCTGCTTCTATCACCACAGGTCCCCTCAGGACAGCTGTGCACAGCAACAGAGAGAGCCGCGTGTTCTTTGGGGCAGATTGTTGTAACTGACGGTTCTCGGCAGTGACTTCGGAAAGACGTGGAGCTCCTCCTGCAGCTATGGGAAGTGATGTCTTAGGGACCACACGCCCACCCCGGCTCCCAGTGGTGCTGCCTCCAACTGGTCAACTTTGCAATGTTGGGACAGTGAAACACAGCTGCGAGTCACTAGTTCAGATTGGGGTTTGACCTTTCTCGGGGCCAGTGATACACAGCATGCCATTCTCTGTGCTCCTGGGCAGCAGCAGTCTGGCTCTCCCTCAGCTACTCAGTCTCGCCGGTTGACACCCTTCATGTCACAGTGTCCCGTGTTGCTAAGCTATGACGTGTGGTAGGTTAGATGTGTTACATGCACATCTGACTTCAGGATATGTTCAATTTATAATGGGTTTATTGTGAGAACTCCATCGTAAGTGTGGTGCCTCAGTTCACAAACAATTCATTCCACAAATCTGGGGAAGATGGCCATGGTCACATGGTCATATTCTCCACCTGATGCGAAGTTTGCTTATGGAAGCAAAATTTTGCCAAATGCTTTGGTTTGCAAACCAAGCCCACCCTTGTTTTTTTTTTTTTTTGTTTGTTTGTTTGTTTGTTTGTTTGAGACAGGGTCTCACTATGTAGTTTAGCCTGCTCTGGAACTCACTATGTAGCCCAGGCTGGTCTCAAACTCACAGCAATCCTCCTGCCTCAGCTTCTCAAGTGCTGGGATTACAGGCATGTGTCACCACGCCCGGCTCACCCTTGGTTTTTAATGACTGCATTTTGGCAAACCTTCTCACAAGGGATTCCCACTGGGATAGCAGCTGGGTAGGAGGTGAGACTGGCACTGGAGTTAGCTCCTGTAGGTGCCTGGTCAGCTCTGATCGATGCCCAAGCAAGTCCATACACTCCTCTTGAACATGCACAATGGCCACTCTGGATGCCTCCACTCCTGGGCTGACCCATGATGACAGTTTAGTCCATGAAGTTGATGAAAGCCTCACATGGTGTTCGTATCTCCTGCTGTCTATTAACTAAGAGCATAACTGGCTTTCACAACACACACATTACTTTTCTACTGTAAATTTTTATTTTAGTGTAATAGTATTCAGCTGTGTGTCTCAGTATCTTTCCCTGAGGGATATAGGAAGCAATTTCTGTATTTACCTACTTGGCATGACAAATAGCTAAGGTGTGTGTATGTGTGTAAGAGTTAAACCAGGTTTTTCGCTCACAGGATGCTCTGTCTAACAAGTTTTGCATGTGTTTATCTGAGCATCACAGAGGGTATGGTATACCCACACCACTCTGGGATTTGTTTTTTAAAAGTTTTCTTGTAATTTTTCTGATAGAAGTAGGCCAATTCACTATAATGACACATGAGAAACCAGATTTGCAAGGAGGTAAAAAGTAGTCATCAGATTACTGATGCATGAGTGGTGAAGATGATCCATTAGGTAAAATACAAATTTCCATAAGAGAAGAGTGGTGAGGGTAAATGACATGGTGATGATTTTGACTTTGGCCATGTGACTCAAAGTTCCTGTGACAGTGAAATGAAGTAAGAATCGACTGATACAGACACAGGGAGTGCAGAGCTCCTGGATGCAGATGACAAAGAAAACAGCAATTTGAGTGCATATTTAACTAGTTGAAATGTTGCAAAATGGTCACACAACCAAATGAAATGATCCAATGTTAGAGCTAGATCCTAAAATAATGAGGATCTTAGCAAAATAAAACCTATTACAATGCCAGCACTGCCATTCAGTGTTGGAATTGTGACAGATGAAAGGCTACAAGATGTTGTGGAATGCACAAAGGCTGAAATACAAGTAAAATGTTCTGTATGCACCAATAGCCATATTAGAAATGTTTTTATTATGATACCTTATGAGTTGAACTGAAAGCATTTATAGATCTGCTGTACTTAGTAGGGATTTCTCATGGTAATCACAGGAATATAAAAGATTTATGGAAAAGTGATGGGTCAAAATATGACATAAAAATGTACGTCCTTGTAGATGTGAAGACATATTATGCTTTCAACTTAGATATTTACCTTGGAACTCAGCCATCATGTCCTTACTTATATAGTAATAAGCCAAAAGATGTTGTGAATAGACTTGTTGCTCTTATCTCCCAAACTAATGTGACATTCAACAGAATGTTACATTCAAGAATTGGTTTACTAGTTTCCAATCAATGTTACATTTGCTAACAAAGCACAGGTTGACCAAGGCAGGAACTACACAGTAACAGCAGAAATTCCAAATGAAATGTTGCAATTTCATTACAGAGAATTGAATAGAACCATCTTTGGATTTCAAAAAGATTTACATTGGCCTCATATACAGCAAAGAAAAACAAACTGGTACTGCTTATAAACAACATTGCATCATAACGAAATATTGACAGGGAAACCTTGACAAAATGGAGACCTGAGAGGTAACTTTCTACCACAAAGCCAAAGGTGGAGAAGATGTTGATGAGTTATGCAGCAACTATGACGTCACTTGAAACACGAAGCATTGGCCAGTGATTGCGTTTTACTCAATCCTAAATAAATATGGCATAGTTTGTTAGTTTACAAAGAAAATGACAAGTGAAAAATACCACAGAGGGGATTGGAACTTGAACTCATGAGAGATCATTTATAGCAGAGGGAAAACAAGATATTTCTGCCCAGAGCACTATGCAAAAAAATTGTGGGTCACACTGGTGAGCTGACAGGTGAACAGGCAGGTATAGCATCCCAAAGACCTCCTACAACCACAGGAAAACCAAAAAGATGTCAACTGTGTCCTATAAGAAAGGACAGGAAAACAGAACACATGCTATCAATGTAAGCAATACTTGTGTATGGAACATGCAATTTTCAAGTATGGAGACTGCCTTGGGTGTGACAAGTGAAGCAAAGACTATTTTTGTTGTAGCGTTCTATTGGTATTTTCATTGTAATTCATGTAGGTTTTGTTTCTGATGCTATCTTTTAGGTAAGCAAGTACATAATTGATGTGAAAATGTTGATATCTATTCTAAGCATATTTGATACTTTATTGATATCTTATTTTCTTATTGTTTAGGTATGATAATTGAAGTAAAGATTTTTTTGTAAGTGCCATTGATGTTTTCATTATGTTTCATATAGGAATTTATTTCTGATATTATCTTTTAGGTTTTGTAAGCAAGTACACAGATGATGTGAAAATGTTGATGTTTATTCTAAATGTGCAATATTTATTAATAATTTAGTACTTTATTAATATTTTATTTTCCTGTTAACTATACATTGTATAATACAGTAAGAAACTACTGAAAAAACCAGTGAAATGTCAACAATGTCCTACAAAAAGCCCAGGAAAGTGAAATACATGCTGTCAGTGTAAGTGATACATGTGTTTGGTATGTGCTGTTTTCATGTGTGAAGACGGCCTTAGGAATGATAATTGAAGTAAAGATTTTTTTTGTAAAGTGCTATTGTTATTTTCATTGTAGTTCATATAGGAATTTATTTCTGTTGTTCTTTTTAGACTTTGTACACAAAAAAAGTTGATGTTGAAAATTTTAATGCTTCTTTTTAGACAATAAATATTAAAAATGCAATGCTTTATTTTTGTGATTTTTTTTCTGTTGTGTATTCATTGTTTAATATAATAAAACTCATAAAGTTAAAATTAATAATTCATCAATAGAAGCATTCTAAAGAATGAACATGGGTTTGGCACACACATTTCTGTGATTTCATGACAAAAAACGTGTTCTGCTTCCTTAAGTGAGGGTCCATCTGCAGTGAAGGCCGGTGCCCATCTTTCACAACATTATGCTTCTAATCCGATACAAACACTATCATGAATCTCAATATCAAAACCAAGTAAGCAGGCTGTGTCCATAAAGACGTTACATTAGCATCACGCTTATTTGGACAGAATGAAAATTTCAAATGTCACAATTGGAGTTCATATTAGGTCTTCCTTTTCTTTCTTCCATCCCAATTCTAAAAACCTTTAGGTAAAAATAATCATGTAGAGTAATCATGTACAGAAAAATTTTATAGGCTTTCCTCAGAAAGCAACTTATTTCTTAATAATGAGACAGTAAATAGTTGCTCAGAGAAAGAGAAAATAAACCCATAAATCATAATTTTAAAAAGATTAGAAGTGAAAGAGAAAAATAGGATCCAGGTTGTTAATATATATTTCGGAATGTGTTGGGATTTGTGCGGTGCACATCCTGGCTATCTCTTGTTAAAGTGCCTCTTGTTAACATCTACCTGTGCACTCTGCACATGAAAAGTGAAGCTCAGAATGGCTCCATTTAACCCTTGGAAAAAATTAATATATATAGAGAAAATATTTGATAGTGAATTAGGGATAAGTTTTTCACACTAGGTTAAAAGACTTGGTCCTTAACCTCATTTCAAATAAAAATATCAAAAGATTTTGTGGATGAAAAGAACAAAAATATTTTGGATATATTAGAGGAAAAAAATGAAAAAGAGTAGGAGTTCAAGTGTTTGAGGCTAGATTTTGCTCTTTACTACTTCTGTAATTAAGCTTATGGTCAATCTGAACAACTTTTCTACTTGTAAAACTAGCATAGTTCTCTACTGAAAGATGTATAGAAGCAGTAAAAAATCATAATGCCATGAAAAAGCTGTATAATTGCTATTAATACAGAAATCCCAAGCATGTGCTATGCCTTGTGCCCTAGGACAGCCTTACGAAGCAGGTTGGGAAGAAACTTTGGGTGATTTGCTAAATGACAATTTGAGTAATTTGCTAAGTTCCTCCTTCACTTGAGAATGGATGGACTTTAGAAACTGTTTTCAGGGAGGCATAGAGCAAGGGTGGGGTCCTTCTGAAGATTTCAACACAGTGAAGAGGGAAGGATGAGGTGTTTGGCAGTCCTTCTACCTGCACCGATTCTTAGTTGCTAATTTGTGTACATCAGACACCACTGAGGGCCCCACTAGGATGGGAAAGCACAACTGGATGTCATCAGCGCCGAGAGGAAGCCAGAATGCTGCAGGGAAGAGAGACTGGAGGAGGGCCTGGTGGTGTACTGGGGCAGGAGGCTTCACTGACACTCAGTCCTTAAAAGAGGTAGGGAGACAGGCTGAGGAATAAGTTTGGGAAATTCTGATTATTACTCAGTGCTGTTTGGAATAGAGTGAGTATTACTGAGAGACTCTTGGGACTAATGTTGAGGTCTAGGTGTTTTAAATCTTTTGTTCTCGATGCAGAAATGCATTAATCTGAGATTTGGCAAGAAAAAAATAGTCTTCCCTAGCTTTTGCCAAAAACTCTAAAATATCCCTGTTTGCATATAGTGAGTGGTATCTTTGATGGCCCACACTTCTCTCTCCTGAAACTTTTTCAAATCTGCCTCCAAGTTCTATTTTTTTCATGAGCTGCTACTTACCACCATTTCTCCTGTTCTTGTTTCTGTAGCCCCGACTGAACCACAGTGGCTGCTTGCTGCCTGCGCTCTCTTACTGCTCTCTCTGCTTCCCGTCCGTCCCATAGGTCACAGCCTAACATTCCCCAAGTATTTCCAGGGAGCTCTTAGGACTGCGCAGTGCCTACCTAACTTGGTGCACATACTCCAACCTTTCATTGCTTTTCTTCATTCTAACCCCAACCACCTTATTTGTAATCCCCTGTGGTGCTCAGGCATTTTTGCCAGACTTGCTGAAATCCACGCCGTTGCCCAACACGTCCGGTGTTCATCCGGGAGCCTTGATCTCATTGCTGGAAATGTGTTTCTTCTTACCCTCACCAGGGGAAGGCCTTGGGCACTTAGTGCCTGCAGAGAAAGGGACTCTGGAAAATCTGCTTCCAGAGTGAAATGAGAAAGGAGGAGGTAGCCTCACCACAGGGAAGGAAGCAGGTGTCTCCAGACGGCCGAGCTCACATGGTGTCTGTGCTGAGCTCAGCTATGGGTCGGACCCCAGTCCTTCACTCCCCACCCCGCCCTGCAGGGATTCCCTGGGCCTGCTCTCCATTCGATCTATGACAAGACAATGAACGGTCACGCCCTCCTCCTCTTTCTCCGGACTATTTAACTTTATTTTTAGGTTATCACATAAAAATAGACTTTTTGGGTCATTGTCAGCAACATGGCTGGAAGTGGGAGCAGCATGCCAGGCACAGAAAGACCGTCAGGTGCAATCAATCTCCTTATGGATGCTAGAAAGCTGGAGAAGCAGAGAGTGGAGTGGAGTCACCGGGTATGGAGGGCGAGGGCAGAGCGGCAGAGGCTGGCAAACCAAATTCAGGTGGGCGATTAGTTCTATAGTGTAGCACAGTAAAGCTATAGTCTATAATAATTAATTATGCGGTTTCAAATGACTAGGGAAGACTTTAATGTTCCCACCATGTAGAATAATAATATTTGAGAAGACAGAAATGTTAATTAACTTTGATTTGATCATTTGATATTGTATATATGCATTGAATTATAATCTTGCACCCCATAAATAAATACAAATACTATATATCAATTAAAATTTTAAGTTAATAAACAAGCAAGTTTAATTTTAATAATGATGTATTTATGCCAATATGGCCCAAAGACTGTAATTTCAACTTGTAAAACATATTTACACATTACTTAAAAAATTTACTTTTTGAATGTGCCTTCCATGCATTTTAATACAAGTACTGTGCACACAATCATATCACAATTGAAACAAAAAGAAATGGAATTAATATGAGAAAAAGAAAAAGTGGACACCAAGTCTTTGTAAATAGGGAGGGGTGGAGGGATTGAAGGGAGGGCAGGGGAGTGGGAGAAAATGAGAACCGAGATGGATTATGTAAAGATGCAAATTTCCAGTGATGACTGTCATGACATTGTATACTTTAAATGTATCAGTACAACGATTTTAAAAGAGAAGAAACATAAAGAAGGTTTATTCCTTTCAAAATGTTCTCACGCTGTCACGCGAAAGGCTCAGCCTGGCTCTCTCCCCTGCAAGCCCTGGGTTCCTCACCACCGCGGTTTAAGATCGTGAGTGTCCTACAGGAATCACGCACACACTGCTTTCTAAGGCCCACGTCGCGCCGCTGGGCCTGAAGTCGCTGCATGTGTCCAGGGCTGCTGTAACTGCCACGCAGTGTTCCTGGGTGGGGTGCAGCCCGCTCCTGAGGTCAGAGGAAGCAGTGTGCACGGAGCCCGCTCCACGTCCCCCGAATTCTTCCAAGGGCCCCCACCTCATTCAGGAGACTCCGCTCAGGACCCGCCAGCCTCCCGGAGCCCCTCACCTGCCCAAACCATCACACTGAGGGGCCCGCGTCTGTGAGTCCTGCGGGGCAGAAACATTTGTCTGCAGCCCTGGGAGGGCGCCTGTTTCGCAGGACTTGCGGATATTTAGGTCTGCGTCAGTCTGTGAACCCGGGAAGAGGGAAAGGCTTTAGGACGGCAGCGCCACACACCGCATGTCCTCGGGGCGCATCCTTGCTGGGTGTGAGGTGCACCAGGGTCGGTGTGGCAGCCAGGCAGGCTGCGTTCCCACCCGAGCCCAGCAGGGCGCACCCTGAGGCCGGTGCTTCGGGGAGGGGGAGATCCAGCCAAGGGCCCAGGAGGCAGCGGACACCGGCCTGCAGCGTGCTGGGGTGACGTTAAAGACAGCGTTTCAGCATTGGATCCGGGTAACCCCCAAGTATTCCCAGAGTCCCATGGCCCTGAAGGACACCGTAGATGATTTAGTTCTTTACAGAAGGAGCCCGGCGCTCGCCTCGGAGGCGCGATGTTTCTCAGGGCTCTTGGAAACAGCTGCACTCTGGCTCCATCTCCCCAGGTGCCCGGAGAGGGTGAGGGCAGCGAGGACCAGCGAACCGCGAACGCCACTCACGCGCCGATTACAAGCAGGAGGGGCTGCAGCTTGTTGTCCTCAGCAACGAGCTCAGGCGCTCGCTTTCCAGAAGCCAACTCTGCACCCCCAGGAGGGAGCTGCTGACAGGAGAGGGACTCGCGCCGGACCCTGCTCCTCCGCTCCTCACCCCCACCCCGCCCCGAAAGGTGCTGAGGGCCGCGTCCCAGGCACGCAGCACAGGCTCTTCCCGTCCAGACCGCAGCTCTCAGCTGCTACGATCCGGCCCAGCCAACCCGCTCAGCTCTCAGCTGCTCGGCTCCGTAAGACCGGGCCCTCCGGGCAGGCGGGCAGGGGAGGGTGTCCACCGCGCACGGGACAGCGCCCAGTCCTATTCTCCGCGTCTGTCATCTCCCACTCCACAGCTGGCGTCAAAGACAATGCAAAGGAACAGCTGAGAAATCTGAGGTGTGGAAATACACACTTTGGAAGCTGTAGTCCGTGATCACCTGCAAATTATTTAGGTAGGTCAGTGCTTGAGAGAAAAAATAAGCAAGACACACCTGAGCTCTGTGTCTTGGCTTCACGGTTTTGGTTCGTCAAGAAATGGGAAGAAAAGTCACAGGGGAGCAGTTTTGTCTACACCGTTTACTTTTCCTCGCGGGAGGGAAATGTAATGTTTATCACATACCGGATGATTACATATGCCCAAGGCTGTGGTGGGTTTGAATTTATCCCCTTGATTTATTTTCCTAGACCTTGGTCAATACCACTGTTTTAACTAGTCTTTCTTATTCATTTTAAGTTGTTTCTTTTTCATTTATCAAGTGTACAACACCATGTACCACGCTTTATAGGTAGTGATTTATAACTACTAAGTCATTTCATCCTCAAACAACTCTATGAAGCAGCCACATTATCGAATCTGTATCCCAGATCAGGAAATCAAAGCACCCACAGGAGCAACATGAATTTCAGATCCCTTGAACCAGATTCCAAGAACGACAAAGGATTTTTTTTTTGGTAACTCTTTGATGTGATTTTGTATTTCCCACCAGTCTTAATTTCTGCTGGGTTTCACTTCCCAGAGCTGTTTTCTCTGCCCATGTGCCTACCAACCTAAGAAAAGCAGCCATTTTTATTGTTGTCCCCGAAATGCCCTTTTGCTCACAGGCTTTTTATGCCACAGACAAATGGACATCTGTGCCTACTGGACTGAGGTCCTTTAGTCCTCATTGGGAATATGTTAGCTGGTATTTCTCTGGTTTCCTGTCTGTATACACACATACATGAATGTATCTTTCTAGCTACTATCTGAATGTCTGTCTGTCATCTCTGTATCTGTGTGTATGGATGTTTTTTGCTCTTCTTCCTCTTCCACTATCCTACTCTCAAAACATTCTTTCTTCTCCCTCCTTTTTAATTTTTTTTGGTACCGGGGATTGAGCTCAGGTCTTTGCACTTGCAAGGCAGGCCACCAAACCACTGAGTTAAATCCCCGGCCCCTCCCTCCTTTTTTAAAAAAACCCAGTTCAATATCATATACGTGGAAGATGAGCTTTTACATCCCACCTGTCCCTCGCACTAAGGTTGTTGGACTTGTCCTCTGGATAGAAAGAGCTATGGGGAATTGTAGCCTCAAGTCATGGTTGATAGCATCATTGTTAAAGATATGAATTTATATTTATGCCTAGTGAGCGCGCAGACTCAAAACTGGTGGAAACCTTTGATACAGTGTAGTTTAGGTCTTCTTTTACATATCAGTAGTTTTCAAACTTGTTTGCACATTAAAATCTCCTGAAAACTTTAAGAAACACTGGTGTCTGCAAATAGTCATAGGTGTCTGACTTAATTAGGACTTGAATTTTCTCTCCAGAAAGCGAAATCTACACAAGTCCCAAATAAGACAGAACTAGATTAAGCTCAGTTTGATACTTCAGTCCGAGTTCTGCGGCCCACTGTTATTCTGGGTGAATTTCTTCACTGCTCTCTGAGTCACTACATGTTACTCACTGCATGTCTGGGTTCAGATATTTTGAGCAATGCCACGTATGGAGTTGTCTTGTGTGATGGATTGTCACAAACCCAGTGGCTTGGAAGGGAACCCAGTTAGTACTTCATACTGTTGTGGTCAGAAGTCTCACACAGACAGGCTACAGTCTCTACATCAAGGGTTGAACTAAGATGTTGGCTGAATGGGGTTCTCTTCTGAAAGCTGTAAGGAGAAAGACTTTTCCAAGCCTGTTCTTACTTTGGTAAAATTCAGTTTGGTTTGGCTCTGGGAGTGAGGTTCCTATTTTTCTTGCCAGGTCTGAGCTGGAAGCTTCTCTGGGCTCAAAGAGCTGCTTTTGTTCCTTGCGATTCTCTTCAACACCCATGAGTCAGGGCATTTTGGAGTCTTGGGTGCTGTGTTAGGGGCTGGGGAGTTAAAAGGAGGGGACTGAGAAGAGAGGATCAGACCACAGCAACCTCTTTCATGAGGGAAAGGCAGCCAATCACCTCTCTGCCATGCTTGAGTTGGCTCTGTGCCCGTCGTGCGTGGCATTAGGGAGGGCACTTGCCCTGGCCATCAGGCTGGGCCTAGAGCTACATTTCTATTTAGTGCTCTGATTTTTCTGCCTCTTTTGGGTCTTATATTACCTGCATACCTCAGCTGCTTGGAATCTTGTGCCAAGAGAAGAAGCATTTAATAAAAACGAGTGCTTACACTTAGAATGTTATCGATAACCAGGCATCTAACCACACGCATGGGTTCTTTTGATCAGTCATTGTATGGATGGAGGTGCCCACTTGATAAAGAAAATCTCCGATCCAGTGATTTGGTCCAGTATTTAGTAAGCGCCAGAGCCCTGTGCAGACTCCAAGCCCTCCAGTCCACTGTACGGTGCTCTTTCCACTGTGTTCTTTGCAGTGCTCGCTGGATGAGTACAGGCAAAGAGGGCTGCATGTTATGTAAGGGTTGCTAACGGTGATATTTCTCAGTTATCAATGCGTGTGAGTAGTTGCCTAAAAGCACTGACTTTGAAGTCAGATAAACTGACCTTTAGATTGCAAGTTCTGACTCATAATTTTAATAATTTGTTACAATTTTGCTTTTTTGTAAAAGCTGGATAATAATAGCAGGACTTCTGGATCTAGTTTTGAGTCACAGTTGAAATCTCTTAGTTCCCTCCAGAGTTTCCATAGGAAACTCCTCCTTAGGAGTTTCCTAAGTCCGAGTTGTAATCGTTCCCTCCATGGGCTGCAATACTCCTCCCGGAGACACCACCCTGAGCACACAGGGACAGCTTCTCTCCTTTGGGCCAGAGGAATGGTTTGGATCACTCAGCCTTATGAAGTCCTTGAAACCTAGCCCCCTCTCCCCACTTTCCACCACCCCTGAGTCTCTGCAATTTAGTTCTGACACCTGGTCCCGGGTCCAGGGCTCTCTGTGGTTCTTTGCGCCAGCCTGCTCTGATTTGATCAGTAAGTGCCAAAGACTTGTGCCTTGTATCTCTCTGAGCATGTGCATGTTGTGACCCACTCCAGAGAAGCTGTGACCGGATCATACCTAAGGCCATACAGTTCTTGCGGCAGACTTATCCGTGGGTGCAAACTGGGAAATCCCAAAGAGCTCCAAGAACCACTGAGGCTGTGGAGATTATTTCCTTGGCAAGAGGCTTGGAGAACGAACAGGTTACTGTGCGGTCTTTCTATGCAACCAGGCAAAGCCCCTGCTCTTAATCTGGATGCTGTGATTGTGAAGCTCAGGAGTGAACAGAGATTTCTAGAAAATTCAGCATTTCCAACTCCCCTTAAATATTTACACTTTAGCAAGTATCCTCACTTTGGCTCCAATTATGTACAAAACTAGCAGTGGAAATCCATGCACACATAGATACCAGGGAAGGACTCAGATGGCGTGGTGAAAGATCTTAAATGAGAAGTCCTCTACATCTGTAGCAGCTTTCGACAGTGTGTACGGTTGCCAGACACTTTAAGGGATGCCACTACTTCATCTCATTTTGCCTTCTCAGTAAAGCTTTGATGGAGTTATTATCCAGCTTTTAAAAAAATTTTAGCAAATTATTAAAATTGTGAGTCAGGACTTGCAATCTAAACGTTAGTTTGTCTGACTTCAAAGCCAGTGCTTTTAGGCAACTACTCCCATGCATTGGTAAAGCTGAGAAATATCACTATCAGCAAGTCAAAGCACTTTGTTGCTCACCTACTAAAGAGCTTCTGGGGCATACAATGAACACATTAGTGCGTGCTTGCCCCAGGCTTGTGTACATTCACGAGGTCTTGCAGCAAGGCCTTCTTTATTAGATTTATTAATAACACAAGTTCAGTGATAATCTGCTGAGAGCTAAATTTAACAAGTAAATTTGTGGAGTACGACTTGCAGAGGGATTTAAATGTGATGGGGCAAAGTGGCCTAACTGCTTCCTCACAGCTGCGGGACGCAGGGTTGGCTGTTGTCCCTCTGCGGCTCTGGAGTCCAAAGTCCCACAAAGCTGCACTGAGTGATCTTTAAGGCCATTTCTACTTTTAAACTTAGTTGAAGCAATTGTATATCATTTCCACTTCTCTAGAATGTATTTATTTATTTAATTTATTGCCCTGCAATTATTTGTTTTATTTTTGAAAATCAGACAAGTAGTTCAATAGTAGTAAAATAATGATAATGGCAGTAGTGCAGATTTATGAAACCCTAAGTTCTAGATATACTTATGAGTCATGTACATAAACTCACTTTTTGTCTTCCTCCAGTCCAAAGAAACAGAAAATACTATTGTTCCCATTGAAGAAATAACGCTGGCTGGGCGTGGTGACGCAGGCCTGTAATCCCAGCACTTGGGAGGCTGAGACAGGAAGATCACTATGAGTTCGAGACCGGCCTGGGCTACACAGTGAGTTCCAGGTCACTCTCAATTACTAGTTAAAAAAAAAAAAAAAAAAAAAAAAAAAAAAAAAAGAGAAAGGAATAACGAAGCTGGTAAATAGCCCAAGGTCACATGGCCATTCTGTGCAGAGGCCGAGGCACCAGTCCCTGATTTTGTTCTTTAAACTATTGCACTCTTTCAACATATTTCAAGGTTCTATGAATGGAAAATTTACATGTTACTGGTGGCATTTACTCAATGACACATAAGAAACAGTCTATGGGCCCCCCAAATAATAAAGCTACTGTGTACATTTCAGTGACATTTGACTTAACGGAATTCTTTCCCTACCAACCTCCCAATGTACCTGCCCACAGGTACACACACAATATTTTAAAACCTTTATTTTATCTATGGTCTGTGCGACAGATGATCTTTGGGCGATTCCTTGATGAGAACAATATAAATGTCTCATTTGTAGAAAAATAGGAACATCTGTTTTTAATGCTTAAGATGTTATATCTCCTTACTTTTCTCTGCCTCCTGGGAAGTTGATTACAATACGAAAATAGAGCCATCATAATTTGTCACATAACCATGATAGAGAAATACAGCAGCACAAGCTTGATCCCTCTGCCCACAATGCTGTCTTATGTGCACATTCATCTGAAAACTAATGACGCTGGTCATATCAATAAAGGGCAACGAGCTCAGGGCAGCATTTTATGTCTGAGCTGTAAGATCTGGAAAGTACACAGCAGCACCGGAAGCTGCCTGCTGTCTTCAGTTGCCATGGTTTCCGAAGGTGGAGCCTTGAGGGGCCCAAAGGCTGAGTCCACGCCCTCGCGGCCAAGGCCAGCGGCAGGACCTGAGCAGCACTTGGATAATTCTCACACTGTGAGCAAGGCTGGGGTGGGCTACACAGGCAATATCTCAGATCATTTTCCACCATCTGCCGCATGCTGTTCTTGCCCCTCATGGGACATGTGGACAGGCAGGAGGTGGGTAGGACTGCATTTTTATGTAAAAACTACCTTTGTAGCAATTTTGGGGAGCTTTCGTGATTTTAATAAAACCTACAGAATTGTATATATTACTTTTGTGTGTTAATTATATATGATATAATGAATCTATGCATGTTAGATACTAAAACAGTTGAAATATATAAGGGAAAATGAAACACTGTGTGTAGTTTCCTACTCACCAACACGTCACTTTCCAAGTTCATGTATAAATCTGCTGTTCAGGAATCCTTACAGCATTTTACCATAGAAAATAGCATTTGGGCTGATTTCTTCTTTTATTTTCTTGAAGTGTGTTGGGATTAGGTTTAGGGGATTATGTTTATGTTTAGGCTTAGGGTGAGATTTCTAGAATCTTGCATCTTTTATGAGTAGGAGAAACCAGAAACATTTGGGAAAGTACTATGGAAAATCCCAAACACTGCACACTTCCTCATGAGTCCTCTTCTTCTGTGGGCTGCAGGGTTTCTCTCAGAGCTATGAGCTGCCCTAGTCCGGCCTCCCACAGGTGGGTGACCTGAGCTCTCGTGGATTCTGCTCCCTAAATTCTCCGTGCCTCTCTCTACCGTGCTCTCTGTTTCCCAATTTAAAGAAAGCAGAGAGAAATGATTGATGCCAAGAACAAATCCAGATTTCTTAAACATGGGAATGCACAGATACCTTTTTAAAGAGTAGATGGTACTTAAGTCCACCTCATAATTATTCTCACAATATGGCTTAAAAGCATTTAAATCGATTTCATGCACACATTTCTTATTTTAAATTGCTTTTATTGCAACTGTGAGTTAAAATATTTATAAATCAAATTCAAATTAACACTAATGTTATACAATGAGTTTGTATAACACTAACTTTGGCTGAGACTAAATAATGCTGGTTTAGTAGCTGAAGAAACCGCGCCTGCCGAGGATCACTCCGCACACTGAGAGCTCCCAGGAGAGGTCTCCATTAAGGGAAAAAGGGGAAGGGAAGTGGCTGGAAAGGGCTTGGTTATGTCGTGGGTGACCGGCGCGGGTCAGGGTCATGTTGGCTGCACGGGCAGCCACTCGGGAGCCACTCTTGGACATTAACTCATACGGACAGCCTTGTTCTCGCACCAGGGTTATTTATGACCGGTGGGGTGAGGTAGAAATGGAAACCTTAAGGTGAGGAAGGGAGTTATTTATCAGAATGGCGGCAGCCAGTCCAAGGCACTCATAGCAGTGGAAAGACATATTGATGTTTTTCACTTTTAGCTTGGCTTCTGCTTTTTGAGTAAGAGAGACCATCGATTGTATCACTTATATCATTATTTGATTATTATCAGGGTGTGGTGTGTGCCTATAATCCTAGTACTCTGGGAGTCTGAGACAGGAGGATCACAAGTTTAAGCAGAGTCTGGGAATTTCTTCAGTACTCTGTCTCAAAATAAAAAATAATAAGGCCAGGAATGTGGTTGAATGTAAAGGCCATGGGTTCAGTCCCCAGTATTGCCAAGACAAGGCAAAACAATTTTGTAACTCATTATTCTTAAGAGGCAATTTAACAGTGTAACTGGAAATTTATTTCTATCCCTCAATACAGCCAGGTGCTCTTAGCAGCAGCACAGAGAGTGGCCCGCTGAGGCCCTGTTGCAGGCTGTAGGGAGACCAGGTGCACTCCCACTGGAAATGGGAGGGCGCCTGGGTGAGGGACTCATCTGAGGCTGGCACTCCCTCACCGCTGCCCGTCCTGACTCTTTCTCTCACCCCCTCTCCCACTTGCCCAGTGAGGGAAGCCTGCTCAGATCCGCGGTACAGCTTCTTCCAAGTGCTCTCAAGTGTTTATGTGGCCAGTCATGACTTGCAAACTCTGCCCTTTGTGTTATCTTTCTAATGTAAAACCCCAGATTTCTCTTATCTCCCTCTACTTGTCCATTTTTCCTTTCAGAGTTTTACTGTCATTCTGGTTTTGCTAAGATGTAACTGCACAAGGCCAAGTTTGGTTGCCTGTTTTGTTCAGCGATATCTTACAGTAGGGTGGTCCTTGGAACATGCAGGTGCTCAGTGCTCATTCATCCAACCAAGTAATGCACGCACTGAGCTCAGTTTATGAACACTTTTAGAGCCTTCCCTCCATTGCTGGGTGAATTTATGTTTACTCAGATGTTTACCTTCTCCCAAACCTAAAAATTTTCTTTTTCTTAGGCTTTACTATCAGAGAGCCTGTGACTCAGAGCTATAGATAGAAGGCGATTGGAGAAGCAAAGGAGACTGAGAAGGTAAAAGATGAGGACAAGGCCCTGGCCGTGAGTGCTGTTTTTGAGGCACTGGGGACTGAAGCCAGGATCTTGAGCATCCGAGGCAGGCACTGTACCCCTGAACTCCATCTCAGCCCCAAATGCTGACTGAATGTGATAGAACTGCTTCATGAATGGCAGGAAGCAGGAGGCGAGGGTAAGATTTGGGGACACAGAAATTCTGGAGTCTTAGAGAACTGGAGAGATGGGAAAGGACTGTTTTAAGAAGTGTTTCCATGGGTTAAGAAAGAGGTCCCCTTCAAGCTGTATTTACTTCCTTGGGCTACTAGAGAGGACGTCTTTGAATTATAAATGGTTTCCCGAGCCTTGAAGTACTCTACCTTCTACTTAGACTATATGCACATTATTGACTAATTATGCATACAAACACATATAACAGTACTGTATTTAGTTATAAGTTATGGAAAATCATTATGAAGTAATGACGTAGGAATTTGTATGGTTATTCTAACTTTAAAAATATTATCAAGGAATTAAGAAAAAATTAAGATCCCCTTCTATCTTGAAACCATATGGCCAAAATGAGAGCTGGCTCTTAATTTTATCAGAGAGAATTTTCGGAGAACACAGGGCTCCAGTGTGTCTGTTTCACCAGCCAAGTGTGCTCTCTGCAGTCCTCCAGCGGGTCACAGGAGACCGTTCTTCGATAGCTAGCACTCAATTGCCTGCTCTTAAAGTGGGCTTCCCAGTGCAGGTCAGCTCCTAGTCCACTCTGCATGCCCCTCATCGACTCCTGCGGAGAGCAGATTGTAAGAGTCACTGAGGGCCAGGAGGAGCACACTTCGAGCAAGAGAACCAGTCTTTCACTGAAGCACTGCCTGAGCTGTTACCCATGGCTCAGAAAATTCCCTGACCTAAAAGCTTCAAGCCTACTTTCCCAAAGGAAGCCCGAGTGCAGTGGACAATGGCAGAGCTGAGTCTACTGCGTGTGTTATCATCTCGAGGATTTGACCTCATGGAGTTGATGGCGAGGCAGTCTGTGAGGCAGGAGCCAACCAGCTTTGCTGGCGGGAGCATCGCAGATACTGCTGCAAGCCTCCTGGCCTCTTCTGCACATCTGTTCTTTTGGCTCCTTCTTCCTTCAGCTCCCAGGTGAACTTGGCTTCTGTGACAAAGTTTCAGCCTTTGTCCCCATCTTCTTAGGGGCAAACCATGCCCTCCACTAATCTTAGAGGCAAACGCACTTCATTGCTCAAATCCTGGTAGTGCTAAAAATCTTAGCACTCATTCGACATACACTTCTGATCCTTTTTATCAATGTAGCTCTCATTTCAGAGGGATCCTCGTAGAAAATCTCACACAATAGAAATGATAGCATTTTCCTGCTCTACTATCTTTTTATTTCCATATTGAGCATGTACTATATTTTTATGCTTGTGTTTATTTTCATATAAAGTAAGGGCCAACTAACATCCTAAAAGAGGGACTGTATATAAGAGGTAAGTGTCAAAGGTAGAAAAAACCAGCTCTTTTATTGCATGTTACACAGAGTCCTGGCTACTTGAAATAAATAGAGATTTTAAAAAGTACGGAGGGGTTGTGTGACCCCACCACTGTCTAGAAGTGGAACCTCCTCTTCCTGATGATCTCCTGGCCTCTGGATGAATGAATTATTCTTTCAAAGGCAGCTCATTCCACTGCCAAAGAATATTGTTCAAAAAATCTTTCTTAGCATAAACCTAAGTCATATCATCATAATTTCTGGCAACTAGTTACTGAAAATTCTTCACATATTCTTTATAACTTGAATTTCTCTTTTACTATGACCACCCTTCAAATATTTGAAGTCAACTTACATTTGTAGATAAAGCAAAGGAAAGAACAGATAGCAAGAGAACCAGTCTTTCACTGAAGCACTGCCTGAGCTGTTACCCATGGCTCAGAAAATTCCCTGACCTAAAAGCTTCAAGCCTACTTTCCCAAAGGAAGCCCGAGTGCAGTGGACAATGGCAGAGCTGAGTCTACTGCGTGTGTTATCATCTCGAGGATTTGACCTCATGGAGTTGATGGCGAGGCAGTCTGTGAGGCAGGAGCCAACCAGCTTTGCTGGCGGGAGCATCGCAGATACTGCTGCAAGCCTCCTGGCCTCTTCTGCACATCTGTTCTTTTGGCTCCTTCTTCCTTCAGCTCCCAGGTGAACTTGGCTTCTGTGACAAAGTTTCAGCCTTTGTCCCCATCTTCTTAGGGGCAAACCATGCCCTCCACTAATCTTAGAGGCAAACGCACTTCATTGCTCAAATCCTGGTAGTGCTAAAAATCTTAGCACTCATTCGACATACACTTCTGATCCTTTTTATCAATGTAGCTCTCATTTCAGAGGGATCCTCGTAGAAAATCTCACACAATAGAAATGATAGCATTTTCCTGCTCTACTATCTTTTTATTTCCATATTGAGCATGTACTATATTTTTATGCTTGTGTTTATTTTCATATAAAGTAAGGGCCAACTAACATCCTAAAAGAGGGACTGTATATAAGAGGTAAGTGTCAAAGGTAGAAAAAACCAGCTCTTTTATTGCATGTTACACAGACTCCTGGCTACTTGAAATAAATAGAGATTTTAAAAAGTACGGAGGGGTTGTGTGACCCCACCACTGTCTAGAAGTGGAACCTCCTCTTCCTGATGATCTCCTGGCCTCTGGATGAATGAATTATTCTTTCAAAGGCAGCTCATTCCACTGCCAAAGAATATTGTTCAAAAAATCTTTCTTAGCATAAACCTAAGTCATATCATCATAATTTCTGGCAACTAGTTACTGAAAATTCTTCACATATTCTTTATAACTTGAATTTCTCTTTTACTATGACCACCCTTCAAATATTTGAAGTCAACTTACATTTGTAGATAAAGCAAAGGAAAGAACAGAAAAAAAGAAAAGAAAAAAGAAAGGTGACCAGAGTTACCTTGTCCTAATGAGGTGGGAGGAAACAAAGGCATGAGTTAATATAACAGAAAGTAAAGACCAAAAAGGAGACTTAAAACAAGAATAAGGGTATAAAGTACCACAATCAATACACTGGGACCAAAGAATATGCAGAAAACCCTAAATTCTCAGAAAAGCCTGTAGCACTCCGAGGGCTCACAGAGGTGTCTGAGGGAAAGCAGTCAACCTGGTGGGGGGTGACTCGAGTGAATCACCAGGCAAAGTGGCCTTCAGCAACCGGAAGGGGCTCCTGGCATTAGAGAAAAGATGTGATCATTCAATGAGTCTATCAGGAAATGTTTCTTCTTCAAGTACGTATGTGGGATAGCAAGCATCGCTCTATGCAAAAATCAAGATAACACACTCGTATTTCCTAATAGTACATCGATCCTTGATCGAATGTATACACTTGGGCCATAGTCAAATAAGACAGCAGTGGGGCACAGCACACCAGGCTATGTACATGTGTGACATGTTTCTCTATAAGCTCTCAATAACCTTTCTGCTCCCCTGAAGGTGGCCGATAGCAGCTTTATCCAACTTGCATCTTCCTGATGTTTAGCAAGTGGGATAAGGACTGGAGGAGAGGAAGATTTCTAACTTAAAGGAGACCCGAGATCCTGGAGGGCCGGGCATTATTTCCTGTAGTAATAGTTGGTTTAAGAATTTGTATCACAGTGAATGATGCCTCCCACCCTGCAGAGACATCCGCACCCTAATTCCTTGCATCTGTAAATGTTACTCTTATGTCAAGAAAATAAAAGGAGTTTTCAGGTATGACTCAGTTGAGACATTTGAGCAGAAGACATCATTTTGAACAGTATCAGTGAGCCCTAAATGTAGTCACAGGGCCCTAATGAGAGGTCAGGGAAAGGAAGGCTGGAAGCAAGCACTGGAGTGGTGTGGCCACAGGGTAGGGCACACAACCGGCCTCTTGAGGCTGGAGGTGGGAACATGGACAGGACTCTGCCCTGGAGTCTCCAGACACCTTGATCACAGCTTTGTGAGACTCAACCTGGAATTCAGACCCCAGAGCTGGAAGGGGATAGATCTGCTGTTGAAGCTTATGGTAATTTGTCACAGTAGCCGTGGGAATCTCACTTGGTGTTTGGTATGTTTTCTACTCATTTAACTTCTTCATGAAAATCCAGGACAAGAACATTTGTGTCTGTGGGAGACAACTGGGGCTGGGAATCACGTTCCACCACACGGCTGTCTGCAGCACCCGTGTCTCGGTCAGAGTCTGTTAGTTGCAAGGATCAGAAATGCAACACCAGAAAAGGAACCAGAAAATGCACTTACTGAGAGGATACTGAGGACATCGCAAGAACTGTTGTATTTAAAAAGTACATAAGGTAATGAGCTAACTGACATTGTGAAATGGGAAGAAAAGGGCTAAAGGTGTAGGGAAGCTGGGAAGGGTAGGGGAAAGGTAATAGGGGAAAAGAAAAAAATGGGAGAAAATGAAAAGGTGGGAATAAAGTGTTTGTAAATGGGGATTGGAGGAGGGCTGAAGGGAGGGCGGGGACAAGGGGAAAAATGAGAACCAAGACCTGTCACGTAGAGGTACAAGATCCCAACAATGAATGTAACTGTACTGTATCCCTAAAATGTACCAATAAACTCAATTAAAAAAAAGAAAAAAATACCTAAGGACAGGGAGCTAGGCATCAGCCCAGAGCAAGCTACACGTAGATCTCAAAGGACTCCTTTGAGTCATGGCAGCTGTTACCATTCACCCCCAGGGCACCATTCAGGTACCGCATAACAGCACTGGCCCATGAGGTTGGCCCTGACGTCTCTGGAGACTCAGTGTTTTAGCTAGTGCCGCTTTCCCCAGCCATCAGGATGGACTTTATTTGGTGGTTGTTGTGTTTTGTGAGACAGGGTCTGATGATATATCCTTTGTGGGTCTTAAACTCACTATGTGGCCAGGGTGGCCTTGAACTCATGATCTTCTTGCTGCAGTCTCCCGAGTGCTGGGATTACACACATGTATCACCAGTGCTGGCTTGGAATGGGATTTTCAACTCTGAATGGTTCACTCTGGCTCTTAGTTTGGGTTGGGTACATCTGGTTGGTCAAGCCTGGATCACGTGTGGCCCACCTTAGCTGCAAAGGAAGCAGGGAAGAGGAGCAGCAGGTAGGCTGAGCTTCAAGCTGTTTTGTTTCTTACTTGGGTGAATAAGATATAAATTCCCTAAGTATGAAAAAGGATTTTAAATGATAGGTGGCTTTAAAATGTACAAACGACTAAATCTAAATGTTAAGACAAACTTGTATAAAGTGCATTGATTATATAAGCAGAAAATGAACATAAGATATAGTGCAATACATGGCTGTGAATAGGAAATTTGAGAGTTGGGGAAAAAGGGAGCTCAAAATGACAAAAAATCCATGGGTAGAACGGTGTTGCTATTCAAAAGTAACAGTAGCACGAGTTAACATTTATCCAAGTTCTTATTATACTTTAATAACAGTTTTACATAGTTGACATATGTTAATTGCATTAATCTTTGTAGGAAAGCAGCAGAGTCCCTATTCAGTGTCGCCATTTTGTTTACCTCAGCAGGTAAACAGAAGGTATCAGATAGGCACAGATGACACATCCAAGGCCACACGGTTAGCAGCACCCCAGCCATAGACCCAAGCATTCTGCTCCAGGGCTGCAATGAAGTGGGGTGCTGATTCTTGACAAGAAGCCCAAGAAAGAAACAACATCCTCAACTATCCCTGAATGTAAAAGTCAGGCATGTTTATTGTGGGGAAAGCCAACAATACAAATGCTTATTTGGGTAGAAAGATTTTCCCTCATAAATCCCACTCCACCACACCCTGATGACTATTTTCTGTGTAGTGGGAGTTCTTTCGGGCTCTAAAATGAGTGTTAGGTAGGCCCGGTATCCAGGTATTCTTGCTATATGAAAGTCTCATGAACTGAACTGCAGGAGGCTCTCAGTGAGATGAAAGGAGGAAGAAACAATATTCTTGTACTGGCAGGTTCTGCTGGGATGATAGTTTATCCACTTTCTTCCACCGCCTCATTTCATGATGGAGTTTTGGATAGATTTTATGTAAAATTAGAGTGCAGATAATGAGCCAATCAGTACAAACACAGCAAACTTACACTTCTGTAAGGACAAATTTTATTTATTGCCCTTTGCCGTGCATGGTCTCCTAATTAATTTGGCTCGATCCGCTAAAAGAACGTCCACCAGCCTTAAATAAGTACAAAAGGGAAAGTTTATTGAAGGATATGCGCATACAGAAAACAAAAGTAAGAATGGAGAGGACAAAGAAAGAGGAGAGTCCTCTAACAGCAAGAGGGACTCTATCCGGGAAATTACCCTTAGGCTCTCTGGCAACAACACTGGAATGTTGGAGGAATTAGGTTCATCACTCGCAACACAGCACGGGTCTCTTCAGCAATCCCTTCGGCTACAGGTCTCAATCCCGGGCGTAAGACAGCAGCAGCAGCAGCCTGGGCTAGGTGGGCTGTTTTTATAGCTCTCTAGACAAAGGTAGTAAATCTATCTGTACTTTTGGCGCGAAAAAGGTGAATGTGCTTGCAGTCACGTCCCAACCAGGCCCTGGCCAGGGGTCCGGGAGGGGCGGAATGCATCACATTCCTTATCTTGATGTTAAGAACATCTGGTCTTTTTAACAAAGTCCTCCCTGTTTTTTCCCAGGAACTGGCCAGGTATCCAGGGAAAGAAGAGGTGAACTAGTGATTATGCGCCTTAGAGAGCCGAAAGCCTTAACCCAAGCCTTTCCAACTTAAAATTTTAACTTTCCTTACAACTTCACACAGATTTTTTGCTTATTTCCAGGTGGCTGAGTGTGTTTGGTGACTGCAGGTGAATGAAGTAAGTAATAATCAAGGACACTGTTGTCCAAGAACATTTCTACTGCAGTGGGGTATGCGGAGATGTATACGTCTAAAAACAGTTTCAGTGGATCGTCCTCCACAGACTTTGTCAGAAGTACTCTTCCTTGAGATTCTCCTTGGAAGACTACATCATAGGCCAAGTGCCTTTCAGTTTGGGCTGCTTCATCTCAGGAGGAAGGGACGCATGGTCTTTGGGGAATGCACATTTCACCCACTCCTTAAATGCCCAACACTCTCACCCCAATCTTTACTCTTAGCTAAATGATCCTGTTTTCTTATTTGTGTGTGACAATATTGGAACCATCAGAGAGAACTTCGCCGCAGTGCCGCACACACTCCTGTCTTCTCACCACACTCCTTCAGGTCCAAGGCCCTGGGGTCATCTTTGTCTCCCCTGACTCATGTGCCCCACCCATCTCACAGGGAGATGTCCTGAGCACACCTCAAATTCTCCTGTAGGAGCGGACTGTCACCACGACACTTCCAACCCATGGGTCACCGCCTCTCTTGCCTCCTTCTTCTGTGTCCCTTATTTTCAGTGTGAGGAAACACCGCCTAGGTGACCACAGTAGAATGCATTTCAGATCATTCCTCAGCTGAACTGCTCCAACAGCGTCTGTCTCAGTGTAAATGTGATGTGCTCACTGTGGACTGGGGCCCTCTCAACACCTGCCCTGTAGTTCCTGTGTCTGTGTCTCTCTTCCCAGGAGGCTGTGTCGCTGACCTGTCTGCTGCTGCACCCACAGGCCAGATGTGCCCCTTCCTAGGGACTTCATTACTGGAATGCTCACTTCTAGGGTAACCACATGATCCAGACCCTCAGTTCCTTTGCTCTTAATCCCCCTTTTCACATTTTTGCTGGTGTTCTTCTTTAACGTCGGTACCTTCTTAGCTCTATTTTGTTCTGTATTTTTTATGTCTTTTATCATAACACCAATAATCATGTAAAATAAGACTGATTTGTATTTATTTTTATTTATTTCTGGTCACTCCCCACACCCCAGTAGAATGTAGCTTCTTAAAAACAGAAGTTGGGGTTCTTATCATTCTCATGTCTCCAACACCTAGACACACTGCAAGTACAATATTAAACATGAATATTTCCTTCAGTTTTCTTTAAAAGGAATGCAAACACACTGGGAACGGATAGCAAAGAGAATTGGTTATGGGTGATAAAAGATTTGTTTTAGCAATAGTTTAAGGAAATGGAAAATCAAAGTTGAAGAAACACAGGTTCTGAGAGGACCAGACAGTTGTCTTCTTGTACTTGAATCTGTCCTATCTGAAAAGGACCGCACTGTATAAAATTACCAATAGCTGTAGTACCCATGAGACAAGAAGTTTTACTGAATGTAAACATGAGATTTCACACTGTCTTCACACTTCCAACAATGTGGAAGGACCTGCTTTACCCCATTCTGTGACCATTTTAGGCTCTGCTTTCACAGACCCTTCATTCATCCCGGGAGCTCCCAGGCATCACACAGTCTACAAACAAGCCCAGGACCTGGGCTCCAGCAGCCTTTGGCCCTCAGTGTACAACTGCATGGAGGCCGGTCTGCCTCCTTTTTGTAGCCCTTTCTCATCACCACCACTTTTGCAGGTACCTCAGAGATGTGGCTGGCTCCTTGGCTGCCTAAGCCCCTGCCAGTTCTCTGGCAGTGCAGGTGTGTTCCTGTTGGGTAAAAAGAGCAGAAATCCAGGGCTAGATCAGAAGCAGAACAAGCCTTTATTATGGGGAGGATTTGATGGGCTGTCTCTGAGCAAAGGAGGAAAAGCAGCATGGCAGCACAGGGAGCTTCTTTTATAGGAGCTGGGTGGGGTTAGCCTGAGCCGGGGTGGAGTTGAGTGAGGTAGTATTAAGGGATTGGAGGAGCCTGTGACATCACTAGGAGGGGGCTAGTGACACCACTAGTTGCTAGGAGGTAGCAAGTATCAGGTTACCTTTCTTGGCAGGAGAGAGGCATGTTGGGAAGAAGAAGCCTGTCCTTTGTTGGGAGAAGCCATATTGTAACATGGAGGCTGGTATTCCATGTGGCAACCACCTCAAGGCACAGAGCATTATGGGGAGGAGGAGGCCGCTATTTTATGTAGCAGCCATCTTAAGGCAAGGCAAGGGAAATCTAACAGTTCCCTAACACAGGTTCTAGAGGGTGAACAGCTTTTCCTGAGTTGCTTGTATTGCTGACTCCTGAAAGTCCAGATTCTGGAAGGATGCACACATGTTACATTCCCAGGCTTGTACTCTAGTATAAAAGATCTCCAGGGAAGCTTCTGGGCTCTTAACTAGGGTGATCAGGGTCCAGAGGACAGAAGGTACTCAGGTGATCCACAGGCATTCAAAGGGAGCCTGGGAGCCGGGAGACCCTGAAGATGTCCACGGTGTTAATTCCTCACACTTCCCTGGTCTTGCCACGGTCAGGAATTTAGCACAGTTCCTTCCCCTTCCACATGATTTCATCTGTGTTTCTGCTGTTGTATCTTTCACGTCTTCTGGTTGTAGCTCAGCTCTCAGAGTGCTCGGTTCCACTCTTACACATATATGGAGCTCCCTTGCTTTATTATTTTCTCAAATAGATAAAATCCAATGCTGAAAAAAATCCATTTACTCAGTTTTCTTTATGTCTGCATTGGGTCGTGCAGTTTTGGAAACAATCACACAATCAAGCAGAAAGTTTCACTATAAATTTTAATAGTCCCGGGGAACTACCCTGACCAGGTCAAGATAGTCCCAGAGCACTACTGCGTTTCTCTTGGCATTTTTCTCTCTTTCTCCACGTGTGAAATTTCAAATGTCCTATTCTATGAAACCTCTTGTCCTACCTTTCCATTGAGCACCATCATATTTTGAACAAATTAACATTTCTCTTAAGATAAAAGTTTTGGGGGTCCACCAAATTGCACATTTTCAAAATATTGCCATGAACCCATAAACTCAAACTCTGTGTCAACAAAAAATCCTTTTCCTACCTACTGTAATTGAAAAGAGGACTCCAGGTTTCTCTCCTTCCATCGGACACACTACGTTTTACATTCTTTGCATTTTGTCTTCATCTGTACTGTCTCCTTCCGTTAAGTTTAAATGCACTCATATTGTTTCATGTTAAGATAGTAAAAATCTAACAAAGATTGTATAAACAGCCCTGCCCATGCTGGACCAGCTACTCCATTATCACTTTCATCCTCAAAAGGTGAACTTGCTTTTCCTTCAACTATTTACCAAAACAACTCTGAAATCACTTATCATCTACTTCTCCCTTTCCTTCCTCCTTTGTAAAGTCATTACAGGCTTTCTGACTTTCTTATGGCTGCTCTGGGGGCATCTGGGTCCATTGGGACCTGGCTTCTGCCTACCTCTCCGCCTCATAGTGCAGAGCCACAGAGAATAGCAGCAGTAACTTGGGTTTAGGGACGATGTACTCACGGCTATTTGAATTTAAAAATACATTAACATTCTGGTAAGAATTCATTCTATGTGCCCCCCACCCCCGTTTAGTAAGGAGAGTCCAGTTGCACAGAACAGAAACCCATTAAAAGTAAACTAAAAATGGGGAGGCACTGGAAGGTTCAGAGATGCTCTGTGGGCTCACCAGCTGGACGTCCAGGTGGGCTCAGGAGGGCCCGGAGCTGGAGCTGAAAGTGGTCTCCTGGCTCCACCTGTCCAGACCACAGGTCCCTCTTGGCAGCTTCTCAAGTGTCAGCTTTGGCTACATTGCTGCTCTCCACTTTGCCTTCTTTTGCTTCTGGGCACACATGGCCAGCAGAATCTGGTTTTATATTCCCTCAATATGACAGCAGAAACATTTCTCTGAGATTTCTTGGTCATCGAAGAATCAAGGCTTTTTCTCCTTTTGTCCCAGGGTCATTCTTTAGTCTGATTTAGCAATCATTTTCCATTCCGTTATATTTGAAATCAACAATTGACCTGTGTTTTACTCTGGATGTAGATATCTTACTGACTTGGCTTCTCTTTTTTTCCTGCTCTAAAATTCTTCCCCCTCTCCCAGCCGATGCATGCATTCAGATGTTTTTATTCCTTGCAGAGCTATCTCACTTCCTTTCCGATCTCTTCATGCCTTCTGACCTCTTCCTCTAAAACATCCTTTTTACTTGTTATTCATTTATGTCTTCTTTTTAAAGACAATCTTCAAAATTTTAAAGGCCCTCCTATAATATTCTTAATAAAACTTGCAAGATCTTATCCCAGTGACACCAGCTTTTAGAAAGAAAGGTATCATTTATATAGTCCATAACCATCGATCAAATGCATACCTTGAATTGTGAGTGGTGTTGGACTGGATCAACGAATGCATCAGAATGACCTTTGGTTCCTCATTTTCTGTCTCAAGCATTAGCAGCCATTATCACTATCACTTCACAGAGAAGAAAGACGGACTTGGAGAGTTTAAGTAATACTTGTCAAAGGCCCCAGGTTTACAGAAGGAGAACAAGGATTCAAACTCAGGCCCTTCTCCCAAGTATGTGCCTTAGAATTTGTGTCAAATTTTGATGGAAATCCTCAGGGGAGGCACATTTCCATCTCTTTAACTGATAGAGAATGAAGTTCAATTGAGGTTTCCAAAAGTTATTTGTACCCACAATGGTAAGGAAAATATTTTATTAGCCTGGTATTTATGTTAATAAGGGATGCAAAATTAGGTTTATCTCTGAACCTGTATAAGACAATTACAAAAGAATTCCCAGAAGTATTTTGATAGCTGTCAGCTCCTAGAATGAGTTATGTGTGTTGTAATCTTTGGAGAAGGAAACTGTGAAGGGTAAATTTGACCTGTGTGTTCAAGTTATTTGTTTGGTATGAAAAAGATAGCTCATTATTTTATCATTAGCACTTAAAGTCTTTTAAGAAGAAAAATCTATTCTATTACCGATCATTACCATCTTAGGTCAATCAGTTCATCATCTTAATTTGTGCTGCTTAGGCAACCCAAGAAAAACAAGAAGAAAAAGAGTCATCACATACTTAACTATATGCATCTTGAACCACAGTAGGGTCTGCTAGAATTTTGCTTAAATATAGGTTTGTGTTGGGTTCACAAAAAAAGAGAAAGTTATCGAGATGTATATAGCAACCGAACATACATGGTTTCAACACCTTGGTTTGCCCTTTGAGTCACTTTTCTTTATAGCTTCTTGAGAGAGAACATGCTCTTTCTCCTGTAGCGTGTAAGACACCCTGCTCACTGCTTGGCTACTTTGCCAGCCCTAAGGTGATTGTCTACCTTCCATACCTTCTTGGACTGGCATTTGGAATGAAATGAGTAAACACCTCTCTGCACTCACTCCAAAACACAGATGAATGCCATCTGTCCTGTGGACTGTTCCAGATTCTGTGCCCACCCTCTGCACTCCACCTGTGAGAGGACACACATCCATGTCATTCTGGCTGCCTGGTGACTCTGTTTCACCACAAAGGCAGTATTTTTCTGCACCACATTTTATGCTAAGTAGAATGTGGAATTTTGATGTACAAACAAAACATGAAACTAGAAGGCAGCTGCTATAGTTTCCTAAATTGACTTGGAAGAATATTTTAAAGGTGGATTTCCAAAAAATGTCAGATGCATCTAATGCCTGTCTTTAGCTTTACCAATGAATGATTAGTGAGTTTATTTTTCAGTAAGTTAAGCCTTGCAATAACAAAGGCTTTCTATTTGATTGTGCTAGATTATGCAAGCAAATATTCTTACAGGAAATACTTTGATAAATGTTGAAGTTAAGCAAAACTTGAGCCTTGGCACCCAGATTTTAAGTAGCTTTTCTTCTGATGTTATGAGAGAAGCAGGCCACAGTGCTTAGTGATTAGTGTTTTAACCACAAATCGTGAAACTGGAGTTGGAGAATATTAGTACTATTGTGTCATGTTGCAAATGTCACTCATGATTTAGCTTTGTATGTATTATTTTAGATGAAGTCTCACTAAATTGTCCAGATTGGCCTCACACTTCCAAATAGCTGGGATTATAGGTGCGCACCATCGTACCCTCTATATTCTGCTCCTTTAAATGCAGTGTGTGTTCACTCTATGTTGTTTTGAATCCAATTGTCTCGTCAAACTCTCTTATGTTCTATAATAATTTATTGAAAATATTTTGATTTTTCTACAATCATGTTACTTTAAACAATGATATTTCTGTTTTTTTTCATCACCTTTTCTTTACACAATGCAACGTGAAGACTTCTAATACAATGCTTTTCTGTACCCAGTGATTTCAGTGTCTCACCATTAGTATGTTTGTTACAGGTGTATTACAGATACATTTTATTAGGGTAAGGAAGTTGTGTGCAGAAGTTTTGTTTCCTTTTATTTTTTCCATCTGCTTCTCTTTACATGTTTATATAGCTTTCTTGAAATACTCAGTAGGCAGAATAAAGATTGTGCTAGGTTATACAAGCAAATATTCTTACAGGATATGCTTTGATAAACATTGAAGTTACACGAAGAGGTTCATATTGTAACCCCCAAAATCTATGAATATCGTATGTTACACGGCGAAAAAAAGCACAGTATGCAGGGTACACTAAGATTAGTTCTCAGATGTCTGTGGGAGGTCACCAGGGTGGACCAGGGGAGCCGATAGGATCAGAAGAGCCCTTCGAATTAAGAGCGAGGGGCAGAAGAGTCAGTTCGGAGCGATGTGATGTGAGAAAAACTGAATTGTGCACTGCCGGATTTGAAGATGGACCGTGGTCACAATGTAAGAAGTCTCGGAGATGGGCAGTATACATGCATGGATTCTGGAGGTCTAGAAGCAGCACAGCCCTACCAACATCTTGATTTTAGCCCAGCGAGATCATGTAGGAGTTTTGATCTCCAGAATTGCAACGTATTTATTTTTTTTCGGTACCGGGGATCAAACTCGGGTCCTTGTGCTTGTGAGGTAGGCAGTAGGACCACTGAGCTAAATCCCTGGCCCTATAGATTTATATTTTTAAGCCTCTAAATTTGTGGTGATTTGTTAAAACACCAGTAAGAAACCGATGCTGGTCATACGGAGGGGTTAAAAACAATTCTTCCTATAAATTTTATTATTGGCTTCTGATTTTCGTTGCTTCTACTGGTATCATAGTAATGAAGATTTTTCGTGAATATTCCAGCTTTCTTGTCTTTCTGAGCACATCGTAGGATTTGACTTCTTTGTTCTTTTTTTGAAAGTTAGTTTTGTTTTATTTTAACTTACACATAATCATTGCACACATCCTTGGGGCACGTGTGAGGTTCAATGTTTGATCAGTATACATTGTATCATGATCAAATCGTGGTTCTTTGTGGTTAAACATTAAAAATCCTCCCTTCTAGCTACTTTGGAGCATATTATGTTGTTATCACCTCACTGTACAACAGCAATGCGGAGTTTACTCCTGCTTCCCGGATTATAGTTTGTGCCCACTGACCAATCTCTTCCCTTTCTCCCGCCCTTCACTCTTTCTAGAATTTCTTCATTATTCTTTTCTCAACTTCTGTGAGTTCAACTTTTTAAAATCCCGTATCCGAGTGAGATCATGTGGTCTTTAGCTTCTGTGCCTCAGTCATTTCTCTCTGCCTCCTGTCTTGCGCATTCACCCACGGTCACAAGCAACTCTGTCCCTTTGAAAGCTTGATGTATGGTAAGGACATCCTTATCAGTATCCTGTGAACATAAACGAAGGGGCTTTTTCTTGCCTGAAGCTTTAGGAATCAGCACCCGGCTTGCAAAATTCTTTTCTCCTTCTGTTGTAGTCATGGAAACATGCGGTAGAACCTGCATCAGCCTGATTCCCGAGTGACGCTGATGAACAAAGTGTCCCCACAGATCAACATTAGAAACACAGCCTGAGTGCAAACCGAGCTTTTATGTTGTTCTCAGAGGTTTGGGCTTTTGTTATGATAATATATACTGTATCACCCCCTTAGAAATTGGCAGGGGAACTGAGTTAGGTTGTAATTTTTAAAAAGAAACTTACAATGTGTGGCATTGGTTGAATTATCAGTGAGCAACAGTGAAACAGTGTGACGCAGGAAGTATGGCGGGCCGTTTGCTACATTATGGTTGAATTACAGACCTTTAAAAACCAAACTTTACCCAGTGGCCAGGTAGCTGTGCAGGGTAAAGGAAACCAGATATTGGCAATGTCCTTTGGTTGCTATTGGTTGCATTTGATTTACAAAACATAGATATGATTCAAAAAGGAATTGGTAAGCAAGGAAGTCCTTCCATCTTGTTCTCCAAAAGTTTGTCTTTTTGTTTTATATTCACCTTTGTTTTTAATGCTGCTTTGCTGTGCTACATCTCAGTGCCACGTTTCAAGATGGACATGTTTCCTTACTGAAACTTTAAACCAATACATTTATGTATATCACTATATTTATTATATTAATTCTTAGAGTGTGGTTGAAGTACCTTAAGTTTACAGTTTTACAAAAGTCTATTAAGAGTCCTTATCTTGAACATGACCCTGGCTTTGTTTTCCCTGTTTTTTTTTAGTTTCAGTAAAGAAGGAAAACTACTTAATATACAAAGTAGTCCTCACAGACCAACTCATGGATATGTTCGAGAAGATTTTAATTATATGTAAAATGCACACCTATTCCAACTCATTGCTACATAGAAATCAAAGTACCAAGACAAGGTTTTGAAAGGAATTAACAACTCTATATGGATTTTGATACCAATTTATAACAGATTGAAATGATTCCAGTTTTGTTTCCCTTTTGATTATTGTCATTTGTGACCTCTCTTCCTCCTTGTGATTTCAGTTTCCTGTGGAAAAGATGTTTCTCTTTCTGCTGGGTATGTAGAGTGCATTATTAAGTAGGTCAAATTCTGTCTGCGTAGCCGATGCAGGATTTTTGCCCCTCAAGTCATGTACTCTAATCTGAGTAAAGCCAGAAAACTCATCCAAACACTTCACTGTTAGGGTGTAGAATATCAAATTTAGTAGGAAATTCCCTCAGAGTCACAAGAGCAGAGATTGCAGTATAGGTAGGAGGCGTTAGGGAGTTAATGTTTCTTTTAGGCCTAAAATGAGGTTAAAATTGAAAGGTTATATAATTTAGCTTCACTAACCCTTAAAATATTTTTTAATTAAAAAGTTATATTGTCCTTCAGACCTTATTTTTAAACACTAAGTGGAACCCTGTTATGTTTCTCAGAAATACAAAACAAAAATGACAATGTTATCTTTTTATTATGAGATCTGAAAAATGAATTCTTTATGGATAGTTAAGGAATGTTGCTGTCCTTATAAACAGAAGTCCTATTCTTTATATTTCCTGTCTTCTGTGAGTTTTAAGTCAAGATTAATGTTTAATTGGCAGTGAAAGAGTCAGCGAACATTCCGTACATCAGTTTCAGGCCTCAGTTCCTAAGCCCTAAGGAAAACTTATAAAGTACCTGTGCAGCATAAAGATTTACTTAAATATTGCATTCATTTGTTTAGAAATGAAGTTGTGATATCAGCTTCCTCGATTTATGACCTTCAGTCTCAGCAGGGGAGGCTGAAGGAGACAAGTGTTAGTGGTGAAAATGAATGGCTGGAGGGTATTAAATGTCATCCCAGAGGAAACACAGAAAAAGAGTATGGTAAATATAGCCAGGAACGCTGTGGAAAATCTATGTGTGACTCCTGGTAATGCCTCCTGAGAGGACACATGACCATTTTTAATTCTCTTAACTGTTTCTTCTGTGGCTGCCTTTACATCTCTAAATAATCCATGAATATCCAGATTTTACTTTGTCAAGTTCATGACTTATCTCTTGGTTTCTTGCTGTGTTGGCTTATTTATAATATCTCATCCTTTCCACCTCATTGATTTACTCAAGAAATATTCACCGAGGGCCTATAGTAAGCCAGGCCATGGGGATACAGCAATTAATGAGACAGACACTGCGCCTACTCTCAAAGAGCACGGGGTCCACGGAGAAGAGAGATCGGCAGGTAAACGAATTAATGAGAAAATTCACACATTAATGAGTGAAATGAAGGTAAGAAAGCACAGTAATGTCAACGTGGAAAAGAAGTTTACAGTAAGGGTGTAATGATATCTGTTCTGCTGTCCTCGGGGATGTGTCCTCGTCCAGCTGCCTGTGTGCTGTCACCGTGGAAATGTGGCTGCCACCACTTTGGATTCACACACGGGCGTGGGCGTGGCCAATTGCTGTCATTTTTGCATGCTAGTACTAGCAAGGTCTTCCCTAGCGGCCTCTCTGCAGACCTCTACCATTGTCTCATTCCTGTACCAAATCCATTGGCAAGGACCATGGGGTTAAATCATCAAACTTGATCTACAAAGCAAGAGCTAGCACCCCATGTCCAATCACCTGTGACAAGGGTATGGATGTGAAAAAAGAACACAAATAAGGAAAAACGACAGGCTTGGGTTGTGGAAAAGTATTTGCTGCACATTTTCTTGACTGAGACCCTTGTTTGAAGTGTATTGTAGTTTCTTAAGGTAGAGTGGAAATATTTAGGCCCCATGTATGGATACAGATGCCCGAATTTACCACCCAGATGATAGGTAATTGTGCAGTCTCGGGCTCCAATGATGTAAAATGCATTTCCTCAGAACCTTGCAGGTGACAGTGAGAAGGAGTTTTGCACAGAATTCTCTAAGGGATTGGTTGAAATCTCTCAGCTCGTGGGATGCTGTTGTTTCTTAATGTGATGGTTTGATTTTGTTTTCCCTTCAGCAGCATGGATCTAAGCTCTTATGACTTTCTATTCTGGAATATTTGGTTTTATGCTTGCATAGTTATTTCCTAAAGGTTTATTAATATCCTTGGCAGCATGAATTGGTCTTTTAAAAGTTTTCTTTTCTTACCTTTCTACCTCTTTTTAATTGTCCATTTTATTATCTAGTTATTGGTTTAATTTTTATCTCTGCAATCACACTCTTCATTTCTATGGCCTTTAAAATCTTCTCTGTTCTCTTCTCATTGCAGATTACTCTGTTCCAGGTATGGGTACAAAGTTTCCTGTAGTGTAAACCACGATTATACTGAAGTCAACTTCTCTCATCTGTTCCGGACAGGCAGAGAATGTATTTTCTACATTTTTGAATTCAAGCGCGCACACACACACACACACACACACACACACACACACACACAAATGAAAAGGAAATGTTAATGGCCGAATTTCAATTTTGAAACTAATTTTGTAAAGCTACTGGTGGAAGAATGAAAAGATAAATTTAGAGTGAAGAACGACATTTGAAAGGACCAACATTATGTGACAGCCTAGGTCCTGCTCCTGGTGGGGCAGCCTTGGGGTCCCAGCCACAATATGGCATTGTCAGAATTGTTAGGAAGCAGGATTGAGGCTAGCTGGCTTCTTGATTTCTTGTCTCTTCCCTACTCTGTATTAACATTTACGTAGTTTTTTCCATCCCCGAATTAGCCACTGCCCTTTCCTTGTTCACTCTGAGACCCTACTAAATACACCCTGAAACCTCCCACCAAATCCATCTCATTTATTTATGTCAGTCTTTCAAAAGCTATCAAAGTTACTCTATGATTAATTCATGCTCAAATGTAAGTGATTGACAATCCAGAGAGAAGTCTTGAAAACACGTTTATCCTTAATTGGCCCCTCTGACGGGGAGGACACTTTTGAGAGACTTTCTGGAGCCTCTTGCTTTCCCTAAGAGGACGCATCAAAGCAGGGATCAACAACTTAGCACCTCAATTCTGAGAGGTTTGCTACCCCAGACGTGATATGTAAATGCCTTCACGTACCCTCAACCTGCACACACGTGATACAGATAATCCTGACTGTCCACTGCTGTCAGAAGGATCAGCCTCTCCTTCCAGGGTTTTCAAGGTCCCGGTAGAAATAAGAGCTGATTTGTACGCGCGAAAGCCCGTGAGAGAGAACGTGTTCCCAGGGCATCCTTGCTCCACTTTCTTCCTCAGAGACAATGTGATCCCAGTTTGGTTCCAACAGGAAGTCCCTGTGAATACTGACAGAGGGATGCACGTGCTCAGCGATGAACGAGCGCCTCGCATGAGGATGCATTTAGTATCGCGTGTCTTGTTCACCTTGTTTGTGTAAATGAACTTGCCGTACGGGCCAAAGGTGAGAGGCTGTGCAGCCATCAGGAAGTGTGGCGATGCATGAGGAACACAGCTCTCGAAACTAACTTCTGAAAGCCGGTCTTCAGGTGGCTCCCACTCATGAAAGCACAGCAGGTCCCCGTGCAGGAAACAGACTCAGGAGTTTGTGTCTGATGGTTTATAGTTTCTGCTATGCTGAGGCTAAATCGGAGCTACACTTGCGTCTTTTTGGGGTGTGCGATCCGGGAATTGAACCCAGAGCTTCAAAGTGACCTGAATCCCCAGGCCCCAAGTTGCCACTCGCAGCAGTGGGGTTCAAACCTGCACCTCCCCAGCCTCCCAGAGGGCTGGGATTAGAGGCGCACTTCACAGGTGCAGCTCACCCTCGACAACCATGAGTAAAGACCAGGGCCGGGGAAGATCTGCTCAAGGGTGTGTGTGACGGCCTCAGCTTCTGTGCTCCGTAGTGCACTTGTGTGCAAATTTCCCCTTCGCAATGGCTCTGGAATGAAAATGCATTCATTCAGGCAAACACAGCCTGTACTGCATTTGAATGTAAAGTGCTAAATAGAAATTATTGTATGATTGAGAGGAAAAGGGGGTTAGTGCTTGACCTAGGCATGAATTCCATTTGAATAATTACAAAATGTGTACATTTTAGCACATTTAGTTACCTCTCTGAATTTCAGTTTCCTCCTTAGCGAGAATACATGTCAGTAATCGTACTGCATGATGGCAACTACATGAGATAATTTGCTGACGGTACATTTAATCTTGTCATTTCTCCTCCTCTGTTGCCCTCATGGTCACCCCTGTAAGTCAGTCTCGTCTGCACAGCCATTACACTGCCCTGTTGCACATGCACAGCAGTGCACCCATTCGGAAATGAGTATGTACACACAGGCATTGTTGTGGTCAGCAGGATTTGGAAGGAAATACATTAAATACAGACACATAGTTTATAGGACCGTTTTATGATAGTTACCCAAAGTGTCAAATGCAAAGGAGTGCAAGAGATTAACCACGCACTAGAAGCCCAAAGCATTCAAATGAGGGCCTGGATCCCAGCAGTGCCCCACACAAGTCCAGCTAAAGGCTTGCAATCCAAGGCAGTGTCCTCCTTGAGGCCAGCCAGTGGCCTAGAGCCCACGACAATGTCTCATACTTTTCTGTATTGAGGATCTGCACCGGGAAGGCCCAAAGGCCAGTGGTGGAAGCCAGAAAATCTATGCTCGTGAGATGAAGGATCTGTGCCACCAGCCTGAGAGATCCGTTGGAGCCATGGGAAGGCCCAAAGGCCAGTGGTGGAAGCCAGAAAATCTATGCTCGTGAGATGAAGGATCTGTGCCACCAGCCTGAGAGATCCACGTTGGAGCCAGAAAGTGATGCTCACGGTGAAGATCAGAGCTCCCCTGATAAAAGCAGCAGCCATTCCCAGAGACAGTGAAGTCCCGAGCTCCTCCCCCGACGAGATCGCATCATGGAAACCATCCGCAGCAGGCTTCTCCTAGAAAATCAACAGCCCTGACCTCCCCTCCACTTCTCTCTTTATGGCTATCGGCAGCAATCCTCAGGTGGATCCTCCACGCCCAGACCACGCCGATTCCATTCAGCCTTCCAAGTTGACTGCTAGTCAATTCACTACAGAGACATTGTAGGTGTTGTGGTGAATATAAATAATGACACATGTCCTCTGAGAGCACAGATCGAGGCTTTCGTTTGGAATCACTTTTAATTATATACTCTGTACATTTCTAAACATGATCTACTCAGGGTTTATGAGCCGGCTCAAAGCTCATCCGTCTCTATAAAGTGAAATTGCCCATCGTGACTTTTTGCTGTCTGCCATACAGCTGTAGAGTTCAAGGCCATGAAGTGAAGCAGTCTTCTGGTTGTGACTCACAGGAGTTGGGAAATGAAAGTATTTGCTTTTGGTGATGCTGAAAGAACACTGGTGCTTCTGACGTATTTTTAAAGGGTTTTCTTGACATCACTTCAAGACAGATATGTCTAATAATCATGAGTGAATATGGTACATCTACTGATATAAGATATAAATAGCTTCACATTGTGTATTTATTTGAATGCTTGTTATATCCCATTATGATTTTATATATGATTTTATATTGTGTGCATTATTTTCACTTGGCTCTTTTTGTTTGTTTCTTTAAAACCCAGTTTAAGGAACATCGTGACACTGATTTTGACTGATACAGTGGGAATTCCAACTTGAGCCCAAACTGTATTCTTATCTAGAAATCAGATGCATACATGCAGGTGTTTCTGGAGGGTTGGTGGACAATCCTGTGGGAGTCTGTTCTCATGTGCAGTGATTCAGCCTAAGAACAGAAAGAATAATGCATGAAGGTATTGATCTAGTAAGACCGCCTAAACCAAGGCAGATTCCTCTGCTAGGCGTCAAATTACCACAGAACACCGATGTTTTGAAGACTGCAGCCCAGCCCCATTGGAGGAGGCCTTGCCTGCTGTGGGATTTTGTAGTTCCCAGTGTCCACAGTGTGGGAGAAAGCTGGTGCACGGAAGACACTCTGGGAGATGGGAGAGGTCGGGTAGGAGGCATCTCCAGAAGTGGATGAAGATCTCCAGCGTCAGGACTAGGTAAATTCTGTCGACTCGCCCCACTCACTGCTAATGAGGCACTTGGCATGTGTGAGTTCAGTTTGTACTGACTGAAGGGTCGACCCAGCAAGTACAGCCAGTGACTGTCGGCCTCGCTGATCCTCGACATTATCCGCTGTGGGCATACATTTCTGCCTTACCTCATTCTGTTTTCTCTGATCGAATTTAAGAAGTTAATCAAGAGCAGCTAACCCAACTGTCAATTGACTGTCATATTTCACCGAAAGTATAAAGTTTGAGGAAAAGTGGACCTTTATCTTTTGTGGATAGATGTATGAAATGGTCAATTATTTTAGTCAATTACAAAGGCAGCTTGTTGAAAATTATACTAAAATGTTTTCCTGGAATGCAGAGCTATCTTGTGTTCAGAAAAAAATAATGTATCTGTTTCAGGAAAAAATAATTGTCATGTACTTCCCTGAGTAAATATCTGATTTCCTTAGTCATGGATGAGGAGGGGCCTGTGTATTTCAGATGCCATCTTTTTCTGAGATCAGACCATGATGTGGGGCTCCTACCTGACTCATACTTGGTGGAACAGGAGAGATCACTTTGGAGAGATCAGCCTTGTATTTTTTTTATTCAGCACATTTTGTTTCTATAATAACATCAAATGGACTTTCCCCAGCACTTCTGTTTCACTGTTTTTTCTGGAACCAGTACCACATCCTGTTTACCTGGCCTTTTACCCAGGGCACAACTCTTAGCTGGTTTTATCCTAGAGACCCTTGCCTGAATCATCTTCTTACCTGATTTGCTTCCCTCCTAAATTTGAGATTCATGTCTCAGACTGTTTTCTCCTTAGTTCATAAGATTTCTCAGTCATCAGTGCACCACAGTTCTTCTGTCTGGAAAAATCATCACCGAGGCTGGTGGGCTTGGATGCCCTAAGGCAAACTGAGGGTGACGGGAGCGAAGTCACCTGCCCAAGATCGCTTAACTGACACAGGGTGGCGTGGTCTGGAGTCTGCTCTTGACTGTCTGGGAATCTCTTAGAATGCAGCTCGGTAAAAGAAAAGACTGACATCTCATAACTGTCTTCCAGTCCAAGTAATGTCTGGAACAGGATAAGAATTGATAACTATTAAGCACAGTAATGAATGAAGAATAAATGCTGACATTAAAGTCCTTGACCTCAATACCATGCCCTTAAAAGTCATGTGAAGCAAGCATGTGGTGTCCATAACGCTGAAAGTGGGGTGTGCGAGTAGGGAGGCAGGCGATACTTGACTGTGTGTTGATGCAGTGTGGAAAGCAGCCCATTCACTTCTGATTTCAGAGACAGCACTTAACAAACACACACAGCCTTCTCCTTGTACCAGGCCATGACTGGGCTCACCTCTGGGCTGGCCAGTCACTTTCTCCTGTGAGCATCACCCACGGACAGCTATGGAGCCAGGGCTTTGGGTGGAGAAGACTGAGCTTTGACGCGCTGCAGGCAGGAAACTGCATCCTCCAGTCATGGGAAAGATGACCCACGACATAAAGCTCCTCCCTGGGATTTCCCTCCCATAGAAAACCACCCCTTCAAAGGCTTTGCTCTGTACTGAGATATAGACGGTGCGAGTCCTCTCGAGGTTTTAAAGCATTGATGACAAGGACGTGGGGTTAGATCCTTAGCACATACGGGGCTCATGGCAACTTGGAAACTCTCGTGCATCAGGAAGCCACTGCACACAGGCGGTGAGCTAGGCCCGGAAGGGAAGGGGCTGTGGACAGATGCTCCAGATGGAACCCGGGAGCCTCACACATTCGAAGCACGCACCTCATCCTCAGCTACTGGTCCCCAGCCCTGGGAACATATTTTCATTGGCGCCTTCCATAGACTGAACTCAGTGGGTCGCGACCATGAAACAGGGCTTTTCTCCCCACCAAGCACTCTGTCGATCCAATTTTCCCACCTCTTCTCAGCACTTGGGGAAATTTCCTAGCTTTTAGGTTATGTTCAGATGTTAAAGTCTAGTCTAAATTAAAATTAAAATTTTACCTACGGTTAAGTGCTTGTTTCCTTGTTTTAGCTCAAGTCTCACCCAAGATTTAAGAATAGAGGTGAGAAAATGAGAGAGGAGAGAAGGGAGGAGAGAGAGAGAGAGAGAGAGAGAGAGAGAGAGAGAGAGAGAGAGAGCTGAGCTGGACTTGTTGAGCAGTGAAGGACGCTGGGTTTGTCGTGGAGGAAAATAAGTCCTGCAGTTGCACGTTTATGTTCTCAGTCAATAGAAGATGTTCTTACCATGTGCATGTGGCTAAAATTACTGCCCTGAAGATTCAGGAAAGCATCAAGAGTAGCAACACCCAGGGCCGGGCACTTAGCTCAGTGGTGCCACCACCTGCTTCATGAATGCCAGGTCCAGAGTTCTATCCTTGGTAAAAAAAAAAAAAAAAAAAAAAAAAAGAAAAAAGAGCAGCAACACCTAAATGTGACCAAAGTTCAACTGGTGTGCTCAAGTTGCGAAGTCCCCAAAGACCATCAAGGAGAAGTCGCGAAGTCCCCAAAGACCACCAAGGAGTCAGGTCCGATACAATTGCAAGAGGAGTTTATTGCAAGCTCGAGCCTGGACTCTTGGGTGTCACCGTCACAGCAGCTTCAGACCGACAGCCCAGATCCAACTTTGAACCAAGTTTATATAGGATTTTTCTGTTACTATTTTTAGTTTTCCCTTGTCATCAAGGGGCGCCGGGAGGTCACATTGGAACATGACCTAATGCTTACATTTGCAAATTTACTATGGGGTGCTGGGAGGGTACGTATTGCAAAGTTATCTAAGGCCTTTAAACAATTAATTCCTCTTTTCAGTAGACAATTAATTCCTCTTTTCTGACTTTTGTTAACTAAGATATATGGCTATCTATGTCCACTATAATTAATTCCTATATCAGCTATAACTAATTCCTATATTGATTAGATCACCCAAAAAGAAGCTTTTATATCAACTATATTTAATTCCTATATTCATTAAATTTTATAAAAAGAAGCTCATCTTAAAAAGAGGAACAGAAGCAGGCTGGAGATGCCCTAAAAGAGGAACTGCAATTGTCAAAGCACAGAGAAACTGCCACATAGAATGGAATTTTTCAGAAAGGAACTTTTGCACTTACTCTATTCTGGGTAAGGGGCATGGAGCCCACCGTGACCTGGAAACTTGGTCCTCACACTGGCAGTAGTAGTTTTACAAGCACACTAGTGGGAGGTTTCTTATAGAAAATAAAAATTAATGTTGACACCACGATGGATATGCACGGATGAATCCTTGGTACAAAAAACCTTTGTGGATAAACCTTTGAACATGAGATGGTTTGTCTAGTTTCAAAAAAAGTATATATAATTTCTATTTATAAAATTCAGAAAAATGTATTTTAAAAAGAAAAAAATATGAGAACTAAAATTACCTGGAATTTTATTTTCCAGAAATAACTCCTGTTAAATATTTAATTAATATCTCTAGTTTTATTTTCATTTACACAAATATTAAGTAAGGAACTTTTCTCGTTACTGAGGCAAAGTACCCAGTGCCCAAAGTTAAAGGAGGAAAGGTTCATTTCAGCTCACAGTGTGTAGAGGTTTCATTCCATGTTCAGCTGGCTCCAAAGCAGGGTCTCATGGAGAGACTGCTTGTGGTGGGCAGAAGGCAGCAAAGCAGCAAGCAGCAAGCAGCGATGACCACAGCAGCCCTCTTTCTGTCCCTTATACTCTACCCAGGTGACACGCTTGTAGTGTGGGCAGCACTCATGACCAGGAAGGCCCTTTCCATCATCCACTCACAGAACCATGTCAAGCCAATGAGTAGGCTGATGTAGACACACCCTTGATGCCAGCATCACACACTAAACCCCAGTATTACTCACTTTACATCCAGCCACCTCTGAAAAGCCCCACTGATGACTTCATGAGGCTTTGGGGAGACGTCCAGACACAGGCATAACACACATCCTCTACAAATTTGTCATATGTAGACTTATATCTAAACTGTAATTTCTTTCTTTTAGTTTTAAATAAGCAAATATGCTATTTTTGTTATGATAAATGGCACTATATCAAAAATCATTGCACATATATCTTAACTTTAGACAGTTTCATTTTTATATTTTTGATGGAATTGCACTTTTTAAAATGTATCATTGTAATCTGTTTTAATAGATTTTCCCTAGCTTATAGTTTTTGTAGAATTAACATTTTATATCAATGTTTTTGGGGGTTGAATTTTGAGGGAATGCATCTTTTCTGGTTAATGCACGTTCAATCTGTGTGTGTGTGTGTGTGTGTATGTGTGTACACATTCTAAGTGTGTCTCTTGTCAGTGGTAAATAGCCAGATTTCTTTTACAATTCTAACACCATAATCTGTTTTAAACTGCTGGTTTTAATCCATTTTATGTATTAGAGTGCATAATTATGATTAATGATTAATGATATTATTTCTTCAACTTTTGTGTTCCCATTTTTATATTTTTCTTTGCTTATTTTTCTGATCCTTAACTTCTGATGAATCATTTCTTTTTCCCACTTGTGTTTTAGAAATTTCATTTAGTTCAGTATTACTTTGGCTCTTCCGGTCATATGAAAGCCACAGCTCCAGATTCTGAGAATGCAACAGTGACCAGAGAGGACACAATCTTCCCTTCCCAGGTCTTACACCCTCCTGTAGGGAGACTGATGGTACACCAGTTAGTAACAATAGCAGCTAACAAGCCTACCAGGCTCTGAAATCTCCAATCTCTTTGTGCACTTTACATACAACCACTTCAGAACAACTCCATATGTTATCATGATGCTCACTGTTTCAATATGGGGAAACAAGACACAGAGGGATTAAATTAATTAAAGTCATATAGACAGTGAAACAAAGAATCAAGATTAAACTCAAACTTTCTTTCTCCAGAGTCTATAGTCTTTGCAACCCACGGGCTAAATTGTGCTATGAAATCAAAAAAATAGTGTTGACAAACAGTATTGGGAAGTCTCAGTGTAATCTGAGATAACACGGGAATGAAGACATTAGGGATATATAATGTTTGAAAGCAGACTTAGAAGGCAAGCAAAAAAGTCATGCAGATGTTTGGGGGAAGAGAATTCCAGGTAGAAATCAATACTAATCCTCATGGTGGTGGCCATTGCTGGGAGTCCTGTGCCTGTAAGTCACAAGAGTCTGGTGGTTTGGATCTTAAGTGTCCCCTGAAGGACTTATGTGTTGAAGACTTTCCCCCAGTGGAAAAGTATTCAGAGGTGGGTTTTCTGCAAAGGGATCTGACCACCTGGGCTCTGACCTCATCAGAGAGGTCAACATCAGCAGGTTCCTAGCTGAGTGGACCCTGAGTGTTGGTGGATGCTATAGGTGCAGAGCCTGCTGGGAGGAAGAAGGTCACCAGGGCGAGGTCTAGAAAGCTGCTGCCTCCTGACCATCGGGGATGCATGGCCTCCTTCTCCACACCTCCATCTCCATGACGTTTGCCTTGTCTCAGGCCAAAGTCCTGGAGCTACAAACCACAGAATGAAATGTGAGCTGAAATCAACCTTCCTCCTTCGAGTTTATTTTCTCACAGCAACAGAAAGGAGACTAAGACAAAGGGTTTGGTGATAACTATATGAACACAAGGCTGGCCATGCAGGCTGGTAGCCTACAGAAAGGCCCCTTTATATTGGAAACACAGACATGCTCACTTATGTTTGTATTGTAGAACTGCAGAATAGAATGGTTCCAACAGAGAGGACACGGACTGCAAAGCCTAAAATATCTACGATTAGGCTTTTTACAGGAAGTTTGTACAGTTTTGTCCTACTCCAAAAACGTTTCTTGAGTGAATGGATAAAATAGCTCAAGTTTGATGCTTCATCATAAATGTATAGTTTTGCATGTATAACATAATGTATGTTGTACAACATGCACTGTACATTTCATATATGGAGAACATGTATGTAATACAAGTGTAAATATAACATGCATGAAACATATATGAGATGTACTGTATGAAAATGTGTGACAAAACAGGGCACAGTGGTGTGTGCCCATGTCCTAGCTATGCTGGAAATGGAAGTAGGAAAATCCCTTCCACCTAAAGATTCATGTAGAGATCTTATCCAGAATATTATTCAAATCTATAATTATATAACTATAAAATACAACTACAGATAACTATAGCTCTATATAATACATATATGTGTATATCATATTCTCTTTTCAACTGACCCCTGAAATAGGAACTCTTATTTTCTCTTCCCCATTTAGCCTAGTCCTAAGGTAGTCAATAAATATTTGGAGTTGACACATAAGTTATATTAATTGTTAATTCATCAACCTATTAAACTGTACACTGCTGAATGGAATGCTAGAAATCTAGAAGACACGTACGACATGTAGTAAAATAAGTGATGGAAATACAAGCCAGTGATTATTGCCAGAATAGCTATTTTCATGTGGGATAAGCACACAGTCCTTTGCAAGTTGTGATTAAGCAGTCTCACAGAGTTAATATACTTTTTACAGTGTCTCCTTAGCACTAACACTTAAGCTCAATGAATAACCAGCTCAATATTCTGTTGAGTCAGAACTTTTGATTTTAGATTTGTATGCTTTTCCATAATTCTAAAAGCTATGGACACCAGAAGAGCAAAAATGATATGACCAATATAGTGTGGAAGCACTAGGTCCTAATCTATTCTCTTTGATGCTGCTTAAGGTACTGTAACTCTTTCTTAGGAAGAAAATATAGGTAGGAAAGTAGGGATAGCTTGGAGGACCTAAATTCACAGTGAAGGGATGTGATGTGTGCTAAGTTGGAAAAAATGGCTTTGACAATGTTCTGAGAGCAAACATCTATACTAGAGTTATTTTGTAGCTAGCTGTCTCTCAATTATTATTTGTCAACTGGCTGTGTGGAAATTTTAAAGTACCATAAACACTGCCTGACGACAAGCAAAAAACAACACTCTTCTCTACACCACACAGTGGATACTATTTATAACAGTGTCATTTATCCAATGACTCCACAAGTCCTATAAACGAGATAGCTTGTGATTGCACAAATCTTTCACAAGGGGGCATGGAATATTTAACTTTTATTGTATTAGCCCAAGCTATTTGAGTTCATTACATGGCCTCATGTCCGTCTGATTGATACCTCAAGACCTCTATGAAAAAGATGGAAGCTCAAACCACAGCTTTCAGAGCAGAAGCTACTGAATTAACCAATATCTTGAGCCACAAATGGTGAACTATGGGACCTCAAGGACTGCACTGCTTTGTACACAGATTCACACATCTTCGATTGAATTGAACACATGGTCTGGTCCATTGCTACCATAGCTGCGAATTTTCTCCTTTGTTTTTATGTAAAGACTGCTAAGTAATAAAGCTGGTGCAGTTTGTTGGAGTGACATTTTTCTGATCTCAGACTTACACATTGTCAGTTCTGGATCATATGACTACTCCCCACTATTATAACGTAATGAACAACATTTCTTTCAGGTATGTAAACTTAAAAATTTGTAGAAAAATGGGGCTGAAGTAAGAGGGTGGGAAATGAAAAGGGATTTGAACTAATCTTGTTACTGGACATAAGAGAAAAAAATTGGAGGGATTGCATTCTTTCCTTCTAGTGAACATGTGAGATTTATTTGTTTTCATTTTATGAAACAAGAAACATGATGTATCCCTTGATAAGCCTAGGAGCATGTGGAAAAGAAATGCTGAGTTTCTATATACAAGTAAGGAGAGGAAATTAATACGTACTGAGGTGTGTGCATGTGTACGTGTGTATGTGTGTGTGCGCATTCGCATGATGCTGTAATAGAGGTTCTCCAAACATCATATTTAATCACGAAAGACTATTAAAGATCAGAGATCAGAGAACTAGGGCTGGGGATTTAGCTCAGCGGTTCTGTGGCCTGCCTTGCAAGGGTAAGGACCCGAGTTCAATCCCTGGTACGAA
>NW_022900926.1:4512479-4517830 GCF_012274545.1 Fukomys damarensis
AAAAAAAAAAAAAAAAAAAAAAAAAAAAAAAAAGATCAGAGAACTGAGTGTTGGAGATGTTAATGACAGGCTTCAGTTCATGCCACAGGTGTTTGTGTTCAAGTATCAGAATATGTGATTGAAACTTGTTCCATAAACACTCCCATAGCAAGACAGCCAAGCTAAGGGCTGTTTGCAGTATGGATTTGGTTCTGTCAAACAGCTATGTTGAGAAGAATTATTTCTTTTGGTTTCTTTGTGTAGGGATCTAGACTTTGGTCTTCCACCTGAAGCCAATCTCTTGGCTGTGGGATGTTTGCCATTACCATTTGAGCTTCCTGCTTCCCACTTTACTTAAGGGAATCTGAGAAAGAACATTGCCTTGAAGAGTTCTTTCAGAGTCACAGCACAGCTTCCCAGAACCCCCTACTAGCAGGAACCTTCCCTTGAAGTTCCCCATCTACATGAAACCCACTGCATTGCCGGCCTTTCGGAGCTGGCAGGCTGTCCTGGAGCTGCGGGTGGAGCCGGTCTTGATGGCCACAGGCTGAGTGGAGTGAGAAGAAGAAATGAAGTGGCCGAGCACCGCCAGAGCCGGAGGAAGGAGTAAGAAGTCCCGGAACTTCTTTCCTCCCGGGGCGCTGCCTCGACAGCAACACATTGCAGTTTCTTTTGTGGGAAATCCGGAGTCCAGCCTGGGTCCTGGAGGCACCTGTGGTCTTCCTTGAGGTTCACTACAATGGGACAGACTGCATGGAGGCCTGAATTTAATCGATTCACCTGGAGGGTCGTGATCAAGGTAAGTAACGCAGCACGCTTTGTTTTCTGGTTCTCTTGCATATCTTTTACTGTTTTCTTTCTCTCATTCACTTTCATGGATTTGTGATTTTATCGAGTGCTAAGCCTTGATTACTTTCTCTTCATCATTTATTTGCTGTAGTTTTTTGCATTGTGTTTACTCTGGGGCTCACATAAAATAGTTCTAACAGTTTTTTAACCTGATAACAACTTACCTTCAGGTGCCTACAAATACTTCAGACTTTGACTGTCCCCTCACTTACTACTCTTGTTGCCATAATTACACCTCTTTATATCATATATTAAATTAAGATGTTATTGCAACTATACACTAGTATGTTCTAAAAATAGCTGTACAGTATGAGTTCATCTCTGTAAAATACCTAACATAGTCTCATGCCAGAAGAAAGTAGAACAGTGAGTCACAATCTCCAAGAGAAATCTGCCATCCCATATTCACTGTAGCATTTTTCACAGTAGCAAAGATAGGGAAACAGTAACAGTGGATAAACGGATCAAGAAATGTGAGATACACAAGGTATGATACAAAGGTGGTGATGGTTCAAACTAAAACACGAATGAGCCGGGCGTGGCGATGCATGCCTGTAATCCCAGCACTCGGGAGGCTGAGGCAGGAGGATGGCTGTAGTTCGAGACCAACCTGGGCTACATAGTGAGTTCCAGGTCAGTCTCAACTACATAGTGAGATCCTGTCTCAAAAAACCAAAACAAACAAACAAACAAACAAAAATCCCAACAACAACACAAATGTTTTGCAGGAAAATTCACATTGCCATTAATTCCTCCCAAGATCCTTCCCCTTGCTTCAAACACACATCTCCCATCATTGCTGCCACTTTCTGAAGCAGCTCCGGGGTCCTCTTTTCTGAGCGTCTGTATAGTTGCATTGTCTTGGGGGCTCCACTGTTCTGAGTTGATTCCAAATGTTTACCCATTGAGGTCATTCTGACTTGAGGGAAGGGCCAGAGATCACACAGCTCCAGATCCAGCCAATAATTTGGAAAAAAGCACATGCAGGTGGTATTTTGTTCAGCTTTAAAAAGAAGGGAATCATGCCACCGTGATAACATGGGTGGATGGTTTCTTTGATCCCTTAGGAATCAAGATGGAATTTCAGTACCAGAGGCTGGGAGTTGGGGGCCTTTGACCAACAAATTTTCATTTAAATAGAAAGAAAAAATTACAGTATAAAGGAGTGTAGATTATATTATGCATAACAACAATAACTGCCACTTACTGAGTACCTTCCGTGAGTCAAACACTTCGTTAAAGTTCTTAAATGTGTTGCTTAATTCTGCTTAGTTATGAAAATATGACTGAAGTAAGCAAAATTGTGTCCATTTTATAGATATGAAAGTAAAAGTTTGGGGAGTTTAGGCCACTTGTTCAAGTGAAGTAAAGGAAGGAAGTAAACTTCACATGCAGAAGTCCAGCTGCACAGCCTCCCGCCTTTGAGCATTCACAGGAAAGGATAGGAGCTTGCTTGTGATCCACACCATTGCGAAGGCAGCTTAGGAGCCACAAAGTGCTAATACTGACTTGCAACACCACAGGTAACCACCTGCAGGTGAAGGAAGTATAAGAATCGTTAATGAGGACCCGATTTTGCCCCTCGGAATACGCCTCCTATTTGGATGCACTCCCCCCGACTGTTCACCTTGGCTGAGTCAGTGGAGAAACACTGAAGGACTCAACTGCCCACTCCTGCCTGTCAGCGTCCGCCTACTGGAGAGGCGCTGACCAGCAGAGTCATTAATTGCTGAGGTAGTTTGTTCCTCTCTCCGGAAGGCGCACTTCGGCCTCTCCAGAGCACGGCCGACTGCAGCCCCGGGGGTCAGCCCGCGCTGAGTCCTCTGCGTGCAGAGATAGGTGCGAGCGGCCCCAGGAGGGTCCGTTCCTACTTTTACTTCTTAGGAAAAATTAATTCCCACCCGTTCAGAGATGATACGCTGAGCAGAGTCACAGTTACTCTCAGGTGCGTTAGTAAAGAAATTGTCGTTTTTCTGCATCGCTGTTTCTCCGTACGGCCATTTAAAGATCCCAGCGTAAAACAGCCATCACCACAATCATTACGACCAAGTCTTTCAGTTTCCTTCTCAAGCTGTATTGTTTCTTCACATTTTATTCATTTTATTCTTGTACTGTTTTAAAAAGTATTCTGTAACTTCCATAAAATTTAAACTTATAGTATGCCAAGTCATAGTGCTTTTTAAATGTAACTCCTTCTTATTCAGATTTCTGATTAAAAAAATAATTTTATTAGTACATTTTGGGTATACATTGATATATCTTAGTTCTTGTTTTTCCACATTTTCCTGTCCTCCCTTCTACCCCTCTACCCTTCCTATTTACAAAAGCTTTGCTTCCATTTTTTCCTTTCTTTTCTCATTTTTTTGCCCTCTGAATTGTAATTTTTGTTTTTCATGCGTAATTTCCCCTTAGACTGTCTCCTTGTCCGGTTAGCTTATAGAAGAATTTGAATATTTCATAAATGTTTTTGAAAATAGAATGCTTTGTTTATTCAGAGGGGCTGAACTGAATCTTCAGGTCTGAAGCTCTAAGAATTGTAGTCTTGGAATCCCTCCAATACTTCTCTGTTGTTAGAGTAAGAAAAACCATTTGTCTGAATAATTTACCATCTATGCTCCCAAGTGAGAGGTTAAGATTCTCTTTATTTCTTTAACATTTTACTGAGGCTTTTCAAACATACACAAGATTAGATCAGAGGGCACAACAAAGTCCTCTATATCATAATCCAGCTCCAAAAATTGTTAACATTTTCTCAGCTGTTTTTAAACTTTCTCCTATCCTCATATTTTCACCTAGAAAGTTTCAAAGTAAATCTCAGATTCTATTTTATATTATCTGTAAATTTTTTTTTTTTGGCATGGAACTCTTACCAAATGTTAAAACACTGCGTGAGAAAGATATTCAAATGAATCTGATAATCCCAGTTACTTCCAAGACCGGCTCACGGTGGGGCAGAAAGGGGTTTTGGCTGGGCCGCTGAGTGGTCTTCAGAGCGAGGAACCTGGCTTGGGGATGTGGCGCCGTGGGGCTGTGGTCACACAGCGCGATGTCTGTGTGCGTCGTGCTGATCTTTCGAGGGGCAATTTAAAATGTTTAGTTCAGAGACAAAAGAGCCCAAATAATGCAAAATGACTTCGCAAATCTTAAATGCAAAGCATTAAAGTATGTTTTATGGGGCCTTCAGCATTGTAAGCACCAAATGAATGAGCATTAGCTGGAAAAGCAGGTATGTAAGAAAAGAACTGAAGCTATTACCTATAAAAAGTTGTGCAGAAAGTATTAAACCACTTGTACAAATTGCTCAATTGATACTGAATTGTAGCTGTTTAGAACTATGTAGCAATGACATATATAGTATATATAAAGTATACGTTTTCACTATTTGACATTTTAATATTGTTTCAACAAAATGATCCTTACAATTGATTTTTTTCATTTTGCTTTTAGGTACTGTATTATTATGCAGTAAGAACAAGGAAAACACGATAAACATAGATTTGTGTTCTGTTTTGTGGTACTGGGAGAGAACTGCGGTTCAGGCTCAGCAGGTGCTCTGCCACTGAGCTGAGCGCCCATTAAGCAGCAGATGTGTGCATCGAACTTTCTCTTGTATGCTTTGGACCATGCTGCACCTAACCTGACCGCTAAGTAGATCTCCTTTTAGGGACTCTGGTGGGCCATTGGTTATTCATGGTGACCAGAGTGATGCTTGCTACAAAGCAGTATTTGCTTGAATTGTTAAACTCAGTTCAGTGTGGCAAAATCATGATTTGTGTGTCTTTTGAGAGTGATATTTTTGTGGCTGTGAGAGATGCATGTATTAAAAACAAATCCAGCCAGGTGTGGTGGTGTACGCCTCTAATCCCAGCACTTGGGAGGCTGAGGCAAGAGGATTACTGTGAGTTCGAGACCAGCCTGAGCTATATAGTGAGTTCCAGGTCAGTCTCAACTAAAAAAAAAAAAAAAAAAAAAAAAAAAAAAAAAAAAGCAAAGCCATGAACACTACCTTCGCAGAGCTTGCAGACTTTTCATGTGGGAAAAGGATTTCCAGAAAGAATAACATAAGTCTTTTTATTATGAAAGAGGAAGAAAATGTTCAAATGGGAAAGGGAACTAGGGAGGGGTACAGGGGAGAGGAAGGAAGGGAAAAGCAAAAAGGAGAAAAGAAGGAAAAAATGCAAGCAAAGCTGTTGTCAATAAGGAGGGAAGAGGAGTTGAAGGGAGGAGAGAGTAATGGGAAAAAGAAAAAGAAAAAAAACAAGACACATCATGAACATCATTCTCTGTGATGAATATGACCATCGTGTACACCTAAAATGTACCAATACAAGCAACTAATTAAAAAGAATAATGTAAGTCTAAGCACAAGCAAAAGAAGGTAGAAGAAGAAACAATTAAAATCTCACTGCAACTCCTTGCGCGGTAGTTTCTAGGAGCAGGAGCACCGAGAAGGCTGGGCTCTTCAGTCCTGGCCGCGCCCTGAGCTTGGGTGCCTTGGCGGGAGCAGGGGCCCGGGGAGGGGC